>NC_086199.1:53002358-53307497 GCF_035770615.1 Melospiza melodia melodia | reverse complement strand
TTTAACACACATATCTATCACCAACAAATAGGAGATGCTACAAAATAAAGGCCTTTATAGTGTTCAATCAATTATACAAACAAACCTTATTTTGATTTTTCTCTTCTAAATGGTCTCTGGGACCCAGTTAGTCTAGTCCCAATGGGCAGCACTTGATACACTGTAAAGGGAATACAGAACAAGAGGCATTTCAAGGCTTCTAACACAGCTCCATTCTCCCAATATATATATATAAAAACCAACCCAGTGTGCAGAATACTCCATCTAGGGGCAGAAATGTGACTCAAAATTTCCTTAGCCTTTCCTTTGACATGTGTTAACCTCATTGTACCAGGTCTGAGTGCATGAGAAATAATCAGGCATTTCACAGAGGTTCTAAATAGCTCTTCTTCAGTATGAGTCCATATATTTTTACTTTTGCATTATTTTAAATACAGAGCTTCCAGTTTGAGTTTCCGCTTAACAGTGATGAAGAACACAGGCACCACTTTTATACACCTACTAGCAACTGGACTATACTTTAAACTACAAATATTATCTTAGGAACCATTTATAATCCATCATCCCCATATGCTCGAAGTTTTCAGCTAAATAAGGGTGGCCAGTGAGCTCAACTAAAAAGAATACTGAAATGCCTGAAGGACTACTTGTGTAACTATATTTTTGGATGTAATTGTGCTTCTGCTGGGGTCAAAGCAAAGTCTGAATTTAAGTGCAATGAGAGTAGAAATAATTCATGGCAGAGGTATATTTCTGAGTCACAAATTCTCCCTCTAGCTGGATAATTCAACATCATTTATGATTAATGGTATTTGTTCACCAAATGTATTTGAGAGCAATGTATACAGGAGACAGAAGCAACAATTCACAGGCTCTGAGAAAACCCTGAAAATATAAAATAATCCCCTTTAAGAACTTTTTTCTTTTTAAGGAAAAATTTGTTACAGAAGTGTATCAAGCCTTGCCTTCCAGTGATGTTTTCTTTATAAAAATCGCTTTCAGCTGACAAGTCCTCACTGATTTTCCATAGTCAGCAATGGGTTACGGCTTGTCCATAATGTCACAGCTTTCCACTGCACTGTGTCTTGCTCTTTGTCTCTCTGGTACAGACAGGCTGCTTCTGAAGCTGTTGTAACACTTTGGAAAGCAATCAAATTACTTCCTACACTTGGTCCCCTTAAACACCTCTGCTTGATCGCCCTCCACTCTTCCTGTTCAGCCTCTCAGTCCCAAACCTCATACTTCATAAATGCAGAGGTTAGAATTTTCTAGACACCACTTTAATTTTTCAAATAGCAATCCAATTACTGAGCAAATTGGCACATGTGCCTGGTTACATAGTGACTTGGCACTGCTTCCACTCGCTGCTGGCAGTGATGAATGTGTTTCCCCTTCAGCCCTCCTCATCTATCTGCCCCAGCCTCCGAGCCAACACCAGTGACCACATAAGGAGAGTGCCTGGCAGCTGCAAGCCTGAGGTGCCAAGAGGCAGATTGTGTTCTGTAGCAGCAGGATCTGGGGCTGTGACTGGCTTCCTGGCTAGTCTTTTGTAAGACCTTTTCCATGGCCTCTAGGTTGGCTCTAACGAAGCCTGTAGAAATGCCTGCAGGGAGCTGGTATAGAAGTGAGTTAAGTCAAAGGTTTAATTTGGTTTCTAAAGTGAAGTGAATGTATACTGGCCTTCTCTTTCCACCCTGCAATTATATTCCTGCCACATTTATGTGAAAATACAGTATTCAGTCAACAATAGGAGTGCATTCCTGGGTATGTCTGCACCACATATTGGGGCAAAGATCGCCAAGCCAGTCTCAATTAACTTTGCTGCAGAACCAGGAGCAATATAGCCGTGTTTGTTTGCTGTGACACACGAGCTAATTAACTATGTGTGGCAGTAACAGAGCTTTACTGTTTCTGGCACCGATGCTGCTGTCCCTGTGTGGCAAACTGCTACAGACATGCCAGCTCACTTGGAGGTAACCATAGGGCTCCCCAAGCCAGTGCTGCTTTGCACTGCCCTGATGTGTTTAGGAAAACCCCAGGAACTGGCAGGAATTTGTTGGCCATCACGTGATAGTGGCAAGGCTACAGATGTGGTTACAGTAAATGTGGACTGTTCCACCCCAGTCACATTCTTTCAGTACTCACAGCATGATGGTCACAGAGCATCTTTAAGTAATGTGTTGAGCATCTTGAGCAGCATCTGTCACATGTGCTGCTTTCTCAATATCTCACTTCCTCCTCCAGGGGCAAAAAGCTGGACAAAGATATTGTAAATGTTTCTCATAATTGCTTTTTTTCTTTCCCCCCAAGAAATTTGTGTCTTATTAATAAGTGAACTTCTTTAGACTATTTAAAAAGCCATTTTCAATTATTGCAATGAAGCAGATAAGAACTTTCCCACAACAGGATAGCTTCTCCCCATCTGGGTGTTTTTTTGATCCCCAAGAAATTAACTCTCTTAAAATAAATGAGTGCAGGTTCCAACGACCAGAGATGCACTATGATCCCTGTAATTCAAACAGGCTTTGGTTAAGGTAAAAACAAAACACAACTTGCCAGCTCTTCCTCTTTTGGAATTCCACCTCAGGCATACCAAGAAGCTACTGGAGAGAATCAGAGTTATTTGTCCAGCAAATTTCTGATGCAGATGATAGTCTGGAAAATATCTGAGTGGACTATGAACTGCACACACAAGAATATTTCACTGAGTTTGCTTGCTTGGACTTTACTGTATGAGTTGCACTTTATGGGTACAGTTGTTTGTTACTGATGGAATTTTTTCCTGTCCCTTTATATTTTTTCCCCTAAATCAGGTATTTTGACAGAGGTACTTAATGAGACGTACTCAGAGGTACTCAGTGAGTGGTCAGATTATATTTAATTAAATCATCTGCATTTATTATAACTCAAGAGCCTTTACCAGTGTTTATCTGTGGCTAGATAAGAAGCCCAAGGTCTTCTGTTGGCTCCCTAGATAAACAAGCCATGTTGTAATTCCAAGAACCACCATAAGTATACAAGGACTTTCTCTTCAAACCTAATCAATCACCCCAGATCTCAAGACTGACTTTTCACAAGGCACCAAACGCAGTGATACATTTTAACACACGCACCCCTCGAGCTATCCCTCCATACAATCACTCATAACTGTGATGCAGCAGTGTGGATTTTAATTAACTGTTTGATACCTGAGTGTGATATTTTTTCTCTGTGCTCACAGTCTTTGCCATAACTTTTTATGGAGTCACTTTAAACAAACACCATGAAATCCTGCACAGGCACCAGGCAAGGTAAAGTTACACACGTTGCTGGTAGGCTTCAGACCATTTTTCAGCACTCTGTACCTCTGTATTCCAGTGATGTCCAAGAGAAGGATAAAATCCCTGGAGCTGCAGATGAAGTGAAACCCTACTGCCATCTTCAATACCTTCTATGGGAGCTGGACACTGGAGCCACTCTCCTGGCCACAGGCCTGTAGGACACAAGGAAGAATTAGTTTTCCAGAAGGGCACATAAGCACGTGCCTCTCACCAGGCATGTCAATGTCCCAAAAATGCCAAAGCTAGCAACATTGCTGAAGCCAACCTGTGCTGGAGTTAAGCATGCACTTAAGAGCTCTGCTGGATGGCAGCCATTTACAGATGTACAATCAGTACAGAGACATGGAGGCAGAGACTTCCTTTCATGGGTCCTCTGAATTCTCTTCCTGAAGACACATACTTGGTCATTTTAATTAACATGTTTAGAAAACCAAATACTCTTCTTCTGATTACATCTCAGACACTGGCATATGTATAATTTTTCCTGGAGTCCTTAATTTACCATGCTTCCTAAAGATCCAGGGCCAGACAAACAACTGAAAATCAAATGCACAAAGTAGCTGGATTTTGAGAAGACAAAACTTTTCCTGCTCCTGTTTACCTCTTGCTTTATCCCTGATTTGTTTGAAGATGCTGGTGGGTACTTGCCTGCATGTAATGATAACTATTAACAGCAGCTTGATGAATAAGAGAAGAGAAAGTGGAAAAGAAAACAATAGGAAAGGCATAAAGGGCACTAAGTCGTTCCTTCTGGGATGGGCATTAGGCATATGTTCACTACTTCAGTCTCAGTGCAATCAGAGCTGTCCTGTGCCACTGCCAAAAACTGTAACAGGTGCCAGAAGATTACAGCATGGGTTAAATCCACTCTTCAGGCACTAGCTCAGGGACTGATCCAAATCCCAGAAACCAATGAACATCTTCCCCCAGATGTCAACTGTTTTCAAATAGTTCCCCTCTTATTTCCAGTGTGATGCTGGGGAGGGGCAGGGGGATAAATAAATTTGGCTGCCAGGAGGCAATCCTCTGATTTCACGACTGCCAGCCTGGCCAGGTGCCAAAGTCATGTACAGCCACTCAAACACATTTGTAAGGTAATTAATATTTTATGTTCACAATAAGAAAGCTTCATTCATACAGAACTATTAAGACAGTTTCTGGTTCCATTCTTCCCAGCACACTACAATGACAACTCCATGTCAGCAGCAGCCACATGCCCTAAAGGTGCCAAGCTGGCAAGGATACTCTCTGTCAGCATTTGGCATCCAAACCCCTTGGCAAAGCCCTCAGCAGTTGTGCTTGGCTGCCTTTGGATCCGTCATGTGCTTGGGCTGCTGATAGCAGGGGAGGGTGCCACGTCCCCTGGGCACCATTTCCCTTTAACACCTGTCTGACTCGGAGGAATGCGTGCACATGCAGAGCGCAGAGATCCCTGCACAAATCCTCCTGCACACCCACAGCACATGCTCCAATTTTATTGAAAGAGCTTGTTTCCTCAGAAGCACTGTGCCTTCCTTTTTTTTTTTTTTTTTTGTTAGGTCTTTTTTTTTCCCCTCTCCCCCCTCCTCTTTGCCTTCACATATCTGTATACAGCCCTTAGAGGGTCCTACATCCTGCCATGCATTCCACATGTGTTGGAGGTTTCCTCTGTGAACAAGGAATACAAAACATAGCCCTTTTGTATATAATGAAATCTCATATTTTACTGTGCTCATATAAAACCATTTCTTTGTGACTAAGACTCTTTTTATTTGTGACATTTTAATGATCTACGAATGTTTGGTATAGATGAAAGGAAATTATTATTTCCAGGTCACCTTGCAGTAATACTTTTTGATAGGCACCATAATTCCAATTAAGTTGAGTAATAAGAGAGGGGAAAACCCTTCAAACATTTAAAGTGCCACTGAAGCAGACATATTTTTAGGGGAAAACATAGAAACAAGCATGCATGCTTTACCACAAGCTACAACATATCAGGGGAGCCCAGATAAGAAAACTCAAACCCCTTTTTCCTCTGCAGACCAGTCAAACAAATGCAGACCATAAGAATGTGACACTGTGCCCATTGTGCCACAGAATTGGGGCTGACTTGGGCACAAATTCATTGAAATACTCCCGAGTCTGGTCCCTCAGAGGTACCTGTCAAAAGCACAGCTACCACCCCAAGCTTGGCAGAGGCAGCTCCCAGGAGCTACAGCAGAGAAGTGCGTTGAGATGTTGCAGAGCACGTCCCCAAATCCCTGCCTGTCCCAAAGCACCACCCCCATGAGCCTGCACTGGTTCTTCTGGTACATTCCGACACCTTTGAGCACAGTTATCTTTGGGTCAGACACCCTGAAGCCTGTGAAACACACGCAAGCCTTGGGTAGCTAAGCTCACACCACAGAGTAGCTGCTATCGCTCACTCTGGAGGGAAGGCTCCACGTGCCCATCCCACCCCAGCTGGAACATCCACACACAGGCCACGACCCTCGTGCTCCCCCTCAAGCCATACCCTCTGCCTGTCACCTTGTACTGTGATTTTTGCTTTGTGTCAAGCTCAGGGCCCACAGACACCAGCCAAGGCCTCTCTGTTCTAGCACAGAACACAAACCCTGCTGGCTGCACGTAGTATGTGTCTCTCAGTACTCCTGTGTTTACCCACATGAGCTTTGCTTTTTTGAAATGAATTCTTTTAAAATTGTTTTGAGGGAGCTGATTTTTGTTGTTTTCTTGGGCTTTTTTTACCTTTTTGCACAGTTTTTCACTATTCAATCAGGAAAAACACTTCTCTCCCCCTCTCCTCTGACACGTTTCCTTCAGAATACTAGGACAACACACAGGATGGACACTGGGCCCAAGACAAATTTAAGATCCAGCATCTTTCCTGGCCACAAGCCATACTTTTTTGGAATGGAAAAAAGCTTTTTAATAAGGCATTTTCAGTAAGAAATTCACTATTTAACCCTGGAGAGGTAAGAAAATACTCCAACTTAAAATTATTATTCAGTTGCATATAAAAATGTTATTTTAGATAATTTTTAGGGCTTGCTATAATTGCATTGCATTATTATCCTTTTTTTTTTTTTTTTTTTTCTCCATGACCTGGGCAGTGAATTTCTTTGTGATTAAAGCACCTGGTTTTTGGAGCAAGGGAGACAAAAAATAAGTACCAAATAAACATATAAAACTCTCAAGCAACATTCCTGGAGTAGTTCTTCTGTAAAGTGCATGGCATGTTCAGAACACATGATTTCCTAGTACAAAGATTTTATTGGCTTCGCTGCTCAGTGTGATCATCTCAGATTCATGCCAAATTAACCCTCCCCATCATATTGATATTTTATATTTCATTTCAGGCTAAACCTACTCTTTCTAAACAGCAAGTTCCCAGCTCCTGTGGGATTTCCCAGGCTGAATGCATGTTTTATTATCTTCCCTTGAAAATTATAACCTAGAAGGCAGTGCTGCATATTACTCTTGGCAACTAAAGCGGAAAGGAGTAAGCACAGTATTTCAGAAGATGCAACCAAAGAGACAGGGAGTAGGCTTTGCCTCCATCAAGTTCCTGGCATCTTATTTTGGCAGCATCCCAGTGCCAGGCACCAGGAGCAGGCTTGTTCTCACACAAGTGCCAGTCAGAGTGAACCCTGGGATGAGTGCACCTACAGCATGGTTTGTATACAAGTCATGTGGAAGACCAAAGAAAAGAAAAGAAAAAATTGATGTAAAAGTCAGAAAAGCCTCCAGTTTGAACTACATACACATAAATCTACATGGACAGACCCTGCCAGGTGTTTCCTTATCATGATCCACTTCCCCCTGTTAACGTGACTAAATAAATACAACTCACCCAAATTAAATCCCGACCATTTCCCCATTTTAAATTTAATGAACTTTCTCAGATTTGTGCATTTTTTTCAGCATGCAATGTAAAGTCAAGAGCTTCTTCATGAGAACATGCCTGACTGGGAAACTTATTTTTTTCAGAACAGTTACTGTGCCATGACACAAGGGTAGAACACTGCTTTAAAGGGCTGCTGACTCTGGACAATTTATATGCTAATTTCAGAAATGATTCCTCCTACATTAAATAAGGAGCTGAGGAATGTTCCAAAGGTCTAGACAGACCATGGCATTAACAGATTGGGTAAATCAACATTAATACTGCCCACAGCATATTACACCGTGTGAACTTTCTTCACTGCCCACACTTTACTAATTTTAGTTCCACGTGGTTCCTCAGCTGACTGGCCAAAATATAAACTACACCAGCTCCCTAAAGCCTCCCTGTGCCCATCTTGACCTTGGATTTGCCTTTAATATTAAACTTGAGAAAAAAAAATCCTAAATGGTCACACTTTTTTATTCAGTGTATGTTTATAAATGGTTTTTAAAGGGTTAATAATGATTAATAGATTATAAAAATATTAAAGGAGCATAGACAGCTATAAACACTAAGAATAGCTGTTTGGCACCCAGTACTAACTGATCAGCCATCTAGAACATACATTCTAGCCCAAACTCCATCAGTGTGGAGGCCAAGTCTGGCAAATAATTCAAATATCTTCAAGCTTGTTTGAGCATTGACAAGTTCTCCAGCATTTATTAGCAGTATTCTGAGGCTATTATTAAAGTATGAGACAAATTTGTCTCTGAATTTATACTTTGAATAAATAAGCTGTTATAAAACCTTAGACTAACAGAAAATCTTCAGTTTTTGTTTTGCTTTGAATAAAAATGGCCTTTACACATTTTCTCATATGTTATATGTAATGCTAATAAAACAGAATTGAAAGCCTCAAAATGCATGCAACAAGCATCACTAGATGAATCACAAAGTACTAAGATCAATTGAATTTTTAAAACTCCTTCTGTTCCTATATCTCAGCTTAACAGCTACACTGCTAAAACAAGGCACTGATGAACAGCATGATGCTGAGTCTAAGTGCTTAGCTGTCATAGAAAAAAAAAAAGTAAATCCCATTTGGGATGAAGTTTTGGGTTTAGAAATAAATCAGCATGCAAAGCATTTACAGCATTTTGTGGATTATCGAAATATGATGAGCTCTTGCAGTGTCACTTACTGGTAAACCCTAAAGCAATAAACACTGCCAGGTACTTTCACATGACAAAAACTTGATTTCTTTGCAACTGAAGTTATAGCTGCTGATAGGCTTTTCTTTCTTCCACCCTCACCTCCCTCCCTTTTTTTTTCATTCCTACTTAACTGAGGATTACACCAAATCTATGTGAATTACACAATCTCATCACTTCCTTAACAAACATTGCAACATTTTGGGGGCACAGAACTGAATATTAAGTCAGAAGAGCACTGGGCAGGCACCTCCTCTCATTGAATTAAACAGCTGAACTTCCACAGACTGCCAAGGGATTGAATTAGGTCTGCTTATGGTGTGGATGCCAGCAAACTCTTTGTGCTTCATCACATTTACTCCCCTAACCAATCATTGCACTAGAACTTAATTATTTCATAGGAGCCACCTCTTAGCAAACCACAGCCAGGTATGGAGTGAAAAAGCCTTCCAAAAACCAGTACAAGCAGGACCCCAAGATCTGACCTAGGTAATAAATATGTCACACACAGCAAGAAAATGCTTTGCTATACCTGAGACACCTCAGCCAAATGGCTCCTGATAATGAGGAGGAGATTAATCAAAATTTTGGGGTTAGATGATAACACTTGATATACTGAAAACAATAATCCTCACACACCTCAAATTAATTTCAGAGTGCTGAACCTTGTGTGGGAAATAACTCATGTGTGAAAAGAGACACAAAATGCATACAGCTTCAAAAAGGATTGGGAGATCTCAGAATCCAGAGGTGTTGCTATGCTCCATGGAACACAGAAAACCCGAAGAGGCTTTATAACCTTTGCATATAATGTTGCTAAATATTCAAGCAGGCATTCTTCCTGAGAAACCACCACAAGCGAAGCTCATGCAGATGTCTGCTCTTGAGTACATATAAATGTATGTGTAAAACACCCTATGCTTCTCAACAGGAAGGAAACAGTTCCTGAGTCAGGGCTCATACAGAGGCTCTGACTCATACCTTTGCACAGTTTAGAGTCATGTTTCTCCCTTTCTGTCTTAGTCTATTACCTCAGCTTCCTTCCAACATCCCTTACCTCCTGTGAAGGCTCAGGCAGCTCCTTTCCTCCACCAATCCTCTTAGATTCCCCCAGAACATACCTTGCCTCAACAGGAAAACAAAACACTGGAATTAATGTTATTTTGTTATATCTTTACTTCTCTCTATGCCCCTCTCCTTATGCTGCCTTTTAGGTTAAAGGTTTTTTTATGACAGGGATTAGTTACTATTCTGTGTACTCACACACCATAGGCTGGATCTTAACCAGCCTCAAGGCACTACCATAAGAAATTGAGAATAGAAAGAGACTGCCTTTGCCCTAGGTAAATGCTTTCCAGAGTGATATCAATCATATTTTTCCCTCTTTGCAAGAGGAATCCCAGAAAGCACTGCCAAACATTATAGAACCTAAATCACCAGTTCTTTTGAAACATATGTATTTTAAACAATTTCTATAGCATGAAACGAAATTACATTTATTCTATGCATCTCTGAAATATTAAACCAAGGTGGAAATTTTATTTTTGAGTGTTGTTCATGTATCTTTTCAGGGTACTTAGGAGTAAATTTTACGTGTTCACAATTACCCTTTTCATTGAGCTACCTGAATACAATTAGAAGAACATTCAAATTGCAAAAATTTTCCTATGAAAGACCATAATTGGATATAGAAATATTTCAAAATACTCAGGAAAACACCCACAAAAACAATTGGTTCTGAACATGTTTAGCATCTAAATACTTTTTTACTGATAATTTTACAGCAACCATGTACTTCATTTTCTCAGTGGCAAAGCTCTTGGAAAATCCAAGAGGTATGTTGCCAATCTGTGTTTATCACAGAATCCTACAATAGTTTGGGTTGGAAGGCACCTTAAAAATCATCTCATTCCAAGCTCCCTGCTCTGAGCAGGGACACCTTTCACTGTCCCAGGTTGCTCAGAGCCCCAGCCAACTTGGCCTTGAGCAATTCCAGGGATGGGGCAGCAGCGCTTCTCTGGACAGTCTGTGCCAGGGCCTCACCACCCTACAATAAATAATTTCTTTTTAATATCTAATCTAAATCTACTCTCAGTTTGAATCCATTCTCCCTTGTCCTGTCACTCCATGCTCTTAGGAAAAGCCTCTCTCCATTTTTCTTGCAGGCTCTATTCAGGTACTGGAAGCCACAGTTAGGTCACCCCAAAGCCTCCTCTTTTCCAGACTGGCCAATCCCAATTCTCTCAGCTTTTCCTCACAGGAGAGGTGCTGCTTTACCTTGGTGGTCTCCTCTGGACTCACTCCAACAGCTCCATCTCTTTCCTGTGCTGAGACCCAAAAACTGGATGCAGCACTGCAGGTGGGGAGGTGCAGAATCCCTCCCTCCCTCCCCACAGTGCCTCGATGCAGCCCAGCACACAGGTGGCTTTCTGGGCTGCTATTACACATTCCTGGCTCCTGTCCAGCCTCTCACCCACCAGCACTCCCAGATCCTTCTCTCAGGGATGTTCTAGATCTGTTCATCCCCAGCCTGGGCTAACCTGGCCCAGAGAGGTGCAGCACTGCACTTAGTCTTGTTAAACCTCATGAGATTCCCATGGGCCCACTGCTTGAGTTTATCCAGGTTCCTCTGGATAGCACCCATCCCTCAGGTGTGTCATCACCCTGAGCTTGGTGTCACCTGAAAATTTGCTTTAGGGTCAATAAAAGCCACATGGACAGTCCCTGTTGTTTACAGAACACATGCCAGACCTTACCAAAGGCCACTGAAACCAGAAGAAATCTTTCAGACCTTTAAGTGGAGTTAGAATGAAGAAATAATTCACTCTTCTCCAGAACAGCACAAAGGCAAATTAACCACAAATTCTGCAGAGTAGGAGCTGAATTTCTACCATTCCTAAGGAAGTGGGAACTCACAATCTCAGTCTTTCCATTAGGGGGAAAGCATGGGGTTATTGCAAGAACTAACCCATTCTGACATGCCAAAAGGACATATTTTCTTTCCCATTAAGCTCAGGTTTCCACCTTTGGCTATGTTCTCAGAATACAAAGTTCTTTTTTAACCCAACTCAGCAGGGCATGCAACAAGGAGAGTGGGAGAACTTTCCTGAATGTGTACTGAGCAGTTAGCCCAGGCTTCTGTCTCTGATGGAGACATCAGTTTCAGATCAAGATGGGCATTACAGCCACCTTATCTAATCATCATCCCTCACACAGACAGGAAACCTCAGGCAGATCTAAAAAGCTCAAAACTACACATTCCAGAAAGGCATCCACTTGGCAGCTCTGCAGTAAAACAGTAATGCTTCAAAATGCCACACTTCCTTGAGAATCTGACAACTTTGCTGTGAGCATTACTCAGCTCTGGAGAGGATGCACCTCCAGGCTCAGCAAAGTTTGCAGCCCCTAACATGCATTCAGATAGCAGAGCGACAAACTCTGGTTTGTGGCAAGAACAGCCTAGTTTGAGTACTTTAGCTGTGAATTCAAGCTAAATTAGGTAGGTGATCAATCCTTCAGCCCTCTGCTGGTGAATTGAGGGAAACAGTGAAAATTATTGAAACACTATTTTATGAACAATATATCATTATTTCTTTTTATATGGGGCCAGATGAAATTCCAGAGGTCTGTGGTAAGTTGGAAAAGAGGGTAAACCCCTAATTTGTAACAAAGTGTCCCAAAAATGCATTGAAGGTTCTGATGATTTCAGGTGTCCTCCTTCACAATGGCAGTACCTTCTCTCCTCCTTGTTTGCTGAAGAATTTGTGTAGGGTCTTCCCTAATTGCACATTCTGAAGCTTTCTAGCTAAAACAAACTCTCTTTAAAATGGGCAAGTCATTGAGCCCAAAATTCAACCTTTTAAACATGTGAGGTTTGGATGCACTTTTGCCAAATCCACGGCAGATCCAAAGACACCTTCTGAAATTCCTGCCAGTGTTACTAACAGGAATGGCTTTTGGTTGCAGTCACTGAGGCTGTAAGGGCTCTACAGTCACTGCTGACCTTACAGATCCTTGTGTTATTTTGTTAACATGATAGTTTATGCCTCTTGGAGGTTTGCACTGAGATACATTGGAGATTTGCCCTAAGATACATCGTTTGAAACAAGTACACGTGGAATTATCAGCCTGCAACTGCCCTTCTCCACCCACTGGAAACCATCAAGTATCTTTGACGTGGGGAAGCTGAACTGGAAGGAAATGGTGGCTATTCTCTTGAAGTAACCTCTAGAGAAGATGAGGAAGCCATTGCAAACTTGCGGGAAAAAACAAGTTTTCCCATTGTCAGCATGCAAAATAGGCACAGGACAACATGCAACATTTTTCTGCAGTCAGGTTGGCAAATCCTTGAATGGGAAGAAAATGAAAGCTAGAGGCAATGTGTTCCAAAGAACTATTAATTAACTAAGGGTCATAAAGCTGAGATTTAGAGAGCTGACTCCTCAAAGAGAGAGAAGCAGCACTGAGCCTGGAACAGAACATGAAACTTCAGTATTAGAACAGGTAAAATGGATTTCTCTAATAAAATAGGTTTTTCCAGTATCAGCCTCTTTTCTCAAGCAGTGTCTTTGTCCTAAAGAAAATAAGACAATTCTGCTACAGGTACTGCGCATGAAAAAATGAGAACATTCCTATTAGTCACCAACATTTTCCTCCATCATAATCCCAAAGTGGCTTCTAATCAATTCCCTACAGATAAAAAGCTCAGATGGTTATCTCTACCATCACATTATCACTGATGACTGCATTCCTAGGTTAGACATTAGAGACAAAGGGGGGTATCCTAAGAGTTTGTACATTTTCCCTTCAGTACCACGATTCCTGTCATTTCCTGTCTACCACCTTAAAGTTTCTGAAAAAGATACACAAAGCATGGAAGCAAATAATGGAACACTGCATCAGGGGACATTTCAACCATGTATAGGCAAATAAAGACAATACCAGAGCTGTGTGGGTGCAACAACTAACAAGAGTATAACTAATAAGAGAAAAATTCAGGAATGAAGTCAATTCACTGTAGCTAAATCACTGCAGATAGAACCAAGATGACCTAATGAAATAATCTCATGACATCTGGTTCAAATACAAGGAACCTTCCTATGACAGAACAGGTTTCTTTTCTCACATTGATTCTTGACTCATTTTCCAAGCTTTTCAAGACAAGGGGCATCTGATGTCTTAGTCACTAGAAGTTGAGACATCAGTTGAGAACCTCTTGCAGTAATTGGAACAATCAAAATAGCAATATAATTTTAGAGATACCTTTCTTCAGAGAGCTCCCAACAGTACTCACTGCAGTATAAAAATAAGCTTTATTAAGCTCTGCAGGATCCAAAAGCCTTTATTCCTTGAAGAGGCCACATGCCACCAGCAAACAGAGTCAACTGATCACCAGAGCACCTATTATGTTCCCAGGGATCCAGAAAATGCTGCCTTTTATTCATGCAAGATCATAACTTTTGGAGATACAGAAGCAAGCACTGAATCCTGAGCTCAGTGAGAGCCTCAAAACAGGGCAGTTCTTGTTCAGATCTTGTTCGTGTTTCTGTGGATTTTGGGCCTTGGGATTGAACCAACAGGAATCATTGTAGTTCAGAAAACCTCAGCATTACTAAGGCAAGATCTTCAGGCCAGCCTGTAAGGATTGGTACCTGACATCCAGTGCTCAGTAGGAGCACTGAACCACAGAGGTCCCTCCCTATTTCAGGAATAAACAATTCCCAAAGCCAACCTGTTCCTGATGCCTGAAGGAAGTCCATGGGGACAGTTTTAACTTTCTTATTCCCAGGAGAAGTAGCAAAAGAAAGATATTGAATTCTTTCCAGTCACTGAGTTTCCACATTTGCAGTGGCATTGCCCATAAAGTAGGAGATTGATGGCATTTCCACAGTGGTGATAGCAGAATGGGCAGTTGGAATATAAGAGATTTACTTACAATAGCAGCAACTCACAATCATTTTTAAAAAGTTAGCAAACAAAGATGTAAGTCCATAAAGGAAACAGGCATGTTTGTATGTATGCCTGCTGCAGACTGTGTTCTCCTTAAGGCCATGACACAACCCTTTGTGAGAGCTACATAGTGAGGTGTTAAAGGAAAACACAAAACAAAGAAAACCAAATGCTCTATCTCTTCACCAAAATGAACACACCCAAAACACGCTTAGCTGCTAGATCCAAATATAGAACGGATTTTTGAAGCCTTTCAAGCACTATCTACATTATCCAAAAGGGCAAATACACACACTGAAGAATAAATAGGGAGAGGTTAGCTTCTTCCTAAAAGGATAACAAATACTGTCTGTTTGTAATATTTTTATGACAGAAAACCAAAAATTACTAATAAAACCAAAAATTACTAATAAAAACTATCACTTTTTCTGGTAACATTCACAGACCCATTTGATTCTTTCCAGTAGAAAAATTACTTAAGAACTTTTACATGCTTTTATTCACACCAGCTCCAAGATGTATCTCTTGGGGACAAGCCTGGTCTGCTGGGAATATAGGATCTAATCTGGGAGGTGGTAGTTGCAGTCATCACATTAAAGCTCCTCACTCACTATCACAGAGCAAACCTCACCTGCAGACACATAGCTTCTATGTTTATATGCATATGCATGTTTATACATAAATATCTATTTTTTACATATATACACAGACACATGAAAACACACTTTTGGAAAGAAATCTTGTGTCTCAAACACAAAAAGCTATCTCACCATAAAGACCATTCTGAGATCTCATCTGCAGTTATCTCTATCACAAACATGCAGAACTGCAGTTCTTTCTGGCTTTATTTTGGTGGGATGCCATGGCAAGTGGTAAGTGCTCTGCTGCCACCCAATGACGTTTTTTGGGATTGTTCCTTTCTCAAGACCCTTTTTCTCCTACGCTACAACCAGGTTTAAAAAAAAATCACGTTAAATTAAAGCAGCACTTAGAGCAGGAGCACTTTGCATACCTGTGGTGCCTTGGCCTCTGGGGAACACAGGACATCACCACCTCACCTGTATGCAAATGGCCCCAGTCCTTTTCATCATTCCGCCAACAGCGGCAAAACTTTACCTGAATTCCCAGCCACAAAACCATCATTGTGCTGTGGCAGTTAATTTTTACTGGTTTACAATGTGCTTTCCTGTGCACAAGAGATAATTCCAGCTAAGCACAGCAGACCTTTCACACAGTTGTTATTAGGCTTTATAGGTCATCAAAGTGTTGATTTCGCAGCGCTGTGTCAATGCCAGACACGCTGACTCCCTGCACTGCTTTCATTGCTCAGTTCCTTTCTTCACCCTCCTGACAAAGCACAATTTGTTTTAGTCCTTACTACTACATCTAAATTTAGTTTGCAATGCTGTATAAACACAAGTGGTAGCCTGTCAGGTTTAAGTGAAAAAGGGGAAATGCTGTAACGTGGGTCTTTAAGTTCACCCCACCTATAATTAAGTCCTCAAAAGTTTGAATGCTTCAGCTTTCCTTGGAGTAAAAATAGACATTTGTACAGTGCCAGTTAAAGTAAATCTAAGAAACTAGACAAGTCATTTTTGTCAATATGTATTTGCACACAAGAAAAAGCTGCTCAGTTCTGAAGAACCTGTCCAGAATTCTAGGGTAACAACATGTGCATCTGCTCAAATTAGTGTAATTTAACATTTGTCAGCCCAGAGTATACAATGACTTACTTTAAAATGTAGTTTACATTTTCAGTTATCAGCTTGAGCTGACATAAAAGACCCCAACTGCTATGGGGTGAATGCTCAGTTGAGAATTTGTCACAGAGGAACCACCATTACAGGTTTAAAGGAAGGAATAAACCCAGCACTGCTTGGTTTATTTTCACCTATTTCATTACTAGTCTTGTTTTGGCACACAACACGTAGTAGGATGTTCCTCTCACCAGAATGTACAGGTTGTAGAATAATACACTAAAAACCAAAAGGAAGGAAGAACTAACTTCTTTTCCAATAAGCATCTACACAAATATTTGATCACTGCATTAAAAGACAGAAGTTGTTTCCAAAACATTCTGTCCACTGTTGCTCTCTGGGATTCTCAAAGATCAGAGATTCTTTTGAGGCTCATTAACAGTTAATGGTACTTAACTATGAGACAAAAAAACCCTGGATTTGGCACTTTATAAGAAGTGCCACTTTCTTACCCTTACATTTTCAGACTCTTAGCACAGCGCAGAAGTGTTAAAGCTACAAACATCTTGGTACAAACAGATGCGTATTACTGATAATTCACTGTCTCAAAACATACCTTTTTATGTTTTGCCATTAAAAAACAAAACTTGATTGTATTCCAACCCCCTGATTCAGGCCCCAGCACTTAACTATGCTGAGAATGTTCCATTAAGTACATCCAGAAGTGCTGATCACACAGCCCAGCCTGCACCCTCAGTGTAAAATGGGGGCTTGAACGCCCTCTGCTGGCTAAAACCACAGCTAAAGAGTTAAAATAACCTCTCACGTCCAAAAAAATAAAAGTACATTTAAAAACTTTTTAAAAATAAATAAATATAATCTTTATCTCTTCTTCAGAGATTTTCCTCTTTTTAGTTGTTGGCATCTCAAAGCAATCTTGCAGTACCTGAAAGGAAAACTCCTGACCTCCACTGTTTGTTGCTCCCATGAAACACTGGTCTGTGACTGGGAAGCTCTGCAGATGAGTCCTGCACAATTTCCTTCTTAAGCACTGCCAACAGATCACCAAGTGGACAGCAACTGTGATGAAACACCAACCAATCTGTACAAAAAAGTTGGAGAACTGTTGGAAAAAATACACCATCATAGTAGCAAATTAAGATGTATTTTGGAAGGACCAAAATTATAACTTTAGGTTAAATTTACTGAAAAGTCTACTAGAGGTAACAGTGGCAAATGGGGTTCAGTCCCCAGTCCTAGGAGAATTTTTTGTGCTCCAAGTCATTTTGGCTCAGTTTTTTTCCTTGAAAAGTGTTCCTATTGTTTATCTATCTCAATTTTCAGAGAGATGATTTCTACCCCAAGGAACCTACAGAGCAGATTCTGTGCCTTCTGTGATAGATAATCCATTTTTTTTTTAATTCTTCCAAAATTATTTTGAGAGCATTGTGTCTGACCTACCACCACCTTGCATGGGAGTATTCATCCCTACATCACAATTAAGCAGCCAAGAAGATATTGCACAGTCAGAAGGACTGTAACAGCAACCCTATAAAATGACCTGAAGCAAAAATGCCAAAGCAGCCTTTGCTGGTCAGAGGGCTCCATTAACCCCACTGGTAAGCCCAGCTCAAATAGCAATATTTAACACATATTCTAATATTTAACACATATTCTACTTAAGCCTGAACACCACCACAAGTGGGATTCAGACATGCATTGATGGGTCACAAATCTTTCAATCCAAACCTTCATCTCGTGGTATTTGCTGGGTCCCCAGGACAAAGGAGGAATTGAGACTGTGACTCCATGTTGTTAGAAGGCTATTATATTATATTATGCTATACTAAAACTATACTAAAGAATAGAGAAAGGATACAGATAGAAGGTTACAACGAATGATAATGAAAACTCGTGACTGCTTCCAGAGTCCTGACACAGCTGGCTGTGATTGGTCATTAAGTTAAAACAATTCACGTGAAACCAATCAAACAACCACCTGTTGGATAAACAATCTCCAACCACATTCCAAAGCAGCAAAACACAGGAGAAGCAATCAGATAATTGTTTTCATTCTTCTCTGAGGCTTCTCAGCTTCCCAGGAGAAGAAATCCTGGCAAAGGGATTTTTCAGAAGATACGACAGTTATCTGTGTGAGATTGGGATTTAACTCAGCTTTTCCTCATTTAATGAACTAGATGTGGTCCTCCTCCAAACACCTGGTCATGAGTGTCTGGTGAAAAGCCAGGTAGCACCTCTCTGTGCAATATTAGAAACAACACATTCGTTGTAACATGAAAATTCAGTGCAGAACTGCAGGTGAGGTGCCTCAGACCTACATTTCACAAGTGCACCTACACAATGCACATGTGCTGTGGCCTGAGTAGCAGCTGGTAAAGTCCAGGGTAAAGAAGCAAAAAGGGCCTTTGCATGGTACCCACAGCTGTTTTATTCAGCTGTCTGGTAAGATATTCAGGTCCAAGGCACACACATATGGAGGGGCCAGGGGCTGAACCTGGTCCTGGGGCAGTACCAAGATGAGATCCAATCAGGGAATAGGGAGGGATGGCTCAAGGACATAGGAACAGGAAGATGAACCAATGGGGTCAAACAGCTTTGAGGGGAGCTTCTTGTGTCTCTCTAACTTAAGGGATGCTCCCCAGGCTCCCCACACATGTGAGCCTTAGAATATTTAAGCCTGAACCCAAACTTTCCTCATACCTCACTTTTCCACATCTACACAATTAGGAAGTAGAGGATCCTGCTTTACACATCTCCAGAGGACTGCATCAGGGTCACTCAGGAGATGAGAAGAGAACCAAAGGCTTTGGAAAACATCAGAGGCAAAAGTTAATAGTCACTGTGGAGGGTCTCAACTAAGCAGATGTTTCAAACATGTGCCTAATTTTAAAGTGCTGAGTTTGATGGCAGTAGATATTACAGTGGGCAAAAACCCAAGACAGAGCTAAGGAAAAAAGGCTAGTGGACAAAACAGGAAGAAAAGCAGAGCATGAAAAACATTATTTCACATGCTCTCTTAGTCTGTGTAATTTACCCTAGGGAGGTCTCAGCAAGCAAGCTAACTTCAGACCTCAATTACAGCACATGGGCAACTTTATTGCCCAACAAAAAGTCCATTAGACATTTATAATCTCATTTTATTAAATTTTCCTACTCATGATATTTACTATGGGGTGTGTATGTGTGTGAGGTTAATACAAAAATCTATATTATATTTGTATATTAACAAGATTAAAAGCTCACCTGTGTGGCAGGTGTTGCTGTGGGCACATACTTGGATTATGGATTAACCAATTGCTATAAAAAACTGGAGTCTATCACCAAACCTAAAGCAAGGAAGGCAGATGCTTTTCCTGCTGATCATCTAGCTCTGATTGAATTACATCAGGAAAGAACAGCTTTGTTTCCTTCATGAAATCTGATTACAGAAAGAGAGGGGTGACATCTCACACAAGGCAGTGAAGCTTAAAGGACAGCCTGTTCCTCTATGGTCCCTTCTGCTGGCTACTTTGATCTAAGTTTTATTGTCTGGGCTTAACAACTTCACCTTTGATTTCACAGGGAACTTCTTTGGAGGCATTTTCCTACTGCAATTGTCCAAGTCTTTTCAGAGAAACCACCAATTATCCAGGATGCTGGGAATTGAACACTTGTAGTTTTGGTGAAATAGAAGATTACTCTCACTGGTATTAAATATGTATGGGAAGACACATTAAAGACTCAAGTTTTGCTTTCTAAGAGCGGTACTTATTTAAAAAAAAAAAAAAAAAAAAAAAAAAAAAAAAAAAAAAAAAAAAAAAAAAAAAAAAAAAAAAAAAAGCACTGTCAGCAGGTCAGCACATCATGTGAGGAACCAATTCACTCCTAAAGGCAAGGAGACCTAACACAATAACACAGTAGGGGCCAGACTGGCTTCCCAGCTCACTCTAGAAGGATGCTCCTTGTACAAGGCCATTGTTACACCACCGCCCAGTTCAATACTACAGTGTTACAGTTTTACACCAGACACAAACCAGCAGTTCTTTCCTGGGAACTAACAAATCCAGTCTGCTTTTACCCAGAAACCTACACAATAACCCAAATTTTAAGCATAAAAGTCCCTTCTGGTCTTACCTAATGTGACAGGCTGCGTAACACAGTCCTTACAATTAAATTGTAATTTCTGCATCCAGCCCAGCAACCTGTGGTTGTATTAGAGGTAGTATTTCACCTTACACACACACCTGCTACCCAGCAGAACTTGGTCTAAAAAATGCACTCAGTTTTCTATTTTGACGTGAATCTCCACCCTCTTAAATGCTGATGATCCTTTGCCAGTGAGATTGTGCAGGGCAACTGGCCTCCTGGGCAGTTTTCCAAATTCAGTATGATGATGTAAGCACTCACCAGATCTGAAAAAGACTGTTTACTCACCTCCAAGAACAAAATACAAGAAGTACAAAGGAAGATGAGGCTAAAAGCATTTTTGAAGTGTGTTTCAGGTCCAACAGAAGGCTGGAGCCGTTGCTTAGGATGGTCATCCTGTAGTTTCCCTCTAGTTTGTACAGCTGAATAATGACTTAATAACTAGAATCTATCAGTTTACTGACACTTACCAAACTTCCAGCACATGTGCTAGCCTCAGCTCATCCCCACTAAATATTTATAAATAAGATGGCAAACCAGTTATAGTCCTCCCTCCTCCTTGGATAAGATAGGAAACAAGTAGATATAGAAATCTAGGGGTTCCAGGATTTTTTTTAAACTTTTAAACAAAATAAAGTTATATACAAGAATAGGCAGCAACAAAATTATAAATCAACTGATGTGGAAAAGTCAACATCATCTCCTAAACATGCAACTGAAGCTCACAGCTGGTGCGAAAAAAAAGAAGGCAGCATTGTGTGTTAGCAAAGGCAATGAGCAGGGACTGCAGGTTTTATTCTTAACTCTCCCACGGATTTCAAGCTCGGCTGCGGGCAGATCACCAAATATCTCAGCTGATCATCTACAAAATAAGGACAGCAATATTTTCCTAGCCCAACAGGATGTTTTCAGAAGAGTGCTTGGGAGGCACTCACTGCAGTGATGGGGTCCATGAAAGCCTCTGCACAGAACAAAGACAACACCTGCTCCACTGGTTAATGGGAAAAAGATGGCTGAGACTGTTAGAAGGAATTTCTAGCATTAAAGGGCAAGCTACAATGGCCTCTGGCTTACAGTTAAGAAATTCAGCATCAGTGCGCCATTCTTTTGTACAACTACTGTGGAAAAATTCAAGTATAGGACTAGACAAGAAAATGCAAATAAACTACATCAATAGCTGGAATTCCAGATCAGAGGCAACATTTAGGTTTTCTCTTATAGTGGGTAACATATATTGTTCATGACAAAAATATCCTTTTGCAAACAAGTTCATGGATGATGGAGGTAAATGGACATCACAGTTTTTCCCCAAGGATTGCAACAACTTTAGTTAACTAAGACACTTTTGAAAAGCATTTCTTATGCCTTGTGATTCCATTTTATATATATTCCTCTCATATTCTCTGTGGGACATAATGATAGGTGGCTCTTCCAGTGGCTTGCTGGACTTATCCCCATGTACTTAGTATTTGAAAAATGCCAGCTCAGCCTTGAGGTTTGGGGCTTTTTTTCTGACCATCTTCTTTTATTTTATGCTGGGAAAATTGTAGCTCTACAAATATAGAAGAGGCTTTGAGTTCATAATGAAATATGAACTTTAAGGAAGTCTGATGATCTGGTGTTTATTCCTGAATTAGCAATAGATTTCCTGTGACCTTAACTTCATCACTTAGATACTTCATGATCTATTTCATCTTTTAAAAAAGATAGCATATGTCTGCAGAAAAGAAATCCAGAAAGGCTTCGGATTCCCTTGGATCCAGGGAAACATCAGACCTATTTCAATTAACAAAATTAATTTTTAATCATCATTACCTTTGGTAAGGCAAGGTTCTGTAATATTAGGGTTAGTTACTACATCTTTGCTTTTTGTAAGGTTTTCTAGTTGTTCCTAGGATTTATGCTGCATCAGTCCCCTGGTATTATGCAGTCCTGGTATTAACTTTTGAATTCATTCACCAAACCAAGTTTGAAAGGAGAGCTGAAGTGTGAGAGGTATGAAAGTCATTTTGTGACATCGGTAGCAGGCAGAGCAGAGTGCCTGAACTAAGTGTCCTCATCAAGGGAAAAATCAAGTTATCCGACCTACTTGGCTTGTCAGTGAGCCAACACAAACTGGGAGAAGGGCAACACATGCCTTCTTCTTGTCCAAAAAGCTAAAGGCTTTAGAAATGAGATTAAAGGGAACCCAGCAGAGTGAACTGCATGGAGAACTACAGGGAGCTAATGCAAGGTCAAGTATCAGCAACACAGCACACACAGCTCAAGCTCATCTTCCTGGGTATAATGGGAAGCTGAAGGAGCATAATGTTGTTTTTGCTATCCCTACTTGTACAACACTTGCACACTGTAAATATTTGTAAGCCATCAGACCCAGCAGCACATGCTGTAACTACAAAAGCTAGGTTTGTTACAGCCACGGGAATTCTTCCCAGGGAAGCACAGAGAGGTGGGCGGAACAGGATCTCAGGAGCAGCTGAGCTACCACCACGCTGGGGCAGCTTCACAAACATCCAGACAAAGCAGGTGACTGTCAAATCCCTCCTGAAACAGCTCTCCAGCAAAGAGGAGCCTGCTCCCTCCCAGATACAGTGCTCAGAGCTAGGGAGCAACCCCAAGTCCAAACTACAGCTTCTCCTACAAGTAGCACACAGCAATTACACAGCATCAACACTTCGCTCCTCTCAGCCATTTACATATTTGAGTATTGGTTTTAAAAGTATTTGTCTGTCTCTTGTTGATCTGAACAAATTGCTTACTCTAAAGTTCTTCTAAACTCACAACTTTCATGTCTTAAGACCCCTGTTCTTGTCCTGTAATGAACACCTTCCCCCAACTATTTATTTTAAAATGTCCAAAACGGACAGAGAGAGATACAAAGGGAAGTACTATTACAAGTTACAGCAAAGCAATTATCTTTTGATCTCTTTCAGATGCTGTTAGCTCATTCAATTCTCAGTACACTACCAGCCCCATAATATTTGTCACCTAATATTACTTTTTCCCTGCCATATATTGGTGAATTTTAACAGTGCATATTTATCTCAAATTGTACTTTACTAATTTTGGTGATTTGCCCCAGTTTATCAAGGTCATTTTGAAACAGCATCAAATAGAGTGTATTGCTTAGAGACAGACTACAAAGCCAATTTTACTCCTCCACCCTTGAACCCCAAATTATTCCTACCTGGAATTCAGAAAACAAGTGGTTCTGCATATTTGTAACAACTTCAGATTATATCAAAACCAGATGATTCCTGGAAAGCTCACAAGAGTTATATACATTTTTAATTAGACAAAAAATCTAGTGGAAGAAAAAAATCATTAACACCTATATGGACAATATAGGCAAACAGCTATTTTTATTTTGTTTTCCATAAAAACCCCAAGACAGAGCGCTGGAATGATTGAATCTGATGAAAGCACCATGTTAAACTACAGAAGCTGGGGTAACACCCTATATTATTCCTGTTATACAGGCAGGTGAAAAGATAAACTATCTAGCAAGATAAGAAACAGCTCTGAAATGCAAGGTAAAGGTAACTAATCTATACCCTGCACCATTTTCCTACAGACTCTCTTTTTTTCTTTTATATGTCCATTTAAATTTTTTTTCTGCACTTTAAGAAGTGCTGGAGGGACGCAAACCAATATTCCCCAAAATGTGTCACATTCATAGCTGAGTGTGCCTGTGAGGTTCATCACTGTATTTCTGTATTTTTACCAAAAGAATCAAAAACACTTCAGTTGAATCCTTCCTCTCCTTCCACTCCTAAATCTTTAAGCAATAAAAATTAATGGCAAACCAGGAAGAAAAAAAAATACATGAGGAATCTCAAATTAGCCTTAATTAGGTGATTAAGGTCTTCCTTCAGAAGCTAGAAAAATCTGATCCTGATTTAATAACACAAGGTGATCTCTATGCTCTGGCTTTCACATGCTCCACCTAAGCATCTACAACAACCACTGCCAGAGGCACCTGTTCCAGAACTGATTTTGTTCTATCCTTAGTAAAACCCCACCTTCCAAACCACTATATGCTACCAGAGAATACCATGGACTCTGCTAAATTATGTGTACAATCTGCCCCAGCTGAAATGCTCTGAGAATGCTTTTCCACCAGTCTCTTGAGGAAAAGAGAGATGAAGGAATACCTGGTTTGTAGAGATGGAAATGCAAATGAAAATCAACCTTCTCAAAACCATCAATGCTCAGTTCCAATGAGGTTTCACCTTAAAACTGGGTGTGCCTGGTTTCACCTTAAAACTTGGCACAGAGGAGGCTATGTGCCTCCAGAACTGGAAAATAACAAAGCAGTGATCTTTAGCTCTGCATTTTGAAACCAAGCACTTATATCTCACTTGCACGCAACCTCCTCCATGGGCTCAGCCTTTAACTGGCAAAAACAATGGGAACAGAAATGCCTGGCACTGCAGAAATCAGTAACAAGGGAAAGGCAAAAACAAACCACAGGAATCATTTCAACACCCCAATTATTTTCATGGTTCAAGAAGAAAAAAATTTTTTTAATAACTCAAACCTCAAATTTTACCTAATGACGTACATTCATTTCCATGATTTATACAATTATTGCATAAGATTTGTGGTTATTTACATCTTCCAGTTCAAGTGACATTAGGTAGCACAATTTTGTATTAAATTATAGTTACACTTTCAGTTGATTACACAAGTGTGAAACAAGAACAAGACAGACTATTCCCTTTAGAACACCTTCTCCACATTTATCCAGATGTAAAGATGGCATAATGGAAACAGTTGTGATGTTTATGGTAATCCCACAGCAATTTGTCTTGCTTTGGTAGATTGTAGTGTAATGTTGTTAAGTAATGGCAAAAAAGAAAAAAAAAAAAAATCAACCACAAAACCCCAAAGAACCTTAAGAGGCCAGAAAAAATTATCAAACTGGTAAGCTGATAAGAACCGGACACTTCATTTTGGCAAGGCAAAGCTATTTCAAGTATTCAGAAAAGTAGAAAACAAAACTTTTTTTTTTTCAGTAGAAAAGTAAAATATGCGTGCTTAACCACTGTGTAATAAGTCCCAATACATTGGTGGCAGTGATTATATATCCCACTAGAAGGAACAGAAACCATCCTGACATGAAGCCATACTGAACAGAACAAACTCAAAACTCAGAAAACTGTGTGCTGATGCCTTGAGCAGCTTGCCATGATGAGTGCTTTAAGTGCATGACTGAAAATAAGCATGATGATGCCACTGAAACCAGTGCAAGTGAGTTACTGGGGGGCTTAGTCTGGAACAGAGACAAGAGACTGCATGCAGACAAGGGCATGGCTTAAGAGGCAGGATTACAGAAGCAAGAAAAACTGCAGGAGTAGCTCAGAACTCAGCTCACATTTGTCCCACACATATGAAATCTACAACATATTTTGCTCTGCAGCACAAAGAAAATACAAGCAGAAAGGTAAAGAAACAGAAAAGGATCATTAAGTAATTTCTGAGCAGTAAGACAACAAGGCAAAAATATGATTTTGACCTCAAAAAAAACATCGGCACCATCATCCTGGATATTTTGCTCTCTTTCATGCAGAGAGAAATGGCAAATGACGAAAAAAGATGAGGAAAGGTACAGAGGATGACTGCTTGGTACTTCTGAAAAAACCTTTTTTAACTAGAAAAAGAATCAAGGGACTTTTTATAGAAGCCAATTACCTCCCCCCAAGTCAATACAGAGATGACCACAATAATGTCTATTTTGGTGACAAGTGTCTCGAGGAGAAGGCAGTGCCCCAAAGGGCAATTCCATTTGTACATATAAAACCAGTATTTGTGGTTGATTCTATTCCTCATAGCAGTTTACTAGTTATGTGGCAAGAGATTCAAGCAAAAACCCCTTTACAGAGGAACACTAGGGGATAACAAAAAGCATGTGGACACAGCTTACAGCGAATCTTCCACTTTGGATTTGTTGAGAAACTTAATGGTGCACAGCATGTGGTTGTTAAGCCATAAAGGAATGTGATCCTGAAATACTGGTTGAGCACCTTCAATTCCCACAGGCTCAAATTAAAATTTCAACAGTTAAGCACTTTGATTATCCCATTCAACCTTTTTTTTTCCTCTTCCCCCTTTGAGTGGGCGACTCCAGTGATCATGGTACAACATTCCAGCCAAAGCTGATTCCCCTTAGCTTTTTCATGAAATACAACACAGTGTGGAACAGGACTTGGAAGAAAGTGAAAGGAAGAGGTTCAGTAAAGAGTAACATGAGAATACTGACTCTGAAAGAGAGCTTAGTTTTACCACACTGAAAACCACGAACACAACTGCTCCAGTCCAGGCTCTAACAGCTCTCAGTGACCTAAATAGCACAACCAGCATGAACCCCCCATGGAAAGCAAAGAAAAACAGAGGATGTGCAAAGCAGGCAGTCCCTGTTACCAAGCTGGAGTTGATTGTGCTCTGACGCGATTAACTCCCAAAAATTTGGTAAGATATGCTGGTGTCACATTACAATAAAAATAGTGTCTCAGCTCTCACTAGAAGAAGATTAAGGATTTTGTTCTGGTCCTGCCTAATCTGTTCATGAATTGCAGAGTGCAGCCCTTGCCACACTCGGCAGCAAAAACAGGCAGTCCATTTTCCATTTTCTTGTGCTAAAAAAAGTAGCAGGCTTAGTGGTTATAAAGTTCATGTTTTAAAGTGCACTGTCATTTTAAAGAGACTTTCCCTATTAAAAAAGTAAATAAAACCTTCTGATATCAATACCCTATAAAAATAACAGCTGCAATACTCCTTCTGAAATTGCAACTCAAAATCAAGTTAGCAGGACTCAAATCTTTTTCAAAAAAAGATATGA
Organism: Melospiza melodia melodia; assembly: GCF_035770615.1. NCBI lineage: Eukaryota > Metazoa > Chordata > Aves > Passeriformes > Passerellidae > Melospiza > Melospiza melodia. The sequence continues at coordinate 53,280,465 of NC_086199.1, read as the reverse complement.
ACCCAAAATAAAAAACCTTTCTGCAGAAAATTCCCAAGCAAAATCTCACATAGTGTCCTACAAGCCCCTCTCCTAACAGCATCTCACAGAAAATCCATTCAGTTTCTTCCAGCTGACAACCTCAAGAAAACAGAGGTCTAAATAAATCAGTCCTTCCCACCAGTCACCTACATAAGTGCAGGTGTGGGTGCTGGTGCAGCTTTTCCATCAACTCCTCCTCTGTAGGTTCTTCCAAAACATCTCTACAAAGAAAAAGCATGAGTTGTTAGGGGCAGCAAAGGGAGCTTCCCAGCAATTGTTTTTGCAATGCTTATACTGAGATGTAACATGTACTTGTTTCAGGAATGAAACAAGGAATTAAAATTACAATAAGCTGATTCTCCCTAAAGATGCATCTAGTTGCAAGTGATCCATCCTCTACAGATGTGTCATGGAAACCAGCAGCTGTTTTCCCACAAGAAGCAGGGAAGCAATTTCCTGCACACAGTACAATACAACTGAAGGTCAGTGGATTTGTTTTCCTGAAAAAAACTCCCAAATGAGAACATGCTCCCAACGCTACTATTGAGTATCCAACATGCACCACAAGTTCCACTAATGCACGATCATCAAGTATTAACTCACCACCCACAATTTCATAATAAGCCAAGAACATGCATCACTTGTTTTTTCCTCCCTCTGCAGTTGCTCCCCTCACCCCCAGCACCTCTTCTCCCATCCTACAATGAGCACAAAGCATATAAAGGTTACACTACCAAGTCAGTTTAAAGCAGGCCTAACTACGGCACTTGTTGGATTTCTCCAAACAAACAGATTAAACAGTTTGCTTCAGAGGGAGGAAACAGAAGACATGTTGCAGCCAGCACACATTTCTTAAAACAGACAAAGAAAAAAAAGAGACATTGATTATCAAATCCAGCCCAACTCACCTGAACATGAGTTCAACTGTCCTCTGGTATTCAATATCTGAAAGAGACTCTCGCTGGCAGCGACGGTCCCACTTGTGAATAAAGTTCTGAAATGTAAAACAGCAAAAGATAGAAAAGCTTCTTCTGATGGCACCAGAAAAGAGATTATATCTGGTCACTATGTTTGCAGATAAGATTTGGGAGGCAGGTGAGGTTTGATTTTATATGGTGAACACTGATTTATTTAGGCATCAGCTTATTTACTTGGTGCAGGTCATTACTGTGACCTACTCAGGCCTTTGTTCAGCAATGAAATAACTTTCTCATCACAAAATGAAAGAAGAGCAGAGCAGAAGACAGCCCTGCTGCCTTCAGCTCCTAGCAAGGACTGCCTCCCTAAGACAACTGTGTGAACTACCCTGATATGAATTCACCTGATATGAATTTCTTCCTCTTTAAAAACCCAACAATATATAAATATACTGCTCGTCCAGGTTTTGCCATGTTCCCTTACCCATTTTGAATAACTCTGACAGATGAATACCTAGGGAGTATACACACAGCTCAGGCAAAAAAAAACTCAACAAAAACAAAAAACCAAACAAACAAAAAACAAAACACCCCAAAAAACAACAATCAAAAAAAAACAAACAAACAAAACCAACCAAAAAAAAAAAAACACCAACAACACAAAAATAGTGACATCCTGCTCTCCTGCAATGGAATGCTGCATCTTGGCTCTGACAACAACATTGGGCCACAGCCCTACAGAACATCTCCAACAAACTTTCATAGGGTTTGAGATCGGGTGAAGTGCCCTCTACAGGCTCTCAGTTCCTTCCACTACCTATAAGAGAAGTCTACAATGGTGAACTTGGAGGAGACTGTTATGATTAGCATTCCCTTCTCCATCAGAAGTTTGAGCATTCCCTTCTCCATCAGAAATTTGGATTTGCAGGAAAGTATGCCATGAGGAACTAGCAGAACCACACATTCTTCATGGCATTGCTAAGGCAACTGCACTCCCACAGTTTCTCTGAAAAACTCTAGAATATGATCTCTTGAAAATAACTGATCAGTTCCACTTCTCTAGAGTAGCACTGAGCAATGGTAGTAATTCAAACTGGGGTGGGAAGAAACACAGGAGAACCAAATAAAATAAAAAATTTAAATTTAAATTGCTCACTTCATTTGCTGATAAATTAAAATGCAAAAAAGCCATCAGCTCGAATAATTAATGCTGAATTTAAATGGCAACATATAAGAGACGAGTAACTTTATAATACTTTAAATACTTCTCATTTTTCTAATAAGGAGAATTGTACATACCCAATAAGACAACCAGTTTTGTGACAAAATTGCAAATAAAAACATACAATTACCCAGGAAAAAGAAAACAATTCCTCAGCTCCTCGGGCACAGGGCAGCAAGAAAAGTAAAGTAAGCACACACACAAACCCAACACAAAGTTGTCTGGCTTCTTTTCATTTCCTGCACAAATTAGAAGCCATTTTCAGGATCTCACACCAAATAAACACACTTCCTTACCTCCAGAAGTAAAGCCACAAAGAGATTAACCCAGATGACAGAGGAGATCAACCACCAGGCCACAAAATAGATCTTTGCCCACCTGCAGATCAGATGAACAGACAATATATAAAGGAGGCAGTAAATAAGCTCAGCATGAGCAGAGCACCATGAAATCGTATTTTTTTCCTTGAACTATAATACTACTACTTTTTTAATGGAAAAGGGGGTCTGAATCAAAAAATTAAAAATAAAAAATGTTTGCTTTTCATTAAGTTAGCTAAACAGACTCACTCTCCTAAGTTAACCAGCCAAGGGTCACTGGAACAGCTCAACCCAGGCACTATCCCGTTCATTCAAATATTCCCCATAAAGTCAGTAAATACAAATGAAAGGTATGTCCAAGGTTTCAAGTCTAGAAAAAATTGTTCACCCACATAGACAACACAGAAGCATTAGACTTATTTCCTATATATCAAAACTGGTTCAAAAAAAGGTAAGCAGCACCCCTCTGAGCAGATGGTAGGAGCTGTGCTATGTGTACACTTCTTGTACAGGCACATTATAAGCTGGATTTATATGGGACTTCAGTATTACTACAGCTACTTACGGACTTGAATATCTTGAAAATGCATCCAAAAAGACTTGCCAGTTGTTCACCACCATCACATCCCAGAGGGTCACCACTGCTGCCTAAAGAACAGGAGCAGAACAGTGTTTAAGGGGCTGTATCACAGATCTAAGCCTCAGAAAATGAGGAGGAAAGACAAGCAGAGAGTAGAAGAACAAGGGATTTCATCCATGATTACACTCACAGCAAAGTCATCAAAGTTGTTGGGCCAATATTCCAGCTGTTCATAGGTCCCACACTGCAGAGTGCCATTATCATGTGTGGTGTTGGCAGCACTGCAAGAGATTACAGGCTGATGTGAACACAGCTCCCTGTGAACTCTGCTTTAGAATTCTTCTGTGCCCCTTGGAGAAAGTTAGATTATCTCATACAGGCAGAAAACAAGGGAAATAGTTCAAAAAATGTATTTCAGATAAAGCAGGGTTAAACTACAGATAAGCGTTTCAATGCAGCAAAAAGAAACAGAAGGAGTAACAGATAGTGAAGCTGTGTGATTTAACATTAAAAGTAAGGTGGCTGCGAGAATGAGAGCAAAAAAACCTGAACAATACCAACCACAAACAGCTCAGAGGTAAAAAGATGCAGATGCTTTGGAAAAACAGATTCATTCTGAGCAGTGATGTTTAGAATCTTACCTGGTATTTCCCAAGGGAACAACAGCACCTTTAAACAGCATTATTCCAGTTATAGCAAATGCATAGAAAACCACCTGGAAGGAACACAACCAACTATTAGCTTTGAATATTTCTGTCACAAAGTAAGAAAGCAAAATGCAATTAACACAGAATTTATATTAGTACCACAGTTGAGGTAATTGCATCAAGAACAGTGCCTGTAGCTTTTAAACTGAAAATACTTCTCAACTACTTGTTCTTACTTTTTAATATTCTACCTAACTTTCAGTTATTAAAATGCATAGAATAATTTTATCATCTATTTTACTTCTCTGTGTCTCAGAATGCTGATATTTAACTACAAACATTGCAGAATAGCAACTTAAAATCAAAGCTCAGTATCAGTATTTACAAAGAACAACCTAAATATCTGAGTTTTCTGCTAGAGTCAATGAAAATAAACTTCTAGTGAGTTTACCTGAAAGACAAAATGATGTCATTATTTTATATTCCATCAGCACTTCCCTAAAAAATGCTAATTAGTCTAAAAATAAGGTTTTGAATAAAACAAAGGATTTGGGAACTCGTGTCTTCTAATTGTTAGAAATGCAAGTTTCTTTTTAAAGAGACACCTTTCAGTCTATAGCAGTTGCCTAGGTGATATTGCAATTTTTATCCTAAAAAGATTGTTCTAGAAATAACCTACAGTTTTGCTTTGCTTCTCTGAGAAGGAACCATTTATTCCAGGAAAGCTTGAAGCAAGCTGAATCTTCAAACAAAAATCTGGTGTGGGGCTTTTTTGTTTGGTTGGTTTTGGTTTTTTTTGGTATTTTGTTACAAAACAAACCCAAGAATGGGAAGTCTGGAATAAACAGAAGAGAGATGACCTGGCCTACAAACTTTGAACGCCACTGGAATAAGCTGAAGCTGACATTTCATAGCCTGCTATTAGATGGGGTAACAAACCTGGCACTAAAATTAATTTATTTTATTCTTTTAAAAAATAAGTATTTAAATCACTCACTGCCTGAGAAATTAGCTAATCAGTTACATTATTTTATCTGCATGTGTGTTCCATGCTAACATTAGGAAAGATATTTTGCATCAGCTGGCAATGGAGTCAGATTTGACTACAACAGAAGCTCAGTGAGAACTTCCATGTAGCCTCAAGTAAAAGCAAATTAATTGATGGAAGAGGCAAACACTATGGCAGACTTGTCTCAGAAGTGTGAGTTGTACAGCACAACAAGGTTTTTACCACCTTAGATTTGCCCCTACCAATATCTTTAATTCAAAGTGCAACATAAACCAATTTAAGCTCTATCCTCTACATATAAAAGGAGAAATTATTAGTGACAAAAATAGATATTCTGGTATTGTCATCTTATTACAGGGGTTCCATACTGTTGTCTCCTTAGCACAAAAGTTTCACACCTTCTTGCTGTTTCTCATGGGCATCTCCTCAGAGCACTGACTCCTCCTTCTTCACAAAGCAGCCAACTGACTCCAGTTCCCCTCTCACCCAGCCACCCCACTCTTTTATAGCATCTTCTTCTCACTGGTTACAGCCATGGCCTGGTAAAGTCGGGCCTGCTCCTAATCTTTGATAATTGGCCCCAGCTGCAACTCCTTAGGGGTGAGATTACTTTCTACACTATCTTTATTTTCTTATATTCTATCCCCCTGCATTCTGGTTAAATTGCATGCTAGGTATATAGACTAGAACAACAAATCATTATCTTTAACCATTCAAATTAAGGTACCCTAGAAAAACCCAAGAACAATAGCAGAACCAAACCTAGCCAGGCACTTCTTTGCCCTACCAGGAAGACACGGTTGCAAAACCAGAAACTCAAGAGTTGGGAAAATTTATGTAATGGACATCACACATTGTGATCCACCCTTTAATCATATTTGTTGAGTCTATGTTCTACACAGACACACCTAAAACAGGATGGCAGAGGCTCTTAAAAAATCATGTCCAAACATGCCATCTCAAGACCCTCTCAGCCAAAAACATTTTTAAAGTTGTTTTGCTATTTAATTTAACATATGCAAACCATGTAAGGAAAACTGATCTACTTTTAGCATGGATTAATTTTTACTTTGAATCCACACTACCCAAGCTAAGGCAAACACTCAAAGGAAGCTTTAATTAATCTTTTAAAGATACTCCTCCTAAAGGAGGCACTGCCACTGTGTGCTGGCTATCACAAACCAGTTTATTGTGGCTTTCCAAGACATGCCCTGGAGAAGAACTGGCTGGTTAAGGTGAAATGTTACTGCTCATGGTGATTGTACAAGAACCTTGTTAACTATGTTGGTGTCATATCCTTATTAAACTATAACAAAGGAAATTACCATCTTGCATCATGACTTACCACAAGGATTCCTGCAAAGGCTCTTAAGTTTTTCACCAGATCCAGCAGAGTAGTAACAACCAAAGCCATGAACTAGAACAGAGCAGAATTTTGAACCTATGACATTCATCACACTTCCAATCCATATAAAATTTTTACTACAAGGACAAAAAATCGTGTCAAAAGAACTTGAGCTGGTTTTCTTTGGTGAGGAAACAGGCAAGAGTCAGTGATTTTGTGAAGGACTGTGCAAAAGTCAGGACAGCTAGAGCTGAGCTATTCCACTTACGTGTTAGAACCTGAAAGACTCTAACAAAATTTATAGCTTGACCACCAAGGAGACCCAGGTTGTAGAGGGAAGAGCAATCACCTTCATGTTGGGGATAATCCGCAGGAACCTGAAGACAATTAACATGTTCACCAGACGCACCATATCCCACAGGGACAATAAGCCCATGAACTCAGGCCTCCTAGGAAGGGCAGAAAAAGGAACAAATCAGAGGAACAGCCCATGACAGAACAACACAGTTAAATCTACTGGGCTACAGGTAAATACATTGATTTACTTAGCAGGAATCTCAGCTACACTAAACTAATAACTGATGAAGGAAGGTATCCCCTTTAGCCTGGGCTCTTAAATATGTACAGAGAGCTCTCTGAAGAGCATGTTTGTGCCTTGTGCTGGGGAGGAGGCACCAAAGAGGATCCTTTCAGAAAACAAAGTGTATCAGAAAGACTGCTAGAGTTAGATACTTCAGGAACTTGCACAAAGAAGGGCATTAATCCTTCAGGGCATGCCTGGCCGAAGAAGGGCTTTGAAAGCAGCACTAGGTCAAAGGACTGTCTTGTCAACCTTCTTCCTTATGTGTTAACATTCCATAGGAGATGGGCATACACTTTAAAACCCTGAATTTTGGCTTTTACAAGAGCATGCTGAATGCTTCTTGGCTGGAAAGGAGGGCAGGTGGTGGGGATCTAAAGCTGCCAATGGCTTGGTAACACATACTAAGTCATGATTTGTACCTCCAATATATTCAACTCCAATAATGAATGAAATAATTTAAGATAACACTGCATAGAAGGCATAGTCTAGATAGCAGCAATATCACTGTCCTGCCCTGAAGGTGGCAATGGCTTGGTCTGTGGATGTGACAGCAGCACACATCAGGACTCAGAGGGAATCATCTGGATTGTAACCTGCTTGCAGTGACTGACACAAAGACCTAACAAGAATTTCTGGTGCTCCAAGACGACAGAGCAAGCAATTGCTTACATTTAAGAATCAAAGGGCAGAATCAAACACAAATATAATGATAACATCAATAATTAACATAATTAGTTAATAGTCTGTAGCAATTACTCTTCTGGCAACTATCACTTCTAGGTGATAGGAATACAAGTAGTATTCAAATATAAACCCTTCTAAAACCATAAGGTCTGACTTGTCTAACCCTGTTCAGATATTCTAGTGAAATTAAGAGAACTTCTTGATTGTTGGAATGTTGGGGGACACAAGACAGATGATGGACTTTGTACCTGGTTAACATAAGAGATTTGATAACAGGATGCCTTGGCAAAAGCAAATGGAACTTTGAAAATCAGACCTGGATTGCAAGAAGATTAAATCAAAGTGGTTTACCAGAAAAAGAAAATCCCATTAAACTCTGCAAACAAGAGATGCTGTTATATGCAGAAGTTTGTGTATGTGATTTTAACCTTATCATTGCAGTACACATTACTAGTCTCCCTGAAATAGTATATAAGTGTTTGTATCCCAGAATAAAATCAGATTCTGATCACCAAATCAGTCTCTCTGTCTCTCTCCATCCCTGACACTTGATGGCAACATAACAAATATTCTGAAAAATCGGGGATACAACAAAAATCCTGAAAAATCAGGGAGTGTCAGTGTCTTAAGTGTGAGCTTGCATGAAGACACAAAGTAACAGAATGTGTTATGAATCACTTGTGAAGATTCAGGAAACCTTCCAGAATTCCTTTGCCTTCCTCTCTTCTTGTGGAGACGGTTTTCAAATGTTAAGATGAAGCAATGATATTTATGTTTTTTACAACAAAAAAGAAATCGGGATAGTTATCCAAAAGCTGTTTGAACTTAAGAAAATCAAAAAACAACTGTTTGCTATTACAATATCAACAAATAGTGTTTAGTCCATGGGATTTTCTTACTACACTTTCTTACTGCATTTTACCTTCAGTCTACACACAGGGTTGAAGAGCTCTCATCAGCTGTTTGGGAGTTCATCTAACTGGATTAATGGACAAGCTGATACCGAAACATATTTGGTACCACATACACAACCTTATTCCCACTCCTGCACCCCTGGTAAGCACAGACCTGCCAAGATATTATTTTAAATCACATTACAATTAAAACAAATGCATCCTTCTCAGAAAAGCAATACACAACTCTAAAGCACTAGGAAAAAAGAAAGATTTTTTCACTTATCGATATTGCATGGCATCTAGTGACTACAAGGGTGCAAAATTCTACCAAATTTGGTAAATTGAAGACTGGGCTGATGATCACAGCATCATGACATGTATAAATGACATGTGTGTGCTTCCCTGACCCACCACAGCCACTGAGCAAAGGGCAGCAGGTCACAGATGTTACTCACCAGCCAGGGTGAGGAAATCCATACACAGCAAAAGTTGCAATCTCCAAAATCTTCAGTTAGGAAAGAAAAACCAAAACAAAACAAAAGTCAAAACTTTATTTTATAAATCTGAGTTGCAGAAATTATGTAAGCTTCTTGACAAGAAACATTTTCAAGACCTTTAAGCAACTAACTGGACTCACTTTAAAGCTCTGAATTGTTGTATTTGCCTAGTTATTCTCCAAACAAACCAAATGTACATAGAGCATCCAACAGTGACTCACAAAAGGATATACAGTGAAAACCATTAACCATTAACTTGACCTCATCTGCCACAGGGCTGTCAGGCTTTGACCAAATAATTGTTATAATAGTCTGACAATTGTTTTTAAATTTAAAGAGAAAAGTGGTTTTAAACTATGGAACAGAATGCCTCATGCAATTATACCAGGAGCTGAATTTTTCCAAATAAAATGTAAAAGTCTTCTTATCAGGAAAAGCACCTTTTCCATGGATTTAAATAAGCCTATCTTCAGAACACAGACATTAAGAGAACCATGTATTACCATGCAAACTTTCCAGCCACAGAAACCCTCAACACTGGCTCATGTTGTTCAGTTCAGCAGATCAGTGCTAAAAAAAAAAGCAATCCCACCAACTCTTGAAGTTCCCTAAACCTCCCGAGCCAACAAATCCAAGAATGTGTAAGCAAACACAACACTCACCAGCAAAATTACAGTCAGAAGTCCATCAAATCTATTGCTTGGGTAAGACAAGTATCTTTTCAAGCCCATTGCTAAGATTTTTAGCAGCATTTCCAGCAGATAGTACAGGATGAAGAAGCAGTTGATAGCCTTCACCCCCCAAAAGAAAAACAACCATTAAAATTCCTGCCATCTCAGGGAACAGCAATAACTGCATGGAATATTGTTGCATCTTACCCCCAGGAAGAAGTCATCTCTTTCAGATGGCTGCTTATCTGCATCCATCACCAAAACCACCTTAAACAAAAAATATTTTATGAATCTGCTGCTTTACTGCTACATTAAACAGATTTTTAAGCACAAGAACAGTCTTTCATGTTTTGCATAGACCTTTTCAAGCAGCTTAAATTACATTTTTAACTGCAAGTATTCCCTCTTAACACTTTGCATGACTAAAGCATGCCAAAAACCCAACTGCTAGAAAAAGCAGTTATTTAATGAAAATTAAAGAACAAAAGCAGAAATTAAATTTTTAGCAGAGAAAAACCAAAAAACAATGACAAAAAGAAAAAGAAAGAAAACCACTGCCCCACAAGAAAAAAACCCCTTTACTTACACAAATAGAAATAATGTTTGCCAGGGCTACCACATTCCCCAAGTAGCCAAAGTAGGGATGGCCAAAGGCAAACTGCACTTTCTGCATAAATTGGGATTGGTACTCTGGACTGGGAGGGTGCTGAAAAGAACATAAAGGATTTGCTGAGTCACAAAGCATAAGCATTTTAAAAATAATACAATAATTTTAAAAACACACCCCGTCTCAGATTTAAAAACCCCAGACAGTTTCAAAGCAAATCTTCAGGGACACAGACTAATTTTGACATTTCATCAGGAAAATGTTTTCCAGCTGTGGCTACTAACAGCAAGAGACCATTTTGATTATGGCACAGCACAAGGTAATGGCAAGGGAAGATAATCCAACCTCTCTCCAATGCCCCAAGCAGATAAACTAAACACCAAGCTACTATTTGTATACATCCCTTCCCCATTTCCCAACATTTTATTCAGAAGTCTTAGATACATGCAAACATAGAAGAGAACATTTCTTAACCCTGAAATAATTTAGTGTTTTGTTTTTTTCTTCCTCTCTCTCTCTCCAAGTGGAGAAAACTGCTTTCTGCCCATCTTCATCTGAACACTGAGAGAATCCACATTTTGTTCTTCATTCAGGGACTGGGGGAAAAGACTGAACCATTTTGCCTGAACAACTCACTTTCAAATGCTGACAGAATAAACAAAGATGTATTTTGTACATTTAGCACCACCTAACAATCCCAAACTAACGCTATAAAAGCCCACAGAGCAATTTTGTCTGTGGCTATAAAAGCTGCTCACAAAAAGCTTAAAAATCAATGTGACCACACCTTGTGTTCACATGTTGCAAACTTTGTTTATACACTTTATACTAGAGTACTCTCACTTATTTTTGCACAAGGTCAGACTACTTCTGATGCTTTATAAATGATGATCGCATCCATACTTGCTTAATGGCATCTTTGTCTAGTTCTTCAAAGAGCTTCTGGAACTGGGCAGCTGACAGCTGGTCACAGGAGCACATTTTGAGTGACTTCACATGAAAGAGAAACATTCAGATCAACATCTGCAATAGGAACATCTGCAAAGTTTGCCAAAACCCCTCAGACTACCTTGGAAATCTAGGAATAAAGATGTAATTCAAGCTGTTTGAGTAAGGTTCAGTATTGCTCTGCTTTAACACAACACTCAAAGTGACTGGAGGACATGTCTGGCCTTTTCTGTTTTTCCTCTCTGGGATCACACGCTCTTTTGACTCACTAAAATTTTAGTACCATGAAGTAGTGCCACTATTCTGTTATGATCCAAGGAATGCTGCAACAGAGAGATCTTTGGATTTGCTAGTCAGGATTGATAGTCACCAACGTAAAGGCTACGAAAATATTTAAAAATTTATTTAAATAATATTTTAAAATATTTAAAAATAAAGTTCTTACTCTCATGATGGCTTGCTTGCAGCGAGAATCCATCTCAGCTTTCTGCAGCACCTGTAGTAAGGACCCAACACTGACACAGGACCTATTTAAAAGAAAACAGAATGGGCCCTGCTAGAGATAAGTTCATACATGGCAAAATTACCTGTTCTAAATATATTCCTACCTCTTTGTTTTGAAAAGCAAACGAAACTAGAAGTAGTAAAAAAGGAAACAGACCCCATAGAAGTCACGAACAGTGTGGTATGAACATCCAGTTGCAGAAGAAATAAATAAATTAGATGAGCAACAAACTGCCATTTTCGAGACTACACCCTCAAGTAAATATATTAAAACAAAACAAAATTACCAAAAAATCTACTTTTTTTTTTCTTTTTTTCTCTAGATAATCTACTGTTCCAAGGTCCTTCACTTACTGTTGGGCACTAGCAGGAGTCTCTTTCAGGGAAGACAGCACCTCAAACGCAGCCCGGATTCCCAGCCGCCTCCTGAAGAGCGAGGACTGAACTGATTTCTGAGCAGTAAAAACACCACAGAGGAAACAATTTACTCACACTTCAGGCACTACTGTGTCCTATGGCCAAATAATACACTGATCCTCGGGCACACATCCCAGATTTGTGATTAGAGATCAGAACAGGAGACTGCCCTAGGCCACACTCCTTGCAAGAACTCCATGTACAAGGAGGAAGGAAGCAAGTAAGCAAACAAGTCCCTGGAATTCAAGTAAGCATGCAGGTTATGGTTTATTTTCTATTCTGAAGCGCATAGGCATACGCCTCTTCCAGAGGCACTGGCAACAGCAAAGCTCAAGCATTCACAGAAATTCACACTAGCATGCAGAGAGAAGAGTTAGAGAGCTTGTGCCACTCCAGCTTCTTGCCTAAAAGCACAAATCCAGAGCTATGTTTTTTCAAGGGTTTTTTAATTACAGGAATCACTTTCAAACTTAGTTACTTTATTAATAGTCAGATTGTGTCATGCTGTCATGTAAGAAAGAAGAAAATTGAGAAAAATGGGATGAAACAGAAGAGGAGGAAAGGATTACCAAAAATCCTTTCTGCACATAGTCTGTTTACTCACTCCTCTGCCACAAGAGGGTGGGGGCCATTCATTCTGACTAATATTGCCTTGGGCTTATTATCCAACAAACTTCACCTTCTCTCTGAAACTCTACTAGAAAAGCTACTGGGCCAGTCTGGGTAAGGCCTGGTCTAGTGGGAGGTGCCCCTGCCCATGAATGATCTCTAAGGTACCTTCCAATCCCTTAATATTCTATGATCTGCAACAGCAGTTATATAAACACCACAGCAGATTTCCTTCACACAGTTTAAGTTACTCAGCCACTTGTCCTTGGTCAGTCATACAACAGTTCCTTTCCCCCCCCCATAAACAGTCAAAATTGGAGATCCACAGCATATTTGGAAATATGCAAGCAGGTTTTGCCACCAGAGGGGATCAAGCTGTAACAGCACATAAAGGGAAAAATATCTGCATCAAAGAGCATTTAGTACCTTAAAACTGTATCTGCAACCAGAATGGGAAGGCTCCTTTAATACCTTAATTCTTCAAAGGTCCAAAGTTATGGCACAACATAGAAATTAGGAATGCTTTACTCACCAGAAGGTACCCTCGAAACTGGTTGTATATTATTGCTGTAAGCAAGTTCATCAAAAACAAGTTGCCTGTTGGAGAAAAAGAGGTAGTAAAATTTACTGAAAAGTATCTGTTTCTCAAAGAAGTTTCAGCATATGCAGTAAGTCAAAAGTAAAACTTAAAGAAGGTTATTTTTCTTGCGTTTGATTTCCCAAAGGTTTTTAATGTTTGAATATACTGTAATGTATATTCATGTTACCAAGAAACTCCAAACCATAAGCACCTTCCATGAAAATGATCTCACAGACACTTTGCAATAACTGGAAGAATCACAAAAGTGAGAAATTCATGATTAAACTTTCCTAGAAAAATAAAACAGTGTAGATGGTATGCACAAGTTGAAAGTGCATTAAAGACAAGAGGCAACTTACCTAACACAGTGAAGAGGATGAAGAAGATGGAATATGCTCGATTCTTAGAATACGCAGGTATCATCACTGAATCAAATTTAACAAAAATAGGAAATAATATTTTAATGCTTGAGATGCACAATAGAGACCTCTAAGAACTTTTGGTAATTGGTAAAAGCTCTCATAGGCTGGATTTTAGAGTGGCATATATAATTGCACCACAGAAAGGCAAAAATCAAGTTACCAAAGGCATGAAAAACCTTTACACAACCTTCCTGTGGCTGTACTAAGAACCAGCAGCTGAAAGAATGGTTACAGTATTCTGAACAGAGCAATCTTACTCTGTTGTTCTTCAAAAGGAGAGACAAGTGTTATTTCTGAAAGACTGCTCACCATCAGGATTATTTGCAGTAGTCAGCAGGACCAGCAGTGACGTCAGGGAATCCGGCAAATTCCGGAAATACACCACCCACTCCTTATCCTGCTGGTTATCCTGGGCAAAGATGTGTTCATTGTTAAGAAAAATACCAAGGAACCACTGTCTTAGCAAGGAAGGGGGAAAAAAGTTTACATTTTTTTAAACAATTAATATCAGTCAACAATCAATTTCTTAAACACCTGATCAAATCTACCCTGTGGAAAAAGCAAAAGCCAGAAAGTTAATAATTACACATTCTCTTAATAAAAATTAAGAGAATGTGTAAGAACACAGAGCAATCACATCACTTACTAATACTAACAAAAAAGCACAAGTAAGAGCAGGAAGGCCCACATGAAATTATGTATAGCTAGCATCTCAGACCCAGGAAGAACAATCACGCCACAAACGGACAGTGTGGGACTCAGAACCTTCATCAAAAACACACTGGGAGGCTGATCTCAGATCCTTGGATCCTCCACATGTATTTTTTTTTCTGAAGGTCAAAAGAGACAGATAAAAAAAAAAAAAAAAAAGCGGAGTGCGAACAACAGAAACATGAGTCAGGCACCACAGGACAAACAGCTCTGAATCTGCTGCAAAGACTGGAATACGTAACTCTAAAGGACATACACAAGAAAATGCAGAGTCATGAATTTCATTAATAAACCTACTTTTAGAATTTGCCTGCAGTATTTTGCCATGTTAGATAAAATTAGTTTGTATGGATGTCAGAGCAGCACACCAAAATAGGAAAGTCCACTCTCTAATTTGTTATTTTTTACCTCAATGTATACACAAGTGATTGGTTTAGGTATAAAGTTATAAATATACATCTGCTGGGGAAGCTTATAGCTGAAATTAGATGTGACAAACAGAGGTAATACAAAGGTCCAGAAGGCAACTAACAGTGGGAAAACAGACCTCTGCTTCTAATTCCAAAGATTCTGTAACATGGGAATTCAGGGAATTTGCTGATTGTGAGGAAGACTAGAAGCTGGTTTAAGAGCAAATTACAGCAGAAATGAAGGTGCAAAATTGAGATTAAGGATGGGACAAAATTAATGGGAGAAGTAGGCAAGAAATTGTAGTGTTTACAGTAACATATTTATGGAAGGCCTTAAAAAATAAGAATAAAAAAAAACCCTATATAATCTGAGTGTGATACACTAAGATACAGAAAGTCTAGAACAGAAGGAACATATCAAGATTACCGGAACACAAAAATAATTTTAACCACAAGATTTCAATTTTGCTTTTCAGAAGCAGGAAGAGAGAAACAAGAGGAAAACCCAAACGGATCAGAAACCCAAACTAGTACAGGCAAAAACCTACCAGGGCATGGCCTGGTAGAAATACCAGTACTGAAGAGTGAGAAAACACAGAAGAAACTAAAGTTAGCAAAAAGCTAGATAGGGAAGATAAAAAAATAAATGAGTGATAATATAAATGAAAGAGTGACAAGAGCTTTGGAGACAGAACAGCACAGAGGGTTTCAACAAAAGCAGAGAAAGTAACTCAAGGGATCAAACTGGGTCAATGTATAAGGAAATCTCCTGCATACACAATACCATGCACATGTTAAAGCTCTCCAAGTGGACTTCAAACTCATCTCAGTACATCTGACAACGTGACCTTTCTCAGGGAAAACGTTTGACTATAAAACTAGACAAGAAGCTGCTGTGCAAGTACAGGAAAAAGGCACCCAGATCTACCAGAGCAGGCAGAGCATTAATTACCTTTGTTCGAGCAAAAAGCAGCATGGCAAACATGGTGAAGAGAGACAGGTGAACAGCCAGTAGTAGAAGAACACTGTTGGAAAGCAAATATATCCAAGTATTAACAGTATCTTTGTCTTATTCTTAATATCCTCTTCTAAAAATGCAAAATTATGCCATATAAAGAAAACCAGGTATGTTTTTAAGAAGTTATATGGAGATAACAGGAGGGGATGTGAGTTTTGATACAAAATAAAAATCACACTTATGTGCCTCAGTTCTTCCCTTACAAAAGGGTTTAGAAAAGCAGAATCAAAACTTCCCACTTGACTAGCATTAAAAAACCTATGTCAAACACACAGTCAGGTCAAAATCTAGAGATCCTGTAGAGACTAACAGGAATCAAAAAGTTACCACAACCTTCACCCTCTGCGACCTGATCTCACTGAGCACTTAGCTACCCAATCCAGAAGGAAGCTGCTCAGATGCCCCAAACTGGAACTCCAGGGCTAACAACCCTCTACTCCCAGCCATCCTGTGAAAGGATGTTTTCTGTGCTTTAACCCACCTGGCCATTTCAGGCAATGTGCTGTTGATACTTTTTAATGTTTTCTTCATCATAGAGGAATTCTGGAGGAGAAAGAAGGGGCGAAGGATTCTCCTTATTCTCACACTCTGCAAAAAACAAAGGATCAGACACTGAGTTCCTGCAAGACTGGCAGCTCAAATATTTTGAATGCAAGTTCGTCAGTAAGCACTGGACACACACATTGACTAAGCAAACAGCAGAACAGAAAAAGAACTGAACTCTGCTCTTCTGAGCTCACAAAAGAAGAAAAAAGATTCCACACCTCATTAAAGTGAGGAGAGATTGCTTTAAAAACACACATTGACATTTCAATAGTTTCATCAGGCCACTAATTGGAAACAATCTAACTTCACTGCTCAGTAGACATAACAATCTGGCAAGAGATGGCATTTTTGTATTTTTTGCCAAGGTCCATCTCAAGAAAGGGATTAATAGAGAGCTACTTTCCATAAAAACAAATATATATTCTAAAAATAAGTCCTTAACTTCAATTTTCAGACTGTTTTATAACTAAAGGGCCTGGTAATTACTTAGCAATTTCTGTCTCTGACAAGACTCAAGCTGTCAGGGCTTTTTTCCCCCACAACACTGCAGCAAATTATCTTTTTGATTCTTGCAGTCAAGACATTTGCAAGCCTTCAAATTATTCCTGTCACTTATTTGCTACGTCAAGCGTTTCAGCATCTTGCACTTTATGATCAGTCTTCTGTGGGCCACACTTAGCAGCAAAAAAAACCCATAGAAATTACTTTATTTCTATTCTCTTGTTCATCCATCCCAGCAGTTCAACTGCTCCTTCTGCCACCGCTTTGTGTTGGGAGACTCCTGTCCAAACTCCCTGTCCACTATCTCACCTCAAGATTCCACATTTTAAGATCATGTCTCTCTCATTCATTTCCCAGCATTTTTACCACATTAGTGTTCTCTTAACAAGGATTTCAAGTGCACAACAACTCATTTAATGTAAATCTGTGGCAGGCAAAGCCAACTGGGAGAGTGCAGTATTGCATCAAGGAGGGCACTTCTAGAACCATTTCCAAACTTGATGTTGCTCTCAAAACACAATTGTTTTGAACACAGCACAGCTTCAGGTTAGAAAGCTGATGGTAAACTACCTAATTACCTTTTTAATTACCTTTTTCTTACGCTTCACTACAGAGGCTTTGCCATTCACTCAAGTTAAGCACATAATTCTCCAATTGCATTTCAAAATCGGTGCCAGGCAATGAGTCTTCCCTGCACCCTTCAACTGCTGATACACTAAAGCAATGAGTGCTATTTAATTTCATCAACAGACACAAAACTTACATTAAGAATAAAATAGAATTCTTTACTAAGCTAAATTACACCAAACTTTTTCTGTGCTTCAGTGAATTATCCAGCTATGAAAGATCAAAGTAAAGCTGTTCTTACCTCTTTGCAGAAAAAACTCAGTGACACAATCCAATCAGCAAGGGAAACAATTAATGTCAGTATATAAGCCATTAGCCATTTATTTTTCCAAAATTCTTTCCATCCAATTAAGTAACTCTGGACAAGGGAAATAGAAGGAACAACCATAACTTACTTCAATAATAAAATCCAATACCCTAATAAGTCAGCACCAATTTTTTTCCAAGCGTCTGCAATTTTACATTAGTGCTCTTAAAAAGCTCTCCAAGATCCAAACAAAAATACATTGTTGAGGAATTTTTCTCCTACAAGAACTAAATAAAGGTCAGCAAAAGTTGCACAAAGATCATGAGAAAGAAATTCTCTGAATGCAAGAAAATTCCCCACTTAATAAACATAAAAAAGGGATTTTCCAGAAATAACTATCCTAAGAAAGGTGAGTTTCTGACAACTTATATTTTGTGTAAATGAACCGACATATATTTATTATATTCCCTGATTTTGTAGCCTAATACAAGCAGCTAAGCCAAAACACTTGCACTCTGAGCAAAAATTATTTCATTTAATTAAATTAGGAAAATCAGGTTAAAAAGAAAGGGAATAAATGTCTTAATTAAGTAAATATTCACTTGCTAATTTCTCCTGAAATGATGGTCTAATAAAGCAAGGCAATTTTATCCTGCAAACTCAAGATTTAAAAAACAATTCTACCACACACGTACTGCTTCATTCAGTACCAGATGAAGGAGATGCTCACCTTGACAGACACATCAACCACGAACACCAGGAAGCAGAGCAGCTCCATGCTCTCCGTGAGGCCGCAGGGAGGATTCCAGGCGGGAAGGCGGTAGCGCACATCGGACGTGATGGTGAGGGAGGAAGGCTCTTCAATGAAAGCCAAAGCCAAGATTACAGTAATGGTTAAGCTCAAAATCCTGTTTGGACAGAGATTAAATCAAAAATAAAACCAACAAAACCATAAAAAAAGTATCAAAAAACACCACCCCAAAACAAACCACATAATCCAGCCACAAAATGAGTCAAAATAATAACAAAATACTTAAGAGTAAAGCAATTTTCTTTGAA
The DNA here is from genome assembly GCF_035770615.1 of Melospiza melodia melodia. NCBI lineage: Eukaryota > Metazoa > Chordata > Aves > Passeriformes > Passerellidae > Melospiza > Melospiza melodia. The sequence goes on along the minus strand of NC_086199.1, from coordinate 53,261,867 downwards.
GAAAACCAAGCTTTATGATACCATATTTCAATCAAATGGGTTAGACCACAAGGCAGCACTTGACTAGCATGTTGTTGCCTGCACTGGAGATGTAACGGCTGACCACCAAATAACATGAGGTGGTGTCCTTTTGAAACTGACAGCAGCAAACAATCTTGCTGGTAATCCAACATGTTTAGAAACATACACTTTGAAAACTCTTAAGGCACAGTGCTTTAAATCATGCTAATTACTCCACTCATGCAACAATGCTGTGGCTGTTTCCAAAGAGCTATCTCTGTCATCAAACTTCCATAAAATTTTCTGTTTTCCACTTCTATCATGCTCACATGTGGTCATAAGAACTTACTTGCTTCCTGGAGTAAGTTCTTATAAAGATAAAAACACAATTAACTAATTATCTTACAAATTAGAAAGAGGAAGAGTAGTTTTTCAGGAAGACTAACTCCTAAACAAAAAAGCAAAGAGAATAACCAAGTTCTTACCACTGGCAAGTCCTGGAATAGTACCATCGATAAAGCCACAGGGATTTGGAGTCCACACGGTGATTTATAGATCGGTACTGAAGGCAGGAAGCAAAAAGGATCATTCAAACATTACATTCAGTCTGGCTCAAAAACAAACATCAAGTGACCAAAGCAAACCAAATTAGTACATGTTATTAATTATTAAAGTATCAGGTCACCCATGATCACAAAGGTGCTCTACATGTGCGAAAAGGGGAAGATTGTAAAGAATTTCTGCTATCTAAAGACCACAGAGCTGCTCAAATAAACTGTGTGCCGGTCATCTCAAGCAAGCACTGTCATCATTCCAAATAACAGCATTTGTAATAATTCAGTGACTGTCACAGACATCTTTTGTGAAAAATCCTTTCTTGGGATTTTTCTCCCTTCTGAGAAGCTGTGGCCTCAGCAACAAGATGTAAACAATGGTTATCTGCTGCTGTGGAACACAACAGGTGGATCCGTGATTGGTCTCCTGTGGATGTTTGGATTTACTGACCACTCACGGCAGAGCTGGGTCTTGCTCTTTGCCGGGAGACAGATCTTTGTTATTCATTCCTTTTCTATTCTTAGCTTAGCTAGCCTTCTGAGAACTTTTCCTTCTATTTCTTTTTAGTATAGTCATAATGTAATATATATCATAAAATAATAAATCAAGCCTTCTGAACATGGAATCAATATTCTCGCCTCTCTCTTCACCTGCAACCCTTGTGACCACCGTCACAACTGACTATTCTATGTACTCGCCAAAATGGTCCACCCACTTAATTCCCCTCTCCAACATTCATTCCACTCATGGCTATTCTTTTGTCTTTCTCCTCCAACAGGCCATAAAATGCAAACAAATTAATTCTGAACAGAAGAGACCTCAACCAATGTCTTTGAATAAAATATGCTTCCAGATCAGGAAGTGCCTGTGATTCTTAAGGAATCCACAAAATTCATCCCTCCTCTGTGACAGATCCTGGGCTGCTCTTACTCTGCCCCTGTTGAGCAGATGCTTCCAGAAAGGTGGCCACACCTTAAATACATCTGACCCCCAGAAATCTCCCAACCAAGCAGCAAGAGAACTCAAGAAATGCCCTTCAGCATTCCCACTGCCTAGAAGAAAACAGGATCTAGGAACCTGCAGTAGTGGTCAGTAAAGGAGCAACAAAGAGGGAATCAAGACTTCAAAAGGCATCAAGTTCAGCTGAGGAGTTCCAGCTTCACACTTGAAGCCAGTCTTAAACTCTTGAGCTTTTACCAGCTCTTAAGATGTGCAAGTAGTCAGATGGAGAGGCAAATTACAGGGTTTGCTAAAATCGTTTCTCTTAGCAGTAGGTTAGTCACTAGCAAAACATCCACAATCAAACCAACCCAAACAAATAAACAAACAAAATAACACCAGGAAAATCACTCCACAAACCAGCATGTCTTCTGAAACCCTGAAAGAGATTACTTCATTGTGGGGAAAAATATATTTCTCCTAGGCAGAAGTTCACTGAGACTTGCATACCACAGGAATTTGGAATTCTGATTTTGCTTTGTGAATTGAGATGGTGGTTTACAAACATTGCCTGAACACAGAAGAACTGGCAGAGTGTGTGACAAACACCCAGCACGGGAAGCATAAAAGCTAACAAAAAAATTGTTACTTACTTGTATTGCATCTTCAATAAATACTATGGCTTGGTTTATATAAAGGTCATTATCAGCTCCAGCATCTATGAAGTAAAAAAGAAATAAGAATCACTTGCTGTATTTTGGATAAAACTGCTTATCAGTTAAGAGAAGGTGCACAATCACAGTTCTCATGACCAAGGGCACTGTACACACACAAAAAAAAGAGAGTTCCTGCCACATCTGCTCTGTCAGCAGCACTGTGCATTACATTAAATATGTAATAATAATATCAAACACATCATGCACCTTTCTGTGTTTTGTTAAAAGGTTCTCTTTTAGGTTTAAGTAGCCAGATTACACTGGTGGTTAAGTACCACAAAACTACACAGAGACAAGTCCTAACAGACAAAATAATGGTAATTCAAATTGTTCTTTGACAGAGTATACAGTCAAGCAAAGCCAGGAAAATCAGGCACTATTACTATGGCAATTTTTATTTTTGTTTAATAAAGATACTGTGGTATTTGTTCTTCCAAAACCAGCAGGAATCTCCAGTCATATGAGAACTAAATTAAGTGCTTTTTAAATTTGTTCTGAGAGTTACTATTACCATACCAAACAGATCAGAGCTCAAGACACAGCAAGGGGTGAAAGAACACAATTTGAAATAAAATACCACTAAATTAGTTACTATGACACTTTTAAAAACCCATAATTAAGAAGTCTATGTGAAAATAGACACATAAAAAATAAAGGGCAGCCATTTGTGTTTACTTGAAGTAAGACCTTTTGGGAACTTAGCTGGCAATTAAGCAAAAAAGAGAAATAAAGGTTGTTAAGGTCAAAATAAGGAAGGGAAAAAAAAGGAGATATATAAAAAGAGATAAGAAATTGAGGGGGATTCCAGATACGAAAAACATATGCTAGTGTAACCTTCCCACAGAGGGGAAGAGTCCCAAGGAGCACTTCGCACCATCTCCACCCAGGAGACAGCAATGACAACGCGGGATACACGAAGGAGTCGATCCCAGCAGAAACACAATGCCCTCCCACACACACCAAGCAATGCCAGAAACACCATTCATGAGAGCCACAGACAGTTTTATGTTCCACATGATTCAGCAGCATCAATTTCCTACAAAGACTGCAAAGGGTTTTCAAATGTCATCCTTTATCTGAGCATCAGCAACAACAGTTTTGTACTGATCCTGATATGAACCATGGCACGAGAAAGATTTGAGCATAAACAGGAGACAAGCCAGGCTCAGGCAGTAAAGACATTATTTTTTTTTTATGACATCTCACACTAGTGAGATAAAACCAAAAGTTGCTTAAAGGAACCATTAGCTAAAAGGATTGCAAGGACAGAAAAAGCTTTAGGTACTTGAAGCACACCGCAAGCCACTAGTGTTGATGCCAAGGATTTTGGAAGGGCAGAATCTAAGTGGCTGCTTACAGTATAAAAATAAAACAGAGAAATTAGCCAAAAATGTTTACTATAGCAATTTCTCCACACATTCTACCATGGATATCCAACTTATTCTGCAACTCTTAGTCACAGCAAGTGACACTTAGTCACAAGTGATGATTAAAGCGTTAGTGGCTCGCTTTGGGCACACAGAATCCATCCCAGACCCTGAACTCAGCGCTAGCGTCTCGGTTTGGGCACGCAGAATCCATCCCAGACCGCGCTGCACTTCTGGAACTGCACAAAAGAGCAATCAAGTGTGAAGGTTCCCTTAGGTGATGCAACATCCTGAAAAAAGAGAACCTGAGGTCTCCAAATGATTCCATCCTGGGAGAATTGAGATGTCACACATAGGACAGCCACTGGGTTCGAGAAAACCTTGTCAGCAACTTAGAGGAAAACCCTAAAATCACATAAGCAACTAAAGAAGCCTGGGGCTGCAGCAGCAGCGCACGTCTCGCACCTGAACCCAGCGCTGACGGCTCCCTCAGAGCCGTCCCCGCCGGAGCTGCCGGGAGCAGCCCGGGCAGGGCGGCCGAGCCCCGCAGTACCGTGGGAGGCTTCCTGGGCTTCCTGGCGCTCCCAGGAGCGCCCCAGCTCTGCGGGAAAGACAAGAGCTCCGCCTGCTCCAGCGCCCCGGGCACTCACCGTCCTCGGCGGCCGAGCGGGCACCGCCGCGCTCCCGCCACAGCCCGCTGCCCGCCCGCCAGCGCCGCGGAGGCAGCAGCGGCTCCGCCTCAGCACCGGCCTCCATCCGCACCACCGTCCGCACCGCCGCCACCGCACCAGAGCCAGCTTGCGATGGGGCAGGACGGGGCGGGAGGGGAGGGAAGCGGGGCTCGGCCCGCCCCGGGCGGCTCCGCCCGCCGCATGTGACCGGCTGCGAGGGAGAGCGGGAGCCGCGGCCCGCAGGGCTCCTCCCGCCGGGCCCGGCGCTGCCCCGGCGTTCGCCCCCTGCGCGCCATTTCCCGCCCGTCCCTGGGGTACTGGAGCAGGCGGGGTGTGGGGGGCAAAGTGTCGCGTTTTCACATCCCGCACGTCAATTATGGGCTTAAAAAAATACATCCCCGATAAGGTGTTGCACATTTTTGCCTCAGGCTGGTTGCAGGCTCCTGGCTGGGTGCCTCCGGGCAGCTGAGGGGCCGCTTCCCGCATAAATCACAGTCCTAAAAAACCGTCCACATCCCTGGTTGCAGAAAGTACTTAATTTGTATTTAATCACCTTGGCATTCCATGAGCAGCCGTGAATGTCACTCATGTTGCTTTCACTGTTAAAGATGCTTCACTTTTGCTACTCGCCCGCTTTTCTCACGCTCCCATTCACTCGCCCTTCCCTTGGTCAATTTCATAAAGCTGCAATTTCAAAAGAAGCGTCAGGCCAATTTGCCAGCGCTTTTCTGCCGCATACTGGGATCTGTGGCAGCATAATGGTGAACACGAGAGCATATCAATCCCTCATTTTAGTATTCTAGCCGGGCAAGTAAAAGTAGACCCATCCTTTGCTCTTTAATTGAAAGCTACATTTAGTTTATCGAACGGAGTGCTCTTTACTTCAGTGAATATTTCACACATTTACTAGTCAAGACTGTTAAAAGGTGACTCTTAGTTGTAAGAACTAGTTGAATTGCAAATAAAGTCATGGACCAGGGAGCAATGTTCACTGTGGACAATGGTGTGTGATAGGCCAGCTCTCTTTCTGGTGGTAGCTGGTGGTATGTAGGGAAATCAACAAGCTCATAGCCAAATTCAGCCAAATGACAAAAAATTGATTGGTCTCTAAGGGCCACCTTTATTTAACTCTGAGACGAACACGTATGATTTTATATATACGTTTGATAAAGAGCAATGGGGTAGCCTTTGCTTTCACCTGCACCACTGTTTAGTCAAAAAATAAGTTTAACACTGACTTCCAAATAAGTCAGGGTAAGACCCAGCTGAAGATAAAAACAAAAAGTCTTTGATGTTATCTTTATATTGTTGTGCAATGGATTGACCTGGGCTGCTCCATCACTCCCTTCCTCCGTTGGACATGGAGAGAAAATATGAATTAAGGGCAGGGAAACAGAATTTTCATAACAAAAGTATTTTAATTTATTACCAATCATAGTGAAACAAGATAATGAGAAATAAAGCTAACCCTAAAGACAACCCAGCTCTCCCTCCTTCCTGGGCTTAAACTTATTCCTGATTTTCTACCCCTCTCCCTCACTGGTGTAGCGAGGTAGAGTATGGGGTTATGGTCAGTTCTCATTGCTTCTGCCACTGCTTCCTCCTCAGGGCAATGAGTCCTTCCCCTCCTTCAGCCTGGGGGTTTCCCTCCCACAGAGAACAGTCCTCCACAAACTTTTCCAATGCGAGTCCTTCCCACCAGCTGCAGTTCTTCAGGAACAGCCTGTTGTGGGTTTGCTGCAGTGCCACAAGTCCTGCCAGGACCCTGCTCCAGCATGGGCATCCCACAGGTTGGGCATCCCCCTGCTCTGGTGTGGGCTCCTCCATAGCCTGCAGGTGGATCTGTGCATCCCTGTGCCCTCCCTCCATGGCTGCAGGTGGGTCTGTGCATCCCTGTGCCCTCCTTGCATGGGCTGCAGGTGGGTCTGTGCATCCCTGTGGCCTCCCTCCATAGCCTGCAGGTGGATCTGTGCATCCCTGTGCCCTCCATGGGCTGCAGGTGGGTCTGTGCATCCCTGTGCCCTCCATGGCTGCAGGTGGGTCTGTGCATCCCTGTGCCCTCCCTCCATGGACTGCAGGTGGGTCTGTGCATCCCTGTGCCCTCCCTGCATGGGCTGCAGGTGGGTCTGTGCATCCCTGTGCCCTCCCTCCATGGGCTGCAGGTGGGTCTGTGCATCCCTGTGCCCTCCCTGGGCTGCAGGATCACAGCTGCCTCACCAGGGGCTGCAGGGGAATCTCAGCTCCAGCTCCTCCTTCTGCCCTGACCTGGGTGTCTGCAGCGCTGTTCCCCTCACATCTCCCCCTGCTCTTCCCTGGCTGCAATTACTTCTGCACAACACCTTTTTTCCTTCTTAAATTCTGTTATCAGAGGCATTACTCCCATCACTGGTTGGCTTGGCCTTGGTCCATCCTGGAGCCAGCTGGGATTAGCTCTGCCTCTGCTGCAGGAAGCTTCCAGGAGCTTCTCAAAGAAGCCACTTCTGTAACCCCCCCTGCCACTAAAACCTGGCCACACAAACCAAATACAAGTAGTCTCTAGTAAAAAGTGAACATCATCAGCTAGATGTTAGAATTATTTCCCATTCTCAGTAGGCAACAACGCACTGATAACATTGGAGCTAAGTGTTGATAACAGTCAAACTAGAGGCAGCAGTGAAAATTTCTGGATAGTAAAAGGCAAATAGGAGTGACCTGGTACAGCATTAGCAGGTAAGAAATAAAATGCAATTTGTACATGTGCTGTAAATGCAATTGCTAAAAAAGAAAAGTGTCTGAAATAGATTGGGTAACAACGCTAACTGTAACAACACAGAAGACATATGTAAATATTGTGGGTTTGTGCTCTTATTTTTTATTTGAATGAAAGCAAATGTTTCCTCTTCTGTGATTGTCCAGAAAGAGAAACCAGTAACTTCCAAAGGAAACAAAGAAATAAGAAGTCTTCAAATACACAACAAATTTTTGAACTTCTCTTCAGAATTCATCCACTCCCTGTAGCTGGAATTGGAAGTGTCCAACTAACTGTGAAGGAAGGCAAATCACAGCTGGGGGTTTTCCATTCTTCCTGCAGCATCTTTAACTCCAAGTGAATCAACTCCTGAGTTGTGGAAAACAAATGTGGAGAATGTGCCCTTTTTAGCAGACATTTTATGCTAGCACAATATAAGACTATTTTAACAGAAGTCTCACTGGGCCTGAGCTCTCCTGTTGCTGCAGTTAAGAATATTGTTTGCCCAGAACTGCAGAAATGCATTTCTTGTTTTCCCTATGAGAAGTGCACCTTTCAAATTAAAGTTTAAAAAAGAAATGGGAACAGCTAAACATTAAATGAAAAGGCAGAAAAGGGCCTCAGACAAAGGAACAAACCCATCCTTTTTTATTGCTCCACAGCACTGAACAAATTTAAAAGATCAGTTTGAAGACATTAAATTAAAAATGGATGTGGGTAACACTCTAATTGAGCTCAGAGGACGCTGGTTTTATACTTCACTCTGCAATATTCAAAGGAAACAAGAAGTTAAACTCTAAATTCGACCTCACTAACATGAAGATTATCCATCTGCTTCAAGACAGACATGCCTCCAACAACTTACAGAGTTTGACTTTGTGGCCACTCAAAACACTGGACCAGTCTACAAAGCCAGTGCCAGGTAAATAACAAAACATGTAGAATAAGAACTGAGTCAATTAGCATGACAAAATGACAAGTTTATTGCAAAGTAAGGTGAGTTCTTAAATTAAAGGCAATTAACTCAAAAAGTTGAAAGAGATCCTTAATGATCCCTTGGCCAAACTACAGTTTAAGTATATTGGGAGTAAAACAGGGAGTCAATTAAAAGAATTGATTACAACAGTCAGCTCAAGAACTGTTAAGCAGGTTATCCCTGCTCATTATCACAATATAATCCAGTTTTGAACATTCTGTTTGGCAAATTAATTACCACGGTTAAACAAGACAGGAAGTCAGTCCACATCTTCAACTACAGAAATTCCTTCCTTTTTTTCTAGCTTGGATACCTGCATGTAAAAAAGAAACCAAAAAATAAGCTGCTTCTTCCATCAACATCTCCTACTGGTTGTAAAAGAGACACACACAGATCAGGTTTTTATGAAGCGAATAAATCTTTTGGTTTGACCAAATGCAGCTAATCTTGTGGTGTAACACTGGAAAAAGCAGAGGATGGCCTGCAGATATCTCGTCCTTGCAGGCAGATTTGCCAGCTTTCTTCTGGCAAATCTGAAGGAGCTGCATCACAGTTCCTTCAAATTGTGGCAGCTATTAAAATCCCAGTGAGTATTTTGGCACCTGGAAGTGCATCATTTTTGCTCTGACCACAAATCCTTTAGTTCAGACACAGCTCCAAGGCAGAAGCTACAGAGTTCGTAGGGTTGTTCTAAACCCCCTCAGCCAGGTAGAGCAGAATGATACGAAGATTCCAAGAGCAAATCTCGTAATTCCCAGCAAATGATCTTAAATTATGATCTTAAATTCCTTTTACCCCTGTTCCTTCTACAGCAAATGCAAAGGGCATTTCGCATTAAAAATGAGTGGATAACTAAACTGGCTTGACTACATCCAAAGCAGAAAAGTACTTTCTACAAATCCAACAGATTTCTCTATCATTAGCACTCCAACTTGTTTCCATTCACAAATGAGCTTGAGCTGTAACATGACTCTCCTACAGGAAAACCTGGCATTACCTAACTAAAGGTGGGTTTTATGTCAAGTTTATGCCATATTTTCACTGTCCTGTTACTATGCTAGAAAAATTTTAAGTGCAGATTGAGTCCCAGAAGCAGAATCATCAGTGGCACACTGTCCCAGAGAGTGATTCTCTTCAGAATTACAATTGTGCTGAACGCCTTCATTAAGAAGAAACTCTTCCTATATTCCTTTTCTTGAATAGGGCAGATTTGACTCAAACCACTGCAAGTTATCGTTTTCCAATCTTGCAAAGAGCTGCAGGAGCTATCAGTTCAGGTTACTCTAATCTACACAATAAAATCCTCCCTAAACTTGACTCCTGGTTCCCAGGAATAAGTTGCAATGACCACTACCCTTACAGAGCACAACTGCTATTACATACAAATCTAGTTAGAGAATGTAAGAATATCTGCACCATTAAAAGATCTTAATTACTATAAGCATAAAATAATTACATTTTGGTCCAGACCCTACAAAAACATTTTCCCAGACTCCCACTGAGACCAAAATAACTTTTGTCCTGGACTTCAGTGGGAAAAAGTCCAATGTGATGTAAAAATCCCCCACTATACTACTTTACAATTAAGTACTGCACATGGTAGCATTTATCCCAGGTTTCAAGGTAGTAAAATACTATTACAACATGTCTGGCATTTCACAGATGAAGGAATTAGTATTTTATTACATGTATAAACATATTCTTAAAAGCAACTGGGGCATAAAATCTCTGCCAGAAAAACTTCAAGGTGCTAAAATTTTTCACCCCAGCATTTGTGCCACAAAAGAGACATTAAAAATAAGTTTGAAGGGGTGGCTAAAAACTATAAAAAGTAAAGCATGGTTTCAATAATTGCCTGGGCCCCTCCACATCTCAGTGCTCAAACTGAGCATGGTACCATTACTACTGCTGTGTTTGAGCAAACATGAATTTGTGAGTCAGCTAACTTGAGATTCAAAAAAGGAATTGTTGCAGAAGCAGCTGGGAGAAGCACTCACAGTGAATTGCTGCCTCTTACACTTGCTCTCCTCACACTGACGTGGGTCAAGTCTTAATTCTGCAATTAAGCAGATCCCTTCAGATAGGTCCTGAACTGAAATCAAAACCCAAAACTTGTTTATCCCATTAGCACAGGACCTCATGAGTCTGGGTACACCTATTACTTTCAGTCCTCAGTACACGTATTCTTTTATTTTCTTCTTGTTCTTGTTTTCATAGCAGTATGACAAAAAAGAACCTAAACAGCCTACACTGAAATCAGGGGATTTCACCTCACAGTTATGTGAAAAGAACAATCACAGTTATTTCTGTAATAACTGCTACCCTATGTGCTAGTTGTCTTTTCCTGAGATTCACTGGAACTGGGCTTGACCCACTTTGAATAATTTAAATGCAAAATCATTCCAGAAGCAGAAGGCATTTACCTGCTTGTCAGAAGGCATTTACCTGTTTGTCTATACACCTGAACTGCCAGGACCACGAGATGTTGTAGAGGAAAGGCCTCAGGTCGAAGCGGTTGTCCTCTGGACTGTAGCTTTCAGCGTGGTAGGAAGGAGTGAGGGTGGTCATTTTGTGCCTGTTGACTGAATACATCCTGAAGAAATGCTTAACCTTGGATGCCACCTGGTGTACAAAGAATGTAGCTTTTAACCAGATGAAGTTTCTTAGTATTTTAATTTAAAAACTGAGAGGAGCACAGTGTTTTGGAGACTGTTTTCTACTTTTACACGGTCTAGATATTCTTCCAAAACAAGAGACGTTTTTTGTCTCAGAACACATAACCAAAGGCTTCAAGAGTAGTTGGTCATCTGTATTTTAGAGAACAATTTTCCCCAAGGTATAATTCTGAAGTAATTGTTTTCAAATTACTCAATTAACAAATGTTTTAGCAATTTGCAGCATGAGACAACAAGCTCCATTTAAGAGATGCAGGCCACCTTTTCCAGCATACTCTGCTGCACCTGCAGAATAATCTCTAAACACAAAATAATGAAACTATTACTTTCAGTTAAAAGGAACCTGACCTTTCTCCAAACATGCTCTATTTTGGCAAAAGCATTAAACTACTTGATTTTTTTTCTCTTTGGTTTTGTTATTACCTCTCTTGGAGTAAAAATTTCCTTCCATATATCAATCAGCTTACAGAACATACTGTATGGTCCAGCCTTTCCAATTTTCCTTAATTTCCCATAGATTGAGAGCTCTGCATATGTCATCCCCATATCTGCCTGAAAATGCACACAGAAAGTCAAAGAAAATCTTAACTATGCAAATTTTAATGAATACTTTCATGGAGCAATAAAAATAATCCACTTAAATAAAAGAAACACCAAAATGATATTGTCAATATCAAAAAGACATAGTAATACTATGAGCAGAAATAAAAAAAAACACTGGTATTTCTCTGAATTGGGAGATTGGAGGCCACAGAGGCCATTTTATCAGTCCTCTCCTTTTGAAAGTGATAGCAAAGAAAAGGATGTGGGGAAAAGAGTGCTTTGCCACCAGTCATTTTCATAGCAGTAAGGCCCTCACTTTCTAGTAATATTAAAAAAAAAAACATAAAATAAATTGCATTTTACAACACCCATTCTTTTAAGTGCCAAGAAACCTAAAATAATTCAAAAATGTTAATTTGCTGTTTTGGAAATTATTGTCAACACAGATAGGGTTCTAAGTGTCCAAAAATCTAAAATAATTCAAAAATATTAATTTGCTGTTTTGGAAACTATTGTCAACACAGATAGGGCAGGTGTGGGGAACTAATGCCTTGTTGGCAGCTTTAAGACTGGTTATAACCCACCTGTCAGTAAGCATGGTTACATACAGGAGTAAACAAGAGCTATGGGACAAACCCCAGATTTTGGGGTAAGGCTTAAAGCATTTTAATGGCACTGCTCACTATTACCTTCTTACCATAATATTTTCTGAAAAATCCCTTTGCCAGGATTTTTCTCTTGAGAAGCTGAGAAGCCTCAGAAAAGAAATGTCAACAATAATTATCTGATTGCTTGGAATGTGGTCTTGAAGTTGCTTACCAACAGGTGCATCTTTGATTGGTTCCATGTGAATTGTTTTTAATTAATGACCAATCCCAGCCAGCTGTGTCAAACTCACCAAGTCTGTCACGGGTTTTTATTATCATTCTCTTCCAGCCCTCTGTTTGTATCCTTTCTCTATATTTAATATAGTTTTAGTATATAATTTTTTGAATATAATATCATAATATAATAAATCAGCCTTCTGAGAACATGGGGCCAAATTCTCATCTCTCACCTCATCCTGCGGACCCAACAACACCGCATTACCTCATCAGTTTGAGCCACTTGTCCATCCACCAGGGGCTCCAACTCTGCAGTGGGTGGAGCTGACATTATACTGAAAGACAGAGGGAAAAGGAAAAATATGGATTCCATGCAGTCTTATCAGTGTTGGTTTGTTAAAACAGCACTTCATCCCAAAAAACGAAGCACCTGGCTCAGACAGTTCCGCCAGTGGAATGAACAAACACAGTCACTGAATCATTGCTCACCTCCTGAGGGCTGTGAGCTGGAAGTTTTCAATGCAGTACTGAATGAAGCTCTTCAAATCAGTCTTGCTGATGCCACCAATGGGGTTGATATCAGCACTGGAGCAGTCGTACTTGGTCAAGTAACCACGGAGACTGAGCAAAACAGGAAATTTTATACAGCAACAGTTAATAATAATGTAACTGCAGCATAATATATAACCCTTGACACTATAGAGAATTTATATGAAGCATAAAGAAAGGGAGAAACAAACTGCAGATTAGTAACATATTTACACCTAAAGGGCAACATGTTTAACTGCAGCAGGGCTATCCTAAAGCCATGAAATTTCCAGATGATACTTTAAACAATCATAAAGCACTGCAAAACTATCCATGTTGAGGCAATATGTTCAAAACAATTAAAATACTGTGATGACTAATTAAAACAATCTCAGATCTCAAAACACCCACACAACCAGCACACAGCTTTAGAGGTTACCACTCCCACAATCTTACAGGGATTGCTTTAATCTTCAGATACCAGCTCTACTAACAGTACTCCAGATTTTAAGGTCTGCTTTTTCAGCTAAAAGTTCACATCTTCATTCCTAATACAGTAATTGAAAATTCAACAAATTGGGAAGTTAGCCTAGTGAATGCACAGGTAAGCTCTACTGAAAACAGCATTTTATGGGAAATGCTATAGCAATACTTTGGCTAAACCTCTGAAAAATACACAATTTCCCATTCAAGCTGATTTATCTATTTTCATTAATTTCACTGTTACCAGTGCATTCTTAGGTTGTTACCTCTTCTGAGCATAATCTACAGAGGTATTTGGTAGAGTGGCAGGAAATGACAGTGACCTGTTACACGTGGGTTTGGATTCCCAATTTTCACCAACCTTTCATCCACATTGGCTGTTCCCAGCACCAGCAGTCCCCCTGGCATCCCACGAGCCCACAGTGTCAGCTGAGCAAACAGGTAGGCAAGCACCATTCTTATTCTAGCCTGCAGAGAAAAATGAAAAGGAAAGCAAAATTTACATAGCAGAGTGATTTCTCCCCAGACACTTTTATTAATCAATTGTCTAAACAAGCTCAAGAAGAATAAAATTTGGGCAGGGTAAGCATTTTTTGTCACTATACGACATGAAAGAACACAAGCGCACACTGCTGCTCTCAAGGTGAAGAAAAAAGGAAGATTATTTTCTGACTTTAACATTTATAGTGTTCTAAAAGTGACAGTGGATTGGAGGGTGACAGTGTCACCTCTCCAATGACACTGGACAAACCAACAGTCTATCACATTTCTCTTATAAAAGAATGCAAAACAATGAGTTATTTACAGAAAATGTGTGAGAAAGTTAGTTACAAGAATGTAAATATCAGAAAGATTAGAAAATCTTAAAGAATTAGGGTGACCAAGCATGACTGCAAGAAGGACAGTCTTGTGGAGAAATTGCTGAACACAGTCAGGAAATCCAGGTTCAGTACCTGCTACTGCCACAGACTGAGGAAGTTTCTCCTGGCCAGCTGCAAATTGGGGAGTAGTTGCCATTTGCTACCTCTGATAGCACTAACAAGGATCCATGATGGATGAAGCATGCAGATAAACCATATCCTTTTATAGAGTAAATAAATCTCTCTAGTCTAATAGACAACATTTCTAAAAAGTTTACATTGCTTTTGTCCCCATTCTGAAACTCAGCTTTTTCTAAGGATGGCAGCAATGCCAAACCAACCTAGGATCCAGCTCCAGCAGAACTGTTGGTAATGTTAAGCAAATATCCACACTCCCCTGTGACCTAAACCTCTCCTGTTGCCCAAAAGCTGACAAAGAATTCAATGTTTGCTTCCAGAGCAAACAGCTGGATTTCTCCAGTAACAGAGAAAGATCAAGTCCTCAAATTAACAAAAACTACCAAACAGGATAACTAACACTCGGGAACTAAAGCAGAGTTGTTGGTTAGTTTAGAAAATAAAAAAAATCAACCCAAAGCCCACAGAACCAAAAGAGTGTGATGTGATTCAGCCTAGAGGACACACACCTGCACATTCTGGAGTGCCAGGCTCTCTCTGCTGCTCCCTCCATAGACAGAAAACTTGGGAGTTCGACCTGTCACCACACTGAATATCTTCACAACAACTTTCACAGCTGCATCGATGTTCAGGCTGATGTGGTAGCTGAGAAGAATTCAAGCACAAGTGACTCAGCCAGCACAATCTGACTAGATAAAATAGAAAAAAAACCCACCAAAAATCCACCCATCAAATGAGGTTTTAAGGTGCTAAAATCTCAGATCTGGTAGGAAGAAACTTGGGAAAGAATAACACTTCTCAGAGTCTGTTTCCAAAATTGCATGTCCTTTGCCAAATGCTTCTAAGTTGGCATCATTTTAACACTTTAGTAATAACATCTGTAGCATTCCTACTTAACCCACTTCCTATTCCTCTCTTATTTTTTTCCCCTTTTTGAGTTTGAACATTTTAGATGTAAGTCTTTGCCAGAACGTGATGGTTTTTTCCCACCACTTCTGAGCTTGTACCTGCCTATTTGCTCAGCCAGCAGCTTGGCCCTGTTGCAGGTATCCTGGGAGGAGTTCTCACTAGCCATGTAGCACGTGGTGAGGACACGCTTGCAGAACTCCCGAGGATCCTCAGGGATGTAGGTCCCATCATTCACAATCCTGCGTGTATCAGCCAGCACATCTGCATCTGAGGACAGAGCAGAAGAAACAGAAGCGGAGTGGAAATTATTGTGCTCCTGCCTTTGCAAAATGTGCAAATATCTTGTACACCCCTTGTATTCCAATCAAGCTTTACAGTGCCCATGATAAATTGACTACCACATCTATCTTCCCAGAAAAATTTCATCTATCAAATAAAAGAATTGCTGATTTTTCTTCTGATTTTGAGCACAGAAGTGTTAAATCCTTTAGATCTACTGAAGAATTTTCATAGAAAACACGATCCAGTATGCACAAAGACTTAGCTAAAAGCATGAAGTCTGCTTAAAGCCAGAACTTAAAGAACTTAAACCATTCCTAACCATGCTTTGTAGTGCTGCTTTTAACAGAAGGGGAAAATTCTGAGAATAAACTGAAGACTACATCAGCCAACATTTGAACAATAGTTTAGACAGAAACTAGTCTGAGTTCCACATCCAGTTCTTAAACCCAAACCAGAAACTATTATGCCAATTCAGAGAATCTGAATTTGGACACACATTTTTACTGGAATTTCTGAAGAGATACAAAGGACGCCATTAGAACAACAAAAAAAGGGTCTGCAATTAATAAGCTCTTGCAGCTACAGCACCCAGCTAATATTAACTTATCCATAACCATTAATAAACACAGCTGGCCAGACACACAGATTTACTTACTGCCATTCTTGACTGCCAGGCAAACCTGGTGGCACATGGAATAAACTATGCAAGCTGTAGCAGAGCTGTCAATTCCACCACTCAGAGGTAGGAGAAATCCTGCCTTCAAAACAGAGCAAGGAAGAGGTTCCACATAACAAAATAAGGAAAAAAATATGTACTGTACCACTCAGAAACACACTCCTGTAGAAGAATGACAAGCATTTTCAAGACTTCATATTGTTCAAGGCTTATGTATTATTGAGGAAAAACAGAACAAACCACCCAGAGGAAATCCTCTAAACTCTCATCAACTGGGTAATCAAATAAGCAGTCAGTGTAAAACCCTTTGCCTAGAAAAAATTCCAGTTGTCTTTACCCTCTAGTAAGACAGAAATGCTAATAAAAAAGGACAATATTTTTCATATATACTTTACTATTACACTGAATGACAACTTCATGTCACTTTGTTGCACTCAGGAAAGCACAATTCCTAAGGGAAAGGTGCACAGAGCATACTGAAATCACACTTGGAATACAATTTTTAAGTCTGACTGAGCTACCAGTGAAAAACTCAAACTTTGCACCTTGGACTAACATCAGTTTGGGTTACCAGCAGCACAGGAAAACAATTTGGATTGTGCCTGTGGCACAAAAGAAGTTGTGTATTGCAAGGGAAAAACAAACCCAGTTGTTCTTACCTGTTTGCTGCGCCTTAAATAGTCCCAGAGCCAACATGCAGGTCCAAGGCTGAAATTACAGAACGTGACTATTCTAAGAAGGTTAGGGAATAACACCTAAGCAAGTCAACATATTTACTGTGGTCTTCCAATGAGAGATTTCCTTTACTTATGTCTGAACAACATCTTATCTCTTTCTTTGAGTTTTGTTTTTTTTTTTTTTAAACCAAAATAATTTTCAAGCAACAGATTCAGCATTTGATTACCTGATCTCCTCCTCAGGACTGTGGTGTCTCCACTGGATTGGCATACAAGTAGGAACAGCTAAATCATCAGGACACGACAGAGCAAAGTTCACTTTTACTCTGGGATAAGGATTCACTTTACTTGCCTAAGCAATAGTACAGAAGAATTCAGAAGACACCAATTTTAACATAGTTTAAAAAAAAAACCAGCTCTCTAAGATACTGTGAAAAATCAAGACATGCAAATACTTCTTACATCCAATACCCATTCAAACTTGGCACAGTTTGCAAACACAAAGAGTTCTTACCGCCAAGTTACGAGATGAAATCTCTGCTCTGTAACTTCGAACATCCTCCAGGTCCAGAGTGGCAACCAGCACCTCCTGTGGAAAGGCTTTTAACATTAGATCACTCTACACAAACAGATAAACAATGTTGGGCAAAAGAAGTGTCATCAAGAAATGCCACAGTATCAGTTGTGGCAAAGGAAAAGGCAAGAAACGTTACTGGGGAAAGAGATGGAGCTTGCACATAATGTGAGGAAAGCTAGATGACAAATCTACTTTCTGAAATCAAAGTGATACCTTGTGCCCACAAGACTGGGTCATAATTAGAACATTGCCTTATTTAAAGGAAGAAAGGGCAAAGGCTGCAATCTCAATTAACAGAGTTTCTCCTCCTCATGGTGATTGCATACAAAAATGTTTTCATGAAGTTCTTCCACTGTGAGAGTTCTTCCTTCATCACAAAAGCAGGAGAGCTACTGTAGATAATTAGATGTAGTTGAATAGCATAATTAAAATACACCCTTCTTAGTCTAGAGATATGGACCTAGATCTGAAATGTTTGGAAGTGTTGAGCATAAATGTTCCAGCAGCTATGGGGTGAATACATTACCACATCATCCAGAGAGAACTGGGATCCTTGTGCAACTGTTTCTCCATTCATGGAAATCATTGCACAGCCATCATAATACAGACGATCACCATCACAGCCTTTCTGGTTTGCTAAAATATATATTCCACCATTCTGCCAGAGAAACAAACATGCAGGGAAGAGGAAAAAAAAAAGCTGTTCAGAATGTAGCACCTGACAGGATGTTTAAAATCAAAATGTTGTTTCTCTGCTCCTGCTCTCCTTACAAATTTCCTCTCCCTTTACATTGTGAATAATTTATGGCTGGGATTCTCTCTTGACAGGAGTCTCTTAGTAGCAAGAGTCATTCCCTCAACCCAAACAGAGAGAGCTGCACTTCTAAATTAAAATTCTGAGTTCAAACTGAGGTTGGGAAAAGCAGGAAGGCGATGACAGAAGCTGTGTTTGGATATCAGAGGAGAGAGCAGATACTGTTAAATATAAGCAAAGCACACTAAACTACAATGACAAAGCAGCTTTTTCACAGTGTAATGTACACTCATTGCTTTATTTTTGTGCCTATCACTGTTAGATAGGATTACAGACCAAATAATAAGTGTCTTCTCATCATTTTTCAAACACACAGAACTTTCCAATAGAAAAGCACACACCTTGGCTGTGGCAGAATTCACCAAATCCACCCGGGCATGAGCCTTCCGCAGCACGTGGTGACTCCCAGAAGAGTTGGTGAAAATTTCCACTCCATCAAGTCCCATCTCAATGTGAGGGCTGTCAAAGAAAAAGGCACAAAAATAAATCACTACTGTGCTGTGAAAACTGCAAATGTCATTAAAAAATCACTGACAAACAGAAACATTTATGTCACTGTCAGTTTTCTGCATGTCTTAGCTCAAACAAGGATAGGGCTTTCAAAAATACCTGTTTTCTTGCATTGCCCAGCTCCTCTGTCAAAGACCAGCAGTGGCTGCAGAGGTCAGGAGGGCTTTTGCTCACTCTGTTCTAAACAAAATGCCTTCTACTCTATAGAAGGCCAGATCTCAAAGAAAGAGAGAATAATCTTGGTCTGAAAGGGTAACATGGATATACACTGCTTGTCCCATTTTCCTTGTCTTTTAGTAAATCCAAAAACAGAACTACAAGGAGAAGATTTTTACTACTTTTTTTTCTTTTTCCAATGTCATAAGAAAGAAATACTAAAAAACAAAAATCGCATCTTCAACACACCACATCTGCAGTTAAAGGGAAATCAATGTAACTGGGAGATTTGGAAAAGTATCAGGAATGTGAGCACAAGAGTTACCTGTCATTTATTTCCTTAGGTCACTCTTTTCATTCTGCTTGTTTTTGGTATTTCTTCCCTACCTTCTTGTTTCAAGTTGATTTAGTTTAACAACCAACATTTCTTTGCCATCCCGCACCTAGCCTAATGAGGTCTTTCCCATGATGTATGTATTGCTCCTAATTATATTTTATCTTACTGGCACTTTCTGAAAAATAAATTACACAGAAGGATAATAAGCAGATCTCTACAAAAATTTGATTCAGGCAGCTCCAGGGTATGTTTTAGATTACTTTTTATTTCCTCTTCTCCTTTACCTGTTTGGTGCCCAGAGTTCTTCACATATTTCTGTTCCTAGGCAGGTATCTTTGGTTGTTAGCACTGCATCCCCAAAAGGAACAGTTTCCTGAGGAAAAACAAGAACATTCTTACACACATGCAGTAGAATAAGCTGTTCAATTCAAAAACTTGAACTACAAATCTTAAGAAAACATAAATTTGAGTGCTTACTTATGTGAAATTAGTGACACAATATCAATCACATTATACCTTCTTTCATTTTATACCAAGTCGGATTAAAAAAAAAATTTAAAAAATTCTGAAATGCAAATTTCTGGACTGATTGAGATTTCATGTTTTTATTGCAGTAGTATACAGATGCAGTGCTTAAGGACAAGTATTAAACAATCTACAAAACAGAGACTGTCTGTTGCTAGAAATCACACTCATGCTTTAGTGGGAACTAGCATAAATTTTAGATCCTTCTGAGCAAATAAGGTTTAAATGATTTTTAATTTAATTTAATTTAATAAAATTTAATTTTTTAACCTAAAAACACATACTCAATTCTAGTCCCAAGCACAGATAAACAGTACCAAAATTGTGCAAAATATGGCAATCAAGGTTCTGTATGTACAAATAACTGAGGCAGATTTAAAATTTACTTGCTTTGCTGCCACACACTAACATAAATAATGTTAAATTATGCTGTCATTTAATGCAACTTAGAACCACCACTGAAATATATGAATCTAAATCACGACTGGCAGCAGAATTTTGGAGACTACAGTTGTTAATTGCTGAATCTGGAAGATGCAAAATTAAAAAAAAAAAAAACCAACAGCTTACCTGTCCAGTCACTTCCTGAATTATCCTGGGCAGAAAATATTCCTCCACATGTCTAAATCAAGTTAAGAGATTGTGAATACATCATTACATAAATCACAGCATAAAACCTGGTTCTCATCTCACCTTCTAACATTGGTTAAAGAAACTCTATTGAAGTTGCACAGGGCTGTGTGTGTTTAAAAAATGAAAAAAAAAAAAACTTCATATTTTCTGTGGAATTAATCAGAAATGCTAACATTTTAAGACAGCAACATCTGTATTTCAGAAAGGCAATGTAAGGAATGCCCCATACTGGCTAGAAAGCAGAGCTAACAAAGAACACACCAAACAAGGCAAATGCCAGGTGCAAGTTTCTCTTTTTGCAGGGTTACTACACAAGCAGTGCAGAACCAGCTGGGGCTCAGAGGAGGATCAGAAGTGCTTTGCTGAGACCCTGGAGCTGGAAACATTCCCTGACTACAAGAGGAGTGCACAGCATCAGAGATGAGTGCCAGGTGTGTTCTGCAGCATCATAAGGTAGGCAGCTTTCATTCACTGCAGAAGTTCTGACAGAGCTCATCCACTTCAGTGTTTGCCAGCTCAGGACTGGGATGCAGCACTCAGGAGACAAACAGAGCCCCTCCAGTCCTGAGAGTCCTGAGCTGGCTGTTCTTAGAAAGCACACACCAGGAAAATGGCACTCTACACTGGCTGCAGGATCAAGCAGCCCCACTTTTTTTCCCTCCAGCTCAGCAACTCAGAGTTTGACTGCTCAATAAGCTTCCTAACCAAGCTGCAACCATGTGGCTTGGCTGACTCTGTCCTGCTGCTCTCCCTGTAGCAGCCAGTGAGTATTTGCTGTAGATATTTCAACCCTGCTGCTGTGGCTGCAAACAGCAAGCTGTGTTTTTTAACACAATTCCTAGAGTTGCCAGAATACCTTGCTTTGCTCCATGGGGTGAACCATCTAAGTTCCCTGTAGTTTCCTGAATTTGCCAGTGATATTTTTGGTCTGATCAGAAGAATCTTCCTTAAATAAAACAAAACAGAAAAACTGGGTTAACACAGGATGTACAGCCAAACAAGCCTATATATGAACACTGATTAAGAACAACTTCTTTTCTTCTTTTATAATGTAACATTTTTAAAGTTTCTTGCAGACTCAAGGGGTTTTTCTGAACTTTTCCAGAAAGCAGTGGGAATTCAGCTTCCACAAATCAGAAAAGAAAAAATAGATCATGAGAAACCTTAGTTGTCTCTCAGAATTTAGCAAATATGAAGATAAATCCATCCCTCTAAGTAGCACTGAAGAATCTTGCTTGAAGGCCAAACTGGTGCGTGAAAAGATAATATGTTACCTCACAAAACATATCAAGAACTACTCACTTATTTAAAAAGATCACTCGACAATTATAGCGAACATTTCTGTGCATAACAGGCCTGTGAAAATAAGAACCAAAATCAGCAATGACTACACTCATTAAATGAAATTATAAAAAGCTACAGAATCTACTTTACTGCAAAAACTATTCAGAAGACCTCACTGGAGGAAATCAAGCAAAACAATATGTGACATTTTAGCTTCTAATTTTTTAGTTAAAGTAGTAGCTAGAAAAAATCAGAGTTACTGACTGTGGTGTCAATCTCAGATATATCAACTACTACCTGAGCCTTAGGAACATGAGCAGCACACCAGAAGATTCCCCATGGCTGGGCCAGGTTATTTAATCAAATGTGACCTCCCATGACACTGCCAACCCAGTTCAAAATCAAACCAGCTTAACACAATTATATCAATACTAACACATTAATTTTACAGATATAATTTATCACCCTTCCTTGTGTGTCAGCACAAGGCTTACAATGGCTTCAGTGAGTTTCACATATACTTATGTTGTCTGTCAGTGAAAACAGCCCCCACATTCCCACAAGACAGTCAATTTATAAAACCCTTTGAGTCACACCTCACACAAAGTCTGACCTGTGACAATAAGTACGAGACATTAAGATTTCCAATATATTACTGTAATTATCCAATATATAACTGTAATATATAACTGCAATTACCCTATTTCTCTCTTGAAGGGATTAGCCACCAGCAATCTTCGGAAGGATTATCTTTTAGAAAGTGTCTGCATGTTGCAATCCTGGTCATGGTAATTAAAAGAGGAAAAGCAGTGCAGTTCCTAAGATAAGTTTGAGAGTTTGGTGCAGAGCCCTCACTATCCAGAGCATGGCACAAGCAGCATTCCCTAAGGACTTATACCTTTATCACAGGTTTACAACAACAAAATAAACTTACATTCCCACATCACAGATAATATCTTGAGTAGCTGGAGACTCCAAGAGCTTTTCCAGAACTTGAAACGAATGCAAGAGTGTGTCAGACTCATAAAAGTGATCTGAGCAGCCATACCCACTGTGTATAGAAAAAAGGAGAAACCAAAAATTCAGCAAGATGAGCACCAGAGCCAAAGAACCAACACTACTTCAGACAGGGAGCATTTCACCCACATACGTAATTTATATAGAAAATGAACAAGCAATGCTGTCAACACCATCCCTATTTACAGCATTTAAAACTCTGCAGCGTTCTATATCACCCCATGATACTCCTTCCAGGACAGCAGGCAGAAATCAAAGCACTACAGCTCCCCTGCAGGAAAACTCACTGAAATAGGTTAAAAATTGTCGCTTCCAGTCAGGTTTCCAAGACAAGAGACCCAGTCCTGCGCTCAGCACTACAGTGATTTTCTTTGCCCCTTTGACGGCCGCACGCTCCAAGCACGGCTCTGGGCACTGCAGCGCCTCGGGGCCAATGCTCTTCCCGACTTTCTTGCACAGTTCACTGGAATCGCACCAAAGCAGAGCCAGCAAAGCGCCCTTACCAGATTTCGAGCTCTGGCCCAAGCCGGTACCGGGCTCCTTTGCTCTTGGCGATGTCGATACCTGCAAAAGTGTTGGGAGTGCAGTGCGTGAAACAGACAAGGGCTGCCCTGCGCCGCCCGCGGTGGGAGGGAGGGAGGGAGGGAGGGAGGGAGGGAGGGAAGAGGCTCCTAATGGCCGGGGGCAGCCAGCCAGCCATCTGGACACTCACTTCTGAAAATCCTCTCCAGGTTGCCCTCAAAGTCTAGAGCCCACTGGTTCAGGGCGCAGGTGGCCACGGTCACCGCCCGGCCCATGACGGCCTCACCGCCTTCCGCGCTGCTTCCGGGGCGGTGCCGGGCTGGGGCTGCCGGTCCTTGCTCCGGTCCCTCCTCCCGGGCCTGCTCCGGTCCCTCCTCCCGGCCACTCCTCCCGGTCCCTTCTCACGGTTCCTGCTCCGGCACCCGCAGCAGCCCCTGCACCGTCAGTGCTCCAAGCACGGGCTCCATGCAGAGCCGCTGCCCACCCGCGCTGTGGCGCCTCCGACGCCGTGCGCTGCTGGACGCCGTTCCGCACTTTCCGCAGTTTTATTTCCCCAGAGCCCTGGATAACGGGAATGCAGCTGTAGCCCGTTTCTTTAGCCTGCAGCTTCTTTTAAGAAGTGTCCTTCAAACCGAGTTCAGAGTTCGGGTGCTGAAGGTAACTGGAACAGGGTGTTGTTCTCATTTCAGCATCATCCCAGCAGCTTTCAGGGTGCCTTCAAAAGCCAATCTCCTCTCTTATGTCCCTCATGACATATTTTGCTGCTGTGAGCCGCCTTACACGTGGGCGGCCTTCTTTCTGTACTAGAATCAGAATTATTTAGGTTGGAAAAGACCTGTAAGATCACTGAGTCCAATCACTAATCCAGCACTGCCGAGCACACCACTAAAGCTTGGGACTAAAGCATGTCCCCAAGCACCGCATACACACGGCTTTTACCTCCAGCAATGGTGACTCCACCACCACCCTGGGCAGTCTGTTCCAATGCCTGCCAACACTTTCCATGAAGAAATTTTTTAATCTCTGATCTAAACAGGCCTTGGCACAACTTGAGGCCATTTCCTCTTCACTTGTTGCTTGTCAATTGGGAGAAGAGGGTACAGGCTACAGCCTCTCTTCAGGGAGTTGTAGAATGAAAGGTCCCTTCCTTGAGCCTCCTTTTCTCCAGGCTGAGACTGCATCCCCCCTTCCTCCCCCAGGTCCATTCCCTTCTCTGGACACACTCCAGCAGCTCAATGTCTTGAATAACGGTGCCCAAAACTGACCCCACAAGTCAAGGTGGGGCCTCAGCGGTGCCCAGAACACAGGGATGGTCACTGTCCTGGTCCTGCTGGCCACACTACTGCTGACAATGCCAGGATGCCATTGTCCTTCTTGGCCACCTGGGCTCGTGTTCAGCAGCTCTCGGCCACCACCCCCAGGTCTTTTTCTGGAAATCGCACAGAGTGGTCAGCACAATGTGGAGAACTTAGTAACGCCTCAAGGCGGCTCAGTCTGGCTTAGGGGATCCATGCTGTGACCCAAGTGCAGATGTAACCTATTTCCCTGGACACCATTCTCCCTTTATCGGCGCGCCAGGGTTTATCCGGTACGCCGGGGTTTATCGGCGCGCTGGGGTTCATCCGCGCTCGCTCCCGGCGGAGCGCAGGTCCCTGGGCAGGGGGCGGGGCCCGCGACCCTCGCGCTCCTCGGCCCATGGGACGAGCGCGCGCCACCAATGGGGAGCCGCTGAATGGGCGGGCCGCGCCGGGGATTGGCTGACGCCGTGGGGCGGGGGCGGGGCCCGGAGGGGCCGATTGCTCCTGAAGGGGCCGCAGGTGGGACAGAGGCGGAGCTAGGGTGGCCGTGGGGAGCGGAGTGAACGTGGTGGTGCCCGATCAGTGATCCCTCATCAGTGATCTCCTGCCAGTGATCCTCGGTGAGAGAGCGGCTCCGGCCCCGCAGGTGAGTGCGTTCCTTCCTTACCATGTCTGGGATCCGGCCTGGAAGGGAGCAGCCGTGTGGGCAAAGGGAAGCGGCGAGCCTCACATCGCTTCTGAAAAGAACCTGCGGGAGGAGGACTGAAGGAAATGGCCTAAAGGCGAGGTAGTGGAGATTGGGGTTTGATGCGAGAGAGTTTTTTTGTGGTCAGTCGTGGGAACAGGTTGCCCAGGGGAAGGTGGATGCAGAGGGTAGGGCCGGGCTCAGTCCATAGATAATGGACTAATTGGGTAATGGATTAATGGAATAATTATCCATCAGATAGTGGATCGGGTTCGCCGTAATGAGATACGTAGAGCTGGGAGGTCAGTCCATAGTGCCAGTTATAGGATGATGATCTTTAGCATAACAAGTGTTTGATCAGAATGAAAGCAAGCTACAGTGCATGTTCCACAAAGATAGCTGAGTGGTGCCAAGTAAATAATTCTCCATTCCCACTGATTTTTTTACTTAGATGGGATTATGTCTTGTTTTCTATGGTGTAAATGACATATATGGAGCAAGGACTCTGTATCTAATTGACAGGGTCCCTTACCAATAATGTTACAACAGTAACAATTTCTCAAATTTAAAAAGGCAGTTAAGTTACAAAGGTTTAGGAGAATGTGGTGCAACATTTTTTTCTCCTTTTATGTCTACATGTAAGTAGTAAGTGATTTATTATCTGTGCATCTTAAAAGAAATTTCCAGTTAGTAAGAAGTTTAATGGATTACTTGGATATCAGTGTTTTGATTAGGTTTTTCTGAATGTAAGTTCATAGGGAATTAATTGGTGAAAGTTTTTTGCTTCCTGTCCTCCACCCCTAAATTTTGTGTGGTCTGCAGTCTATGTAATATATTTTAGTAACATTGATTTGTGATTCTCTTGTAGAGGTATAAGAATTATTGAGAACCAGCTGGAGTAATAGGATTCATATTTTCGTTCCTACAGGACATCATGGCAGCCCATCAGGAGAAAAAACTTGCTGAAGAAAGAAAACACCAAAACATGCAAAATGATACTAAAACATCTCAAGGCCAGTGGGGGAGAGCATGGTGAGAGAGGCCAATGACCCCAAGTAGTCCTTGTATTTCCAATTGCTTCACTCTTACTCTTAGAGATGCTGTATTCCTTTTAAACTTCCCTCTGTTAGTAACAGCTTTTTGTGTTGCTCTGCTCCAGAAAGCTCATGGGTAATTTGCTGTAGCAACAGGTGCTGAAGAAAAGTTCTTCAGGTTTTTTAAGGCAGAGAGTTTTCCAGACGGTTTGGGTTAAAACACACTCCTTGCAAAAAAGAAAAGCAAGTCATAAAAATTGGTCAAATTTCTGGTTCTTTCAAGGAAATAAATATTTCCTGAGGTTTGGAAAACAGGCATTCTGGCATCTGTGGCTTTCCCTGCTGACAAGTCCTGCTGCAGCAAGTTTTTTGACTCATGTCCCAGCTGTCAAAGAGTTGGGCAGGTATTAGTAGGGCATTGTACTGCAGCTGGGAGCAGCAGCAGTGGCACAGGAAATCCAACGTATGGCTGTCCAAGGTCTGTCTTTTCCAAGTTTCCAAGCTTTGCATAATGTTCTTGGGATTCCATTATCACTTCCAACTGAATACTCCACCAGTTAAAGCCATGATTGCCATCAAAAAACATGGAGTCTGTAGTAAAAGTCTGGTTTTGGGGGGGGAGTTTTTGTCTAATCTCTTGCTCTGATCAACTAACATAGTTTTAGAGCAGTTTGTGGCAAAGTATGTTCCTTGCTGAGCTTTTTATGGCTGTTTGACCCCCAGACATGTCTGTGCCTTGAACACACATTTCCAGTTTTCATCCAGTTAAGTCCAGAAGGTGCACTGAAAAAATTGTCTGATGTAATTCATCTGTCTGAAACCTGGGGAGACAAAATGCTCTGTTTTGGATTACAGGGAGGTGGACTGGTTTTCCTTGGCAAGCGTCCTTTTCCTGCTGATGTTTGCACCGCTGATTGTGTATTACTTCATCATGTCCTGTGACCAGTACCAGTGCTCTCTGACTGATCCACTCCTGGACTTGCTGACTGGGAATAAGCATCTGTCTGACATTTGGAACAGGACTCCCATGCTGACCTACAGGGCTGCTGCCATTTATTCCCTTTGGGTCACTTTCCAGGTACATTACCGAGCTATGATCTGGATGCAGTGTCTGCTTTCTCCCACAGGTGTTGGATGAATCCTTTTACACAAAGGTTGCACTGGCATTTACTCTCTGGTGTTTCACAATTTCCAAGGTGTTATGTACTTGGAAAATAAGTATAATGGGAATATACAAAAATATTCCTTGTGTGACATATTCCTTAATGAGGTTTTTGAGAAAAAGCACAATATATAACAACAATATCCATTTGTTTTAAATTAAAACACAAGAAATAAATCAAAGGACAAGGATCTGAATGTAGTTACCAACTGTCCTCCCTCCCCACCAAAAAAAGATGACAGCCTTACATGAAATACATCTTTAGAGCTGTAGAGTAGCTTAGATGTATTACTAGCCTAAAAGCACAACAGCTAAATATTGCCATTTTGTCTTACCCAATACTTACTAGAAACTTAGGAGAAATGTTATATTTGGTATTAATAAGTGAGGGATAGTGTTTTGAGGGATTTTGTCTTGTCTATACTTAGTGTGAAGGCATTCTCTCTCTTTTAGGTGTTTTTGTATGTGTCCATTCCTGATTTCTGCCATAAATTTCTGCCTGGATATGCGGGAGGTGTACAAGAAGGTGCTGTCACCCCTGCTGGTAAGGTCTTCCTTGGAATACATGCACACCATGTAATCTTCTGAAATTAAAGTATTTCTGTTCTTAGAGTCTTTAATAACCCATGTGTAACCAGAGGAAACATGGACATAAATGCTCTCACCTTCCTCACATGTTCAGTTCAAACAAAACTAGAAAGCAATCTAGGTCATCTTTTAGAATAAGTTATAGCATTTCTATCTCTTATAATTAGTAAAACTCTTGATCTGGTAGGCACCACACCAGCAATGGAAAAGTACTGGTTGATAGTTTTGGTACTTAATATTGTCAGTGGACTATTGCTGGTATTTGACAAGATAGTTTTACCTGCTCAAGCTCCCTTAACCCAAGGGACTTGGACAAAATGTGTGATGTGAACTGTTACTGGTGGCTTGTTATTCTAGTCAGTTGTGGGGAAAGTCTAAATTCAGTTTTGTGAGGAGAAAAACTCAGTAGAACAAAGCCTGATGGGTACAGCAGAGTCTAATGGAACTTTCAGAAAATTAAATACCTTTCAAGGTATTTAACTGGGCAATGAGGAGAGAGAGGTTATTTAATGAGCACTTGATTGAGCTTCTGTGTATTCTGTGCATATTAATTAAAACCTGCATTAATGTAGGGTCACTAACACTCCATTTTTTCTTCATATTTTAGGTGTTGTGAATAAATATGAAATAAATGGACTTCAGGCCTGGATCATTAGCCATGTGCTTTGGTTTGCAAATGCTTATTGCTTCCACTTCTTCTCACCTACCATCATTTTTGACAACTGGATTCCTCTCCTGTGGTGTGCCAATATCTTGGGATATGCAGTGTCCACCTTTGCAATAATCAAAGGCTACTTTTTCCCTACTAATGCAAAAGACTGGTATGTGGATTTTAGTAGTGAGAGAATACTAGGTATCAGAGATTAAAATTGTTAAATAGAAATAAGATACATAAATTGTATGACAGAGTATATTTCACTGGCACAGAGAACTAGGCCAGTGTATGGCAGTGATTCATTCCTTCACTAGCACCATCCCCTATGTTTCTTGCTCCACACCATGGATCTGGCAGCCTCAATGTCACAGATACACCCATCCTAAAAATAGAAATAGTTAGACTGTTCAGAAGTGTTACCAAGAGTAAACTCAGGCACCTCTGAAATTCTACAATTTAGGTCTATTAAGGTAATACTTTGATCGGGCCAGTTTGTGTTACCTTACACAACATTACATGGTTTTATGATTTTTATTATCACTACATTCTTGATCTGAATTGTGTAGGCAGAGTAGCAGTTAGCTGTATTTGTATATAACTTAATTTTTTTTTTTTTTTACAGCAAAATCACTGGCAACTTCTTTTATGACTACATGATGGGGATTGAATTTAACCCTCGAATAGGGAAGTGGTTTGATTTCAAGCTGTTCTTCAATGGGCGCCCTGGGATTGTGGCCTGGACTCTTATCAACCTCTCCTTTGCTGCCAAACAACAGGAGCTGCACGGTGAAGTGACAAACTCCATGATCCTTGTCAATGTCCTCCAGGTAAATTCTGAGGAGGAAATTAAGAAACAAGTTGGGAAATAAGCTAGTATGAAAGTAAGAAAAAAACTCCTTCCATGGAAATGAAACTGAGCCATTTTTCCTGGCCTGAAACAAGCTCATTCAGCAATGGGACTTCAAGTTTGAGATCATATCACAAGGCAGAACAGGCATTAAGCTGATGCTGTTAAACACGGTAACTGGTGACAGTGCTCCGTTATTAATGTGAAATTATTATGTTGCAGGGTATTTATGTTCTGGACTTCTTTTGGAATGAAGCCTGGTACTTGAAAACCATTGATATCTGCCATGACCATTTTGGATGGTATTTGGGCTGGGGAGACTGTGTTTGGTTGCCTTACCTCTATACTTTGCAGGTAAAAATGTGTACACTGTGTATTTGGGCTAACAGGAGTGAAACTTTCCAGAAACATTCTTTCTAGAAGTTGAATTGTACCTGAAATGTTTCTGTGTAGTCCCACTGTTGAGAAATTATTGCAACATTCTTTGTAACAATTCTCCCCTAGGAAGGCTTCCTGTCCCTGCATGGCTTTGACATCTTTTCCTCTCCTGCCCTTCTTTTTTGCTCGTTTCTGTCATTGACAATTGTGTCTGCATACTTTTCTAAATCGTTTCAGTCTCCTTTCTTTTTACTCCTTGTTGAGGGTCTTCTGGTTAGTGGTGGTTTGTTTGTGTTTTGTTCCTTGGGTTTTTCCTTCTGTCCAGTTTGCATCCTTGCAACTTCTCTCTTCTTGTTTCAAGGAATTGATCTGGCATGCTGAGCCTCCGTTGGAAGTAAATTGATTGTTTTTTGTGCTCCCCAGGGTCTGTACTTGGTTTACCATCCCGTCCAGCTACGCACAGATTATGCCATGGGGGTCTTGATGTTGGGCTTGCTGGGTTATTACATCTTCAGAATGACCAACCACCAGAAGGACCTGTTCCGTCGCACCAATGGCAACTGCAGGATCTGGGGGAAGAAGCCAGAGTACATTGAGTGCTCCTACATGTCTGTGGATGGCACCAAGTACTACAGCAAGCTGATGACCTCGGGATTCTGGGGCTGGGCACGTCATTTCAACTACACAGGAGACCTGATGGGCTCGCTAGCCTATTGCCTGGCTTGTGGCTTTGAGCACCTGCTG
The DNA here is from genome assembly GCF_035770615.1 of Melospiza melodia melodia. Lineage (NCBI taxonomy): Eukaryota > Metazoa > Chordata > Aves > Passeriformes > Passerellidae > Melospiza > Melospiza melodia. The sequence continues at coordinate 53,231,554 of NC_086199.1, read as the reverse complement.
CCTTACTTCTACATCATTTACATGACCATCCTGCTCACCCACCGCTGCATCAGGGACGAGCACCGCTGTAGCAGCAAGTATGGGAAGGACTGGAAGTGCTACACTGCTGTAGTGCGCTACCGGCTCCTACCCGGGGTTTTTTAAGGCTAAAATATGCAGGATGCAGGGGAAAGAAAAAAGAAGAAACGTGCAGGCATACCATGTTTAAAGTAACCGAAGTGAGGCACTGAACTGCACCGTTTTTTTAGAAGACTCTTGTAATTGGAATACCCCTCTGAATCACCCCATTCCCAAATTAACTTGGAGTTTAAGAAAAGATGCTGTTTATTGAGACTCCTGAGAAATCCCAAAGCTGGGAGGTAGCCTTACCATTGGTGGTAGCAGGGTTCTGGAAGCAGTTTGCAGTGATTCAGGAGAGAGGAAAAGAGTTCTGTCACCTCTTTAGGAAAGAGGTTTTCTGATGCAGCTGCTTGTGGCCATCAGAACCTACAATTGAGAACAGCTGCAAAGGCGGTTTGATTGTTGATTGCTTGTCAAGACATGAACAGTGGAAATACTGAAGAAGCTGTTCTGAAATAACTGTTATAATCTAAAACAAAAGTGAAAACTGTCCTAAATTAGTGCAATTTTCAGCACCTGACAATATAGAACATGACCAACTGAATTTTATTTTGCTACTGAAACCAGACTTTGTGAAACTACTGAGCTGAGCGTCCTTGGGCTGGAGTAGAGTTACTTTTTTTTCCTAGTAGCTGCTATGGGCAGTGTTTTGGATTTGAGCTGAGACAATGTTGATAACAGAGGGGTGTTATCCTGAGCAGTGTTTACACAGCATCAAGGCTTTTTTTGCATCTCACCCCCACCCACCAGGGAGTGGTCTGGGTGAGTACAAGGAGCTGGGAGGGGACGCAGGCAGGACAGCTGACCCAAGGAATATGCCAGGCCATATGGTATCGTGCTCAGCACATAAAGCTGGAGGAAGAAGGAGTGGGGGATGTCAGGAGTGATGGTATTTGTCATTTCAAGTCACCATTACGTGTCATGGAGCCGTGCTTTCTTGAAGATGGCTGAACATCTACCTGCAGGTGGCAAGTGTGGAATAGATCCCCTATTTTGCTTTTTTTGTGCACAGTTTTTCCTTAACCTATTAAACCATGTTTATCTCAACCTGTGAGTTCTTTCCCTTTCCTGATTCCCTCCCCCATGCCACTGTGAAGGAGGGAGCAAGGAGCTGTATGGGGATGTGTGGCATTCACATTCTCTGAAAAATCCCTTCGCCCAGGATTTTCTCCAAGGAAGATGAGAACCCTCAGAGAAATAGGAAAACAATAATTATCTAATTTGTTTCTCCTGTCTTTAGATCATGTGGAATGTGTTTGAGATTGTTTAGCCATAGGTGATTGTTTCATTGGTTTCTGGTGTGTTTTCACTCAGTGGCCAATCAGTGCAAAGCTGTGTTGAGATTGGAGAGAGTCACGACTTTTCATTATTACCTTTTTAGCCTTCTGTAAATATGCTTTCCACATTATTTAGTATAGTTTAGTGCAGTATCCATTAATATAATATAGTGTCTTAAAATAACAAATTAACCGCCTGAGAACATGGAGTCAGACTCATCATTCCTGCTTTCATCTGGGAGCAGCACAAATGCAATAGTGGCAGTTTGAGTGTGGGAGGCATGTGTGCCATGATGAATTTCCAGAGGTGGCCGCCACCCTGGACTTCTGCACATCCTGCGCAATACGGAATTTCAGGAGCCAGCAGGCCACTCTGGGCAACAGGTGCCCAAATTCCAAAGCCACCACTTTTCCCTGGGAAACAAAACTCACCAGCCCCTGTTCCTCATGGCAGATTGCAAGAGGTACTTGGCCCCGTCAAACCAGCCCAACTTGCAAGTGGTGCCAGCATAGGTCTGGGAAGCATCTTGCACATTGTGGAATTTCAGGAGCCAGCCGGCCACTCCAGGCCACAGACCCCCAAACACAAATCAGGGCACATTAGCCTGGCAAACAAAACTCACCTGGCCTCACTTCTGGATGGCACTTTGTAGGATCCACTAGGCACTGTCAAACCAGCCCGACTAGGCACTGGTGCCAGCTTGGGACTGCGATCCATCCTGCGTATCGTGGGATTTCAGGAGCCAGCAGGCCACTCTGGCCACAGACCCCCAAACACAAAACAGGGCACTTTTCCCTGGCAAACAAAACTCACCTGCCCCGGTTCTGGATGTCAGATTGCAGGATCTACTTGGCACTGTCAAGCCAGCCTGATTTGGCAATGGTGCCAGCTTGGGTCTGGGAACCATCCCACGCATTGTGGAATTCCAGGAGCCAGCAGGCCACTCTGGCTACAGGCCCCCAAACACAAAGCAGGGCACTTTTCCCTGGAAAACAAAACTCACCTGCCCCGGTTCTGGATGGCAGATTGCAGGATCCACTTGGTACTGTCAAACAAGCCTGACTTGTCACTGGTTCCCTCTTGCAACTGGGAACCATCCTGCGTATCGTAGAATTTCAGGAGCCACCAGGCCACACTCGGCCACAGGCCCCTGAACCCAAAAGAGGGCACATTGCCCTGGAAAACAAAACTCACCTGCCCCGCTTCTGGATGTCTGATTGCATATTGTAATATATAATGATTTATGTAACCTGGATTTTTTTTACATATTCGGTCTATATTTAGATTTTAAGTTTTTTATTCCCATTTGTATACATATATATTTTTTAATTATCGTTATAGTCATAATTGTACATTTATAATCCAATTTCTAAATAAAATGACAAAACTAACAGCATCATATTCCCACCAATATGTTCCAAAAACATCGAGATACCTCCACCAGCAAAGCAACTGTCAGCGAAAAAACAAAGAACACTCTTTTCAATAACAATTCTCATCATGACAGAAAAATAGAACCAAAATAAAAGAAAACCCTATAGAAACACACACAGCAAATTACAAAAGGTACTAAAAAAAAGTCAAACCAATTTACTAAACTCCAAACAGTGCCACTGATCCTGAACGTTACTACAAAAAAAAAAAAAAAAACAAAAAAAAACCAAAAATTCTACCTTTGCACTAACTCAAAGAATAACCAATCCTCTGTAAAAATAACTTTAAAAACCGAACTAATTAACGAAATAGAAAAAAACTCAACCACTAAAAACTAAGAAAATAACTACCTAAATAAATACATACTTTAAAAACCCACCATATAAATACCCATTTTCCCAAAAATCCCCTGATAAACAATACTCAAATACATGAAAGGACAACAACAACCAAAATAAAGAAAATAAAGAAACCAACAACAAGAAAAATCCCCAAAACCAAATAAACTTTAATTTATAACAAAAAAAAATTATTCCCAACTGAATAAACCCATAGTGCCTCAAGCTATCAAAATAAAAATACCTCCTAGAAACAAACACAAAGCCTAAAGACAAACGTAACCATAAACAATGTCCCCAAATGATCCGTAACTATAAAACGTACACTACAATCAAACAAACCAAATAAATAAAAGCTCTGGAAGACGATAAACACAAAGGCAATTATCAAGATTAAAAACCCGCTGCTATTAACGACACGACAAAACAAACACTACACACTCACGCTGATAAAAGCCACCACAACAGAATTAAAATCCGAACCGCTGCTTCACGCTACGACCTGTAAAAACCATTGCGCGCCTTTCAAAACATAATACCCCGGCAAAAAGAAAATATCCGACTACAAAAGTCAATCCAAAACAAACCTTTATCATCCCCACCTGCACCGAGAACCGTACCACTCAGGAAGAACACCGTATCCCTTAGCGTACACCCGCTGCAAACCGAACACAACGGTGCAGTAAATGCCTACAAAGCGCCTCCGAACCACGACAGCGCAGAACTTTCAGCAGCCGAAGCCTGTCTCGCTGCCGGCCCCAGACGGAGCGCGGCTCCCGGCAGGAAAGCAGCTCCTCCGGCACGCGGGGCCGGTGCCGCCCCGGAGAGCCCCGCCCGCCGCCCCTGCCCGGCGGGGCCGGCACCGGGCCCGGGGGTACCGGCGGCGCCCGAGCCCCGCGCCCGGAGCGGACGGCACCGCCCGGGCCGGCGCAGCAGCGCCCGCGCCGCCTCTGCCGCCCTTGGCCGGCCCGGCACGGCTCCCCTCGGCTCCGCACGGCTCGCACCGGCGCGGCTCCGCCACTGCCGCCCTTGGCTGGCCCGGCACGGCTCCGCCACTGCCGCCCTTGGCCGGCCCGGCACGGCTCGCACGGGCGCGGCTCCGCCACTGCCGCCCTTGGCTGGCCCGGCCGCGCCAAATCCCCCGTGCGCCCCGGCAGCTGCCCAGGCCGTGCCAGCAGCGCTCCCGAGCGGGAACGTTCCGGGCCGGGCCGCGGGCACGAGAAGCGCCCTCCAATGCAGCGGCACAGCCCCATTGCAGCCCTGCAAACGCTGCCAGAGCTGCGGCTTCCCGCAACCAAACCCCGAAACTGACGCCGCAGGCGGGGCTCGCCTCACTTCAACAAGGGCAAAGAAATGCGTTCTCCCCTTCAATTTCACCCCCTAGGAGAGCAGAAAAGAAGGGGTGCTCCTCAAATGAAAGCCTTCGACTGATGGGAAAGAGGGATTTCGACCTCCATTCAAACCCTTGCAAAGGAGGGACACCAGGGCTGCCCCCTACATTTAAACCTTAGGGTGATGAAAAATTGGGGGGCTCCTCTCAAATCAATTCCATAACACCACAACAATACTTTTCCCCTTAAAAGAGAACACAAGATTCCCCTAACAGCCTGGAAAACTCTGGTTTTCCTTCAAGCAATACCCTTAAAACCACAGGTGAAGGGTGACTCGCCTACCAGTTCGAACACAGCCAGTAATGGAAGAGAACTTGTTTCCCTCAAATTGAGTTCGTTTATCCTCATAAGCTCCATATTTGTTCCTGAGGAACCGGGGAGGGACTGGCAAGATGAAATTGGAAAGGGGAAGGACAAAAGTCCCCGCTCCAAATCCACACGGGCTCACCTGTTCGGCTGCTGCTCCCCGGCACAAAGATTCGTCCCTCGGCACCTCCTTTAAGCGATGCTCCACGTATCCAAGCGCGGATCCAGGTATTCCCCCAGACCCTGTGAAAAGCTCTCGCAGTCCTTCCATGAGACAGCACCGGGAGCACCCCATAAACCCCTCCACCCAGCAGCTCCATGCAAAAAGGTACAGAGGCAAACTCTCCCCCCGCTAAAACCGCCCCGGCAAGAGCCACCCCCTCATCATCCTCACACTCACACCTGGGCTGCTCCGAGCCCTCATCATCCTCACACTCACACCTGGCGCCGATGCCACTCTCCAACAGCGCCTCTCCCTGTCCAGCACACAGCCCGCTTCTCACAGACACAGAGCAAACAGAAATCTGCTACGGGTGTTGGCTTTCCTTAGTCCGTCTGGTTCCACAATTCAAACACGTCCGCGCACTGATGGCATTGAGGGAAAGCCTTCCAGTGCAGAAAACTATCATTCTGCTAGCACACTTTGAAACACCCTCAGAAAAAGCAGAATCAGCGCCAACCCCTAAGACCCCTGCTGAGGAACCCAGCCCTCCTTGGGACACCCAATGCAGCAGACCTGGAAAAACGAGGGGAAAAGTCAAGCTTGGAGTAGAAAAAGAGAACATAAATACACCAGCCTTTAAAATAAGCCCTCACACAGTAATAGTGAGAACCAGTCACATTTCTTCTTTCACTGCTTTTTGCGGTTACATAAATACAAATAAAAACACATTAAACACAAGACAGAGCTAGGCATTTACAGGTCTTCATTTTGAAGTCTGGATGACAAATGGGGGAAGAAGTAAAATGAGAAAACCCATGACTCTTTGCCTTCTTTGGTCCCAACAATGCTAAGCTAAGGGCTTGTCCTCTAGCACTCACTGCCCAGGAGAGTGATGTCCTCTCACAGATACATCCATTGTTGAGACAGCAACAGACAGTATGGCAGGGCATGATAAAAAGAGTGGTTTTAAATACATTAATGGATCAAAAAAACCTGTAGTAGAAATAAAATTGAAATAATCTTGTCCCCTTCCAGGGTGTGGATGGTCACCTCTCAAACAAGGACAGAGACACGGCAAAGGTGTTTAAGGTGCATTAGTTGCCTCTGTCTTCAACGCTCATCCTTTCCTTCCCAGCAGAAACCATTGCACTGGTGTACCAAGGGACACTGCAAAGTCCTTGAAGAGGGCAAGCCCTGCTCAGCAGAAACCAAAGCACCCCTGCTTGGGGCACAGCATTCCTTCCCATCCAAACCCAACACATGCCAGCTCTTGGGAAAAAGAAACTGAATCCCAGTCCAAGCCAGGGCAGTGGAAGCACAATGAGTGTTCCTTGCAAATCCCGATTTATTTAGAGCAGAGGCACAGCAGAAGTCAATGAGCTGCTAACAAGAAACTGTTCCTGCCCTCCACAGCCAGTTCAGGAGAGCTCCCCAGAGACAGAGGAACGTGGACTCCCTTTGTCTCTGGAGGATCTCTCTTCTCAGGCACACAGTAGTGGGTGATTCCAGCTGGGAACAAACGTCCTGGGAGCCGTGGGCTGGACGCTGCTGGCACCAGCGCCCTTCCAGGTGCGCCCCTGGTTCCAGGGAACGACACCGTGCCACAGGCTGAGCTCCCGTTCTCCCTGCCAGCAGCTTTCTCTGGCCATGTCCATCTCCCGCCACGAGCCGGTTCTGCTGCCTCCGGGGCGGGCTGGGCTCTGAGGGCACAGAGGGGCTGAGCGCTGCCGTGGGGCAGGGCTGTGATGTCCCAGGGCTGTGATGTCCCCAGGCTGTGATGTCCCAGGGCTGTGATGTCCCAGGGCTGTGATGTCCCCGGGCTGTGATGTTCAGGGCTGTGATGTCCCCAGGGCTGTGATGTCCCCAGGCTGTGCCGGCCGCAGCACTGTGACATCACCGCGCTGCCGCTGGATAAGCCGGGCCAGAGCCCGCGGCCGCCAGTGCAGTCGCGATGGGACGTGCCGGAGCCACGAGTGACGGCGGCGTCCTGGTGACGGTGCTTGTCCTGCTGCTGGCCGCTGGGGCTGTCTGGTGGGCCCTTGGCCACCGGCACCCACCGGGCCGGCGGGCACGGACAGCAAAGAGGAGCGAGCGCCCCGGGCTGCGGCCCCGAGGCCCACGGAGGAACCGAGGAGCCCCTGTGGCTCCCAGGGCCCCCAGGCCTCGGGCGGCTCGGCGCAAGCGGCCACGTGCTCCCGGCAGCCCCCCGGGCAGGCCCTGCAGCTGCGGCCCCTGCGTGGCTCTGGCCCGGGAGCTGCAGGAGCTGATGCGGCTGCTCTGGGATCCCAGCGGGACGCGTGCGCCGCTCTACTCGGGGATGTGGCAGGCGCTGTGGGAACAGCTGGAGGAGCTGGTGAAGCGAGGCCACCTGCCCTGCTGTGGCCCCTCCAGCTCCTCCCGAAGCCTCCATCCCTTCGAGAGGCTGCTCCCAGCAAGATTCTCCATCCCTGGGAGAGCCTCAAGGCCTGCAAGGATGGCACAGCAGGGGAGAGCCATCCTTGCAGGAACCTCAGGCTGTCAGAGACCCTGCATCCTGCCAGGAGCCTCTGCTATCTCTGGCAGCCTCCATCCCTGGCAGAGGCTCAGTGAGACCTGTCAGCCTGCAGAAGATGCAGAGCCCATGGACAGGTCTCACAGCTCCCTTGGACTCACGGGCTTCCACAACGCGGGCGCAACCCTGACCCCTGACGTGGCCGGGGAATGCCCAGAAGTCCAAATGGGAGCCCAGCCCGACCCAGAGGAGCCTTCTCGGGAGAAGCTGGCCGAGCAGCAAGCGTCCTGGAGCCAGCAGTGGCCATCCCACAGCTGCCAGGACGCTGTGCCGCTTGTGCCAGCCGGTGACAGCCCGAGCCTGGTGGTGGAGACCAGCCTGGAGATACCAAGGAGGCTCCTCCATCTCCAGGAAGCTGTCCCAAGACAGCCCTCGAAGGCCACAAAGAGCTCTCTAAGAGCAGGTGAGATCTCCTGAGGAGCTGTCTGAGGCTCCCCCAGGGCTCTTGAGGGGCACAGTCAGGCCAGGCCAGGGTCCCTGGGAGCAGCCTGGTCGCTGGCTCTTTCCAGTGCCTCTGACGGCACGGCTTCAGAAAGCCCTGCTTGCTTTGCAGCTGCTCCTGGCACCCCCTTGGGCGAAGAAGCCTCGGGCTGCAGCCCCGGCCGCGGTCAATGGCAGAGTCCAGCCCACGAGGCCGGGGCCAGCGACGGTGCCGCCGTGCCCCGCTGCCCCGGGGCTCCTGCAGCCGCCGGTGCGCGCTGCCCGGGCCCGGCTCTGCCGCTCGCCAGCCCGGCGGCTGCGGGGCAGGGGCCGCTGCCCGGCGCGCAGCAGGGAGCAGGTGAGAGCGGCGCGGCCCGCGGGGCCCGGCCCGCTGCACCCGCGGGCACTGGGGGGTTCCTGGGCGCAGGGCTGATGGCCGCTCTCGGCCTTTTGCAGGGCAAAGGAAGGAGCTGCGGCAGCTGTACCAGCTGGGCCCGCGGCTGGGCAGCGGTGGCTTCGGCACCGTTTTCTCGGGCATCCGCCTCTCCGACGGGAGCCCGGTGAGTGGCCGCGACGGCCGGCCGTGGGACGAGGGGCAGCGCTGGGGAGGGGCAGGGCCGGAGCTCAGCCCTCCTCTCTCCGTGGCTTGCAGGTGGCCATCAAACGCGTGGCCCGGGAGAGCGTCCTGCAGTGGGACGAGCTGGTGAGGGAGCGGGGCCGGCGGGACAGAGCGGGCCGGGGCGGGCAGGGAGAATCCCGGGGCGCCGACTGGCAGCGGGAGCCGGGGGATGGCGGGGGCGGCGGGCGCGGGCTCAGCGTGCAGCCGCAGCATCGCGGGCCCGGCCGTGCCAAACAGCGGCGGCGGGGCCGGGCAGGGGCGCCCCCCAAGCATCCCCTGGGCGGGAGGAAGCCCCAGCACCGGGGAGGCTGCGCCAGGGGGCACGGGGGCATCGCAGGCAGGGCGCAGCGCAGCAGCCCCGGGGCAGCATCAGGCCTGCCGCAGGCACTGATTTTCTCCTGCTCGCAGCCCGACGGCACCCGCGTGCCCATGGAGGTCGTGCTGATGGAGAAGGTGGGCTCCGGCTGCTGCAACATCATCCAGCTCCTCGACTGGTTCGAGCTGCCTGACAGCTTCGTGCTGGTGCTGGAGCGTCCGGAGGCATGGCAGGATCTCCTGCAGTTCCTGCGGGAGCAGGGGTTCCTGTGCGAGGAGATGGCACGCTGGCTTTTCGTCCAGGTGCTGGAGGCCGTGCGGCACTGCACCGCCTGCGGCGTCCTGCACCGGGACATCAAGCCGGAGAACCTCCTCGTGAACCCGGAGAGCGGCGACCTGAAGCTCATCGACTTCGGTTGCGGCACCTTCCTCCAGGAGCAGGCCTACACGCGGTTTGCCGGTGAGCCCATGGCCCGGGCCCCGCTCCCGGTGCCAGGCACTGCAGGGCCCCGCTCCCTCCTGGGCTGCGGGCTGCGGCCTTCAGCCGGCTGCCCTTTGGCCCGGGGCAGACGCCGTGCTCCGGGACCCGGCTGCCGGCCCTGCCCGCAGAGGGGGCGGCCAAAGCCGGCTCCGGGCCTCCCGGCTCGGCAGGCCCGCATGGGCCTGGGCCGCTCCGCTGGCCTTCTTTGCCTGGCAGAATGGTTCCTTGGCTTTGGCCAGCTGGCTGGGGGACGCGGGGTGGCCTCGGGGGGGAAGCTGTGGCCGCGGGTGCAGCCCCTGCCTCAGCCCGGAGCCTGGCGCTGGGCTCTGGAAGGCAGCAGCCCGCGCCTGGACAGCGCCGCCCGTCTCCCCTAGGAACGCACGCCTACAGCCCGCCCGAGTGGGTCTGCCTTGGCTGCTACGACGGCCACGAGGCCACCGTCTGGTCCCTGGGCGTGCTGCTGTACGTCATGGTCTGCGGCAGCCTCCCCTTCGAGGACGACCATGCCATCGTGCTGGGGCAGCCCTTCTTCTGGCAGCAGGTCTCTCCAGGTTGGTGTCCGGCCCCGAGCGGGCGGCTTTGGCAGCCGGCGGCGCGCGGCCCGGCGCGGCCCTCACGCGGCTCCGGGCACCGTCCATCTGCCCCCAGGGCCGGCCGCAGGAGGTGCCCGTGCCCACGGGGTCAGCGCGGCCCCGCGGCCGAAGGAGGCGGCCGTGTCCCGCCGTGCCGCTCTCTGCCCGCGGGGCACGGTCGCTCGGGAGGCCGGCGCAGCCCCGAGCTCACGCAGCGCGGCCCGGGCCCCGCGGGCACTGGGGGCAGCCGGGCAGGAGCGTTCTGCCAGTGACCGGCGCTGTCTGTGCCTTCTCTCCGCAGAGTGCCAGCACCTGATCCGCTGGTGCTTGGCCAAGCACCCCGCTTACAGGCCGCACTTGGAGGAGATCTTGTGCCACCCTTGGGTGCGGGGCAGGCGTTTTTGACCCCTTGCAGGAGCCTCTGAAGCACCCACTTCCAGAATCCCACGCAGGACTGAGGGCCCGAGAAATAAAACAACAAACCCATTGCGGCGAGTCAAGTCTGCTCCTTGTCAGGAACTTCAGCTAAAGAAACCTCTTGGGAAAAGGGGACATCTGAGTGCTCCCTTCAGCCTTTCTCAAACTTTCCATGCCTTTCCTCCAGGATGCTCCTTTTGTGTCTTCAAGCACAGGCTGTAGCGCGGGTAGGAGGGGCTTGACACAGCCAGGAAATGCACCAGTGAAACAACACCTGCCCTTTGAAAGTGACAGGGGCTTCTTGAAAGTGACAGGGGCTTCTTGAAAGTGACAAGGGCTTCTCCTGAAGTGACACAAGGGTCCCTGTGTATAGTAGGAATCCTAGTAAAATATCTGTATTATATTTGAATATCTGTATTATATTTGAATATCTGTATATAGGCCTTGCCCTGATAAGCCCTGGTTGTTTTTGATGGGCTGCAGCTGCGATGTCCTTAATTGGGCTGCAGCTGTAGCTAGCGAAGACAACTGGGATAAAAGGGGCTGGGCTTGGCCAGGCAGGGAGAACCTGGAAGGAGCTGTGACTAGGAAGCAGTAACAAGCATAAGATGTCAGAGCTGTGAAGAACTGCCCCCAAGAAGTATTGCCAAGAAGGTATGAGACTTTAGAAATATGATTGTGACAGTATGGGACTCTAGAAATATGAAATGTAACAGCAAGATAACAACAGCTGTGTGCATTCCAAGGGCTTGTGTGAGTCAGGAACAGAGACTTTGCTCTCTTACCAAAGCTGTGAGTAGAACCAGAAGAGACAAAATTTCACTTCAGGTTGAGCCCTGATGAACTCTTTCTTCCCCTGTAATGGGAGCCAGGTCTTGGCCTTTTACCAACTGGTTCCGCAACAAGCAGCCTAAGTCATGTGCGTAGAGTGCACAAGGGAGATGTTGAGATTCCACAGTCACTCCTGTGGTGCTGGGATTATCGTACCCCCCAAAATATCTTCCTCTGCTTTAAAAACAATTGATGGTGATGGAAAATGCAGTAACCAGTCACAGGAAAGCACCCAGGTTCCTACCTGATGGTTAGTTGCCATCTAATAAACCTATCCTACCTTTGCCTACTGCTCTGACCTACCAAAACAGGGTTTTGGAAATAATTGTTGGGTTTTTTCATTAATGTGCCTGCTCTTGCAGTTTTCTTTCCTTTTATGAAGGCTGCTGAGGCTCTTGTGCCCTGAATGGCTCTCCCAGTCTCTCCCTGAAGACCTGACCTGAGCTGTGATCCTTCCAGCCAGGACCCCACTGTGGCAGGATGGCGAAAGCTCTGTGGTTCAGCCCTGGTCTGGAGGCTGAGCTGGGAGTGATAATTATCCCTTTTCCGATGACCTGTGAGTGGTGACTGTCAGTTGTCCAAGGGTCATGACACATTTCCTCTAGGAGCAGGGGGTCCCCGTGTCCCCACAGCCCCACGATGTTTGAGAGCTGGACGTCTCTGGTCACCCCATGCTGGGGTTTCTTCTGAGGCCAAAAGAGATGCCATCACTCCAAGGGCTGCCAGGGTCCCACCTCACCCGGCAAGCTTGGTGAGGTGTGGGTGATTGACACGCTTGGGTGTTTTCCCAGTTTATCCCCATTTCTTCGGGGGATGGTGACCGCTTGCCCTAAAATGGCGGCTCCTCTCTCACCCTGGCGGTCATTATGAGGGAATATTGGGGCTCAGCTGGGGGTCCCAAAGGGCCTTGAACTCCTCTGGGAACCGGGCCAACAAGGAGGTGACGTTACTCCTTTCAGGGAATTGTGGAGAGTCACAAGGTCCCCGCTTTCCTTTCTCCAGACTGAGCTCCCCCAGTTCCTCAGCCTCACCTCATCAGACGTCTCCAGAACCTTCACCGAGAGATCGCTTCTACCTGCTGAGGCACAAGCCCCGAAAAACTCGCCAGCAGACAATTCGCCTTGTCCGCCACCCGGGGGGGATCCTGAGCGAAAACAGAGTTCTTCGATGCGGTTGCCTTGGTAAAAGGGAAGGAACCATTTCAGGCACACGGGAACCGCCGACCCGCTCGCCCAAGCGGCTCCGCAGCGGCAGGGACAGCCTCAGGGAAGGCTTCCTGGGGCCTCCCCGCTCTCCCCCGGCCCCGCCTCGGAGCCGCCCCGCCCGGGCCGTGTTTGCCCGGCCCCGCCCCGCAGCCGTGCCCAGGAAGCGGGAGCAGGAAGCCGCGGGCATGGCGGGGGGCGGCCCGGCGGTGAGCGGGGGATCCCCAGGCAGCGCCGGGGCTGGAGCGGGGCTGGGAGCCGGCGCTGCCCGGGCCGGGGGTGCGGGGCGCGGCCGCGAGCCCCGGGCAGGTGGTGAGGGCGGGGCCGGGGCGGCCGCGGTGCCGCAGGGGTCTGGCGGGGGCTCCCGGGCAAGAGCCGTCCGTGTCGTGCTCTGCGTGTGCCTTGTCTGTTCCCTCGTCGGGTTTCTGGCTGCACGGATGGCACTATGGCTGCCAAGTGCGTTTCAAACCCTCCCCAAGGCCGTAGGTTGTGGTTTCTGGAGTGTAGCGCTGTTGTGGGGGAGGCTGCTGTGTCGGGAACCAGCTTTGCAGGGTGCTGAACGCCTCTGTCATTTGTCCTAATGCACCTTAACCCCATCCCTGCTGTCCTCCGCAAATGAAAGGATTGGTCTCTTGCCCGGAGGCTTTAACCGTGCTTTGAATTAACATCTTCGTTTGTATTAACAGAACCTACCACGCCCAGTGAGTGCTTCTGGTAAAGGGAGAGCTGTGTGTGGTGTGCAGCCGATAAGTAACAGTGGTTAATAATTGTTTTGTTAACAATCAGTGTAAAAGCCATTGCCATGGGCCTCATCGACCTCATGTGCACAGGAGCCACAGCGTCCATGAAGATAAAGGTCTTCCAGGCCCATATCCCATTGCTGAAGACCCCAGCACCTGTGATATTGTCAAGGCTACACAGTAAGTACATGTTCTGAGTGTGCGGAGTGTTGGAACAGATGGAAGTGTCCTCAAATGTGAGCCAGGCTGGATATTTTTACAAAGGAAATGTTTTCAGTTTCATTTTCTCCCTGTAGTGGAAGAAGAAAAGCAACTTACTGTTGCTACTGTAAATAAAAACATTTCAAGCAGATTTGTTTAAGTAGAAAATTCTACTCGTCAAGGCATAGCCCCACTCTTTTTACAAGACTTCCATTGAATGCAATGTGGAATTTGCTCCAGTAGGATCTGCTGGGTGATGCTTACTGAGATATATTTTTTCTTTAGGGTGCAAATGTCTCCAGACTGGAGAATACTGAAAAAATATAAGTATATTAATTTTTCTTTGTTTCTCATTTAAGGTATGGAATGCTAGAACGATGCAAAGAACTGGTAGAAGCAGGATATGATGTTCGACAGCCAGACAAAGAAAATGTGACTCTTCTTCACTGGGCAGCCATAAACAACAGACAGGAGCTAGTAAAGTAAGCTGAGAGTCCCTGTGGCAGTAACACAGTGTATTCTGCCACTGGTACCTATAATCACTTTGAAAAGAGAAGTGAGAATGCAAATTTTAACACACTTACCTTAGTGAAGATATCACTGAAATGTAAAGATAGCCTGTTTCTTTATATGGGAAATCATCTAGTACATGAAATCATTGGATTTTCCTGGATTTGTTTCTGTAACAAAGGTGAAAGCTGATTTTAGAAGTACCTTGCTAATGACTATGTTTTCTTCAACATTTTCTTGAAACAGCATTACTTACTTGGTAAACCACTTTTGTCCATTTGCTTCTCCAGTGAATTTTTTATTATGAGTCATTTACTCCTTTAGCTATGTTATCTTTAGTGTAAGGCTTTTCTATTTTATTGTGTCTGTTCCTGACCTTATTGTGCTGTTATTACACAGATATTACCTTTCCAAAGGTGCAGTAGTGGATCAGCTTGGTGGAGATCTCAATTCTACACCCCTGCACTGGGCCACCAGGTAGTGCTGCTTGCAACCCCTTACTGCAAATCTGTCAGTATTTAAAGCTGTGGTAGCACTTTCTGAGATTCAGAGAGCAAAGCACTGCTTGTCTGGAGAAAATATAACCTGAAATAATTATTCTGGGGAAACTTCTCTGAGTGTGAAGTCTCCTGCTGGAAGATGAGTGCTTTCTTCTGGACTGTCAGTCTTTTGCCAGAATCAGAGGCTTGGATGACTGCTCATAGGAGAAGTTACTGTGGAATACCCACTGTAGTCTAAATTAATGTGTAGTCTAAATTAATGCTTTGCCCTAGGCTTGTTTGTTAGGCTGTATGTATTTAATATGATTTCCTAAATAAAGCCATGAGAAGCTGAAATATTTTGTGGGATGCCTGTGAGAATTATAAAGGCAATGCTTTCCTTAAAATATCCATGTTTCAAATTGTCTCTATAGTTTCATTTACACCTGTTGTTGCAGACAAGGACACCTTCCGATGGTCGTGTTATTGTTGAAGTGTGGAGCAGATCCCAGTCTCATTGATGGGGAAGGATTCAGTAGCATTCATTTAGCAGTGCTGTTCCAACACATGCCCATCATAGCCTACCTCATAGCAAAAGGCCAGGTATGTTGCTGATGCCCCAAATGTACTTTTCGCTTATGAGTAGCTGCCTGTGTATAGGAGGCACTCCAGAACTAACTGGGTTTTTTTCGATGAAGAACAGTGATTTTACACCTCTTCTTATGTGCTAGAAGCACAGACAAACTTAGGCATTTGTATATGTAATTTTTTTTAATGCTCTTCCCTATTCCTGTCATTGCCCACATCCAGATTCACCTACATTTCAGCATGTTTAGGAGTGTTGTTAAGGTTGTGTGGATTTGTGGTGTGGTGAAATAACCAATGGCTTTTAAACGTGGGAACAAAAAGCAGTATATGATGTATAGACATTATGCAATATTTATGAATTGATTACAACTTTGTAACTAATAATCTATGCAGTTTTCCATAAATTGAAAATGCAGAAAAAATGATCAGACTAGGTCTGAATTTTCATTAGAAATTTGTGTTGTATCCATGGTAGTTGATGTCTCTTAGCTTATATGTGAAATGAGCAGAATTGATGGCAAGTGTAACAACATGCTAATAAAAATGACAAGAGTTCTTATATGATCTAGAGAGATTTTGAGGAACAACCTAGTGTTAGAATTTAAAAGTTTGCTCAGTTTATTTTCCTTCTTATGAAGTTCTCTTTAGGGAGAGTGACTTCAGGAACGTAGGTGCAGTGGTGTATATCACAGGCTTAATAAAGTTGTTGGCCCACCTCTCTTCTACTAAAAATATCCATGTGAATAATTCTTTTAAGTAAGTCTGTGCTAATATAATGATGGATGGAGGGAGAAAGCAAGGAAACCTTTGTTGTGAAGAAGGAAGAAAATTTAGGCTAGATATTTACCTATGTCTTGAGATACGTAGTCCTTCTTTGTTTTAATAAATCTGTTTTATGTATTTTTCTTTACATCTTTTATGTACTTCTATTTACACAAGGAACTTGGTTAGCATTGCTTTATAAGGTTCTTCTTATTGATAGTGTATTTCTTTACAAGGAGGACAAGAAATACAATTGACATGATTCACTTATAAATATCCTTAGTGGAGTCTCTCCCTTAAAAATTCCCTTAAAATAGAAATTCAGAATATTCTGTAAAGAATGACATGCAAGACTTAGAGAAGGAGGAAAAAGTTTTAAATGAGTGTTGGTTTCTTGGCTGATATGTTTTGATTTGCCTTTTTTCTGTTCATTAGTGAAGCTAAGTCAGTTACATAGCCCCAAATTCCACTGTTTCCTGAGATCACTGGTAATCACTTGCTTGTTATGTTTTTCTTAGAACATAGACACAACAGACTTCAATGGACAAACGCCTTTAATGTTAACAGCACAAAAAGCCTTTGGGTAAGTAGAGAGTAACTGAAGAAAAGTCTATTGTATTGTAGTCAAGAAGCAGTGAGGTGAATTTTTCCTTGCCTTTTTTTTTTAACTGACGTTCCTTTCCCTTCCACTTGTACAAAAATATGATGTGTTTCAGAGATTCAGAGTTGGGAATGCTTATTGGATATAGCAAAGAAAGTGAAAGGAATTTCTTAAATAAGTTTAGGTTTATGGCTAAATTGTCTGCAGCCTTATTGTATTTTCTGCAAAATTAAAACAAATGGGTGTGGATGCAGTGAAATGCATTTAGAACTAATAAAATGGGGAGATAGAAGCTATGGTGTTGTAGAAGATATGACCAGTGTTATGTACCTCATATTTGTTAAAATGGTGAGGTAACATCATCTGGAGAAATGATGATGCTACCTTACTTCTAGGGCAGGTGGGGAATTCTAAACATGGATTTACCATTGATGAGCTGGTTGTGAGAAGGCATTATATGTTCAAAAGTTTCATTTCCAATCTAGATTATCTTCTGTTTGTTAACTCTGATGATTTATTTTCATCTAGACCAGAACCCATGAAGTTTCTCTTAAAGTTTAATCCCTCTCTCAATGCTGTAGACAATGTTCAAAAGAATACTGCACTGCATTGGGCAATAGCCTCAGGAAATACTAGTGCAGTGGATCTGTTACTGGAAGCTGGTGCCAGCCTGGACATAAAAAATGTTAAGGTAGGATTTCCTTTGTGATATTTTATCCCATGTAGCATGAATGTGTAAAATGAATGTAAAGAAAAATCTCAGTCTTCTCCATGTTGGATATAAATTGCAGCGGGGTTTGGCTAAGACTAGGTATTCTTAGTCTTTCCCAAAAGGGAGTTGGTGCCTTTCTTGAGGTGTGGCTCCAAGTATGAATGCAGAGGTTCTTTGCAACTTTTGTGTAATGAACAGCCACGCCTTGTGTTCACTGAACAGTAATTGTGTCCTTTGACTTGATTCTGCTCCCTTGCCCTTTTTTGTTTCGTTTTCTTGGGGTGTTTAGTTAGTTTGATTTTCTCAGGACCTTGTTTAATTTCTGTTTCGTTTCTTCATTTGGCTGTTTGCTACTTAAAGACATTGTCATGAGGACTTGGGCAGATTTTAAAAAATGCATTTCTTAGTGTCTAGTCAGACTTGTAAAGACTTCAAATTAACTGAATGTCCTCCTGTGAAAGCTGATGTTTGGTTAATGCCTGTTTGTACATTCAAAAGGTTATCACATATGAAAGGCTTCAACTTAATGTTTGTGGGAACTGATAGCATAAATGTTGAAAGTATAGATTCCCACGACTATATAGATGTGTTATTGGAAACAGTCCAACAGATAAACAGCTACAAGTATCAGTTTTCAGAGCTATGAAGCTCTGATTTAAGCATGTTAGCACTCTGAATTTAGCTTACCTTTACTTAAAAAAATAGTGTGGGGGGAGGTGGGGCTGGGAAGTAACTGCCCAGTTATTCTTGTTTTAACTATGTTAATTTCTTACCTTTGTTAAAAGTGAGAGTGTTTATGTGTAAAGTAATAAATAAATAAATAACCCTATTTGTTGTTAAAGGGAGAGAGGCCGCTTGACATTGCTTGCCAAAGTCAGAATCCCTTCATGATTTACATGCTACAAGAGGAAGAAAAAATGAGAAACAGGAGAAATAACAGGTTACTGAAAGTAGTAGAGAAATATGAGGTAATTTCCTGAGTAATAAGTAATAGAAATAAAACCAGAGCATGCTGTGTTTAGAGTGACATGCAAATTAACTCTAATGAGAGTAATTTCTGAAATTGGGTGCACAAAATAGAGTTCTTTAAAAGCACATTGGAGTGTTTGGGTGAGAGTTTTGTGTCATACCTCACCCGTGCTTTTGATGTATTGATCAAAAGGACCTTGTCCTATCTTACTTATTGTGAGTCTTTCAGCATTTGTCATTACATGAACCGAATACTTTTAAGTAAGACCTGCTTGAGTACTTTGTCATATTTTAAAAGTAATCATTTTGACAGCTCTTCCTGGTGTTAGCATCTTCCTTGACGTTCATGTGGGCCATTGGATACGTCATGGACCTAAGTTCTGATTCTTGGCTTTTAAAAGGAGGTTTGCTTCTCAGCCTGCTATTTGTGATGTCTCTGTTTGTGAGGTTTGTGGCCTTTTCTCTCTGTTTATGTACTTACTTGGCAAAGACTTTAAAAAGCATCTGATGCATAATTCTTTTCAAAGTTTAGTTTCAGTTAACAAAAAAGATAGCGCCTAAGAAATGGTTTTACAATGTGTGGAGAATTTAAATGCATGTACTTTTTAGAATTAATGACCATAATAATCAAATATATTTAGATACACACAATAATAGTTTCTTGTCACTGAAGGATTTGGAAAAAAAACCCCAAATGCAGTCTGTTAGCTGATTTTGTTGTCAGAGTATTGCTGATGGTCTCTATCTGGTAGACATTGAGATATCTGCTCAGAAGTGTCCTTTATCACAACTTTTTCCTGCTGTGTTCTGTCACAAAATGAGTTTTCAGGAGCCATCCCCTCTCCTGCTCCCCAGACCTCCCAGTGTTATCCTGAGCTGTTTCTCACATTTCCTGCCAAGGTCAGTGGTCGCTGATATGGCAATGCTATCTGTGTGCAAATAGACAGAGGTGGGACTTTTCAACCAGTCCTACTGCACTTTTCAGGTGTATAATATTGTGCTGGAGCAGAGCACTCTTCAGTTTTATTTTTGCATTGTTAACCCCCTATATGTATGGATAAAGAATGCTTTTGAGTGACAGTTCTTGATTGCTTTGAGCAACTTTAAATAAACCCTGTGCTTGAAGTTTTTGCAGTTACAAACCATATTATTTATATTCTATGTGTTTTCTATATCTATATATATTCTATGTTTCAAATATATTTTGAAAAATATTTATTTCTTTTAATGTTCTTTCAGGCAACTTGTGGGGCTCAAGAACCTAAGATACCTTCCCACAGCATTTCTGCTAAGTTCAGTTTTTTGGATGTCCATGACCTGGTTTTTCTGGTTCCTGCCTGATATCCTTTATACTCAGGAAATGCAATTCTGCTTGGAGTTTCTTGTAAATCTAAACCTGTTGTGCAAACTGTGATGAGAAGTTCCAGATAATTCCATGTGACTGTTCATCTCTGGTAAGATTGGTTTAATCCCATTGGGAAGAGGCAAAGTGACTTTAAATTAAACAAAGACTAAAATTCTGTACCTTTTATCTATTGATTTTTGTCTTCCTTACAACCTGACCTATTTCATATGTTACTGGAATATCAGAATGAAGGTGTTATGTAGCTAATGGCTTCTGTTAGCATCTACACATCACTCTTTAATCTTCCTCACTGAGACTGTGGTACACTGATGTATTTTGTCATGTGCTGTAACCGGGTAACATCTTAATAATGATGCTGAAAGCATCTCTTTTTTCTAAAATGATAAGCATTTGATAGTTGGTGGTATTCATGCTCCTGCCTTTAAAAACATTCTCTACCACCACCTCCCTAAAAAAAGAAGAAATTCCTTTGTGTTCCTGCAAAGTAGACTGTCCAGTCTCCTGTCTTTATTCACAGGTTACATTGAATCTTTAGTATACAGTGAATTAATTTCTATCTGGCATTTACTTGCTTTGAAGAGGCTTCTCAGTGATGAGTACAAAAGCATTTTAGTAGTTTGTGCTCTCTTTCTAGTGCCCTGTTCTTTGTTAAACAGTGGGCATCTGGTTCATTGATTAAGTTGTGTGAAAAAGCCTTTAGGAAGATTCTTAGAACTGCAAATAATTTTGTACTAAAGCAGCTACAATGTATTGCTACACAGTTTTAATTAATTTTTAATTCAGCCTTTCAATTACATTTTCTCTTGTACTGTTCCCAATTAAGATGTCCTTAATGGAGTTATCAGGATTAACTTTGATGAACTGATCAAGTGTATTCCTGCTGGGGATTCACACACGTGCTTGTATAAATGAAAATGGTGTTATTCAATTGTTGTGAAGGTTTAAGGTTTGTTTTATTGGTGTAACATAAGTTAAAAGGAAAAAGCAATTCTACTTGTAGGGATTTGAGTCGGATGCTGCTGAAGATAGTGAGCATAGCAGTGTTCTGGAAGTACTAACCATAGCCTGGTGAGATGGGCCAGTGGATAGGTTTCCATTTCACTGTCCAACCCTTGTTCTCATGAGTGTGTTTTCCTTCTGGAGCTGGTCACAGTGTTTTAAAAGTTTTCAGGATTTTAGTTAGCTGTATCTCTCTGACTTGCTTGGGACTGAATGAAAATCCAGCCATTCTAACTAAAGATTTCTCTGAGCTCCAAAAACCAATACCAGTGCAAATAGACCAGTAGTATCCACAAGAAACACACCATCGTTTTGACTTCTATAATTGCACCCTGCAACTGCATTGTAACAAACACAGCTGATGTTTGTGCCAGTATTTCCTAAATTGTCACCTTGATTTTAATTAGAACTGTTTGCAGTGTTGTTAGTTCATAAGAGAAAATGACTTTGGGGTTGCCATCCTGGATTTTTCAAAATTATTTTCCCTGGAGTTCATGAAGTGACTGAGGAGTCACTGGAGATGCCATCCAGACTTGAGCGCTCTGTCTGGTCCTTGGTAGCAGCAGGATGGTTCTTTAGCAGCCTGGGCTCTCAAGGTTGATGCATGACTTTAAGTTGTATTAAACTAGTCTCACTCTGTATGCCTCTATTGCTGTGTGGAGACAGTTAATCTTGACATGTTTTTCTTCCCCAGTCATCTGATACACAGATGGTTTTAGTTCTTAGTGTAAAAATGGTGTTCCTAATGTCCCATTACCTTCAGAAGTGTTTAGCAGTGTGTGCTTGGGCTTTTTTTGTGTGACAAAAATAGTTTCAGGATGATTTTCAGTTACATTTTTCTGAATGAGTATATTTAGTTGCTTTTGGCTGAAATGAATGGGACAAGGTAAGACTGAGTAAGAGCCTGTTTGAGTTAGGGGTGGTCCAGCAGCCAAACTAACCTCACAGCTGCCAGAAGCTTTATAGCTCTGCATGTCTGACTGATATTGTGTAAATAAAGTACAAAAGCTCCAGAGGGGAAAAAAGAAATCAAATTTGTTTCGTACCTCTGAAATATTCAAAAGCAGAAGTCTGGAGGACTTTTAGGGAGGATGACATGGAGCCATGTTGTGATGCAGGTTTATACAGCTGTAAAAGTTGTCTTCAGCACTCAAACTGGACAGAATATTCCATTTCTCTGATAAAATGGCCTTGGAAGGACAGAGAGGATCCCACTGTAAAAGTGAAAGTATTTTTTTTCCTTCTTGTGTCGTGCTTGTATTAACTAATTAGTATTAACCAATTTTAGAATATTTTGCTTGTTTCACAAAGAGTGGTATTATGAGTTGTAAGAATATAGTCCTTAACCTGACTATCACATACCACATACACAAATGTAATTCTTAAAATCACTGTTGTGTTCAGCTTGATGGGTCTTCTCTATTATTTCTATAAAACCTGGAGTACTGATCCTGGATATATAAAGACTTCAGAAGAAGAGAGAAAAGAGGTAGGTGGTTTTGTAAAAACAAATGGAAGGGCTGGTGTGGTGCAACATGTATCAGCCACTTCTGGTGGTTGCTTGTCATCATGTGCAGCTTTGGTAAACTGGAAAGCAGTGAAATATTCTTCCTTAAAGAGGTTTTAGCAATGTTGTTTAACAGCACAGATCTTGGAGAATTTCTCCTTCTACTGCTTGTTTCCTTGTCTGCCTTGTCCTGCTAAAGTTTGCTTGCCTCTGTCTTCTCATTGAAATATGAGCTTTGGCCAAAGATTGTACAGACCGACTGGTGTTATCTGTGATATGAATTCACATAGAACTTCACTTAAAAAATATAAGCTTTGCATGGCTTCTGTTGCAGTTGTCTATGGTTAGAAAGAAATAGTCACAGTGCTTTCCTATATATCATGTGCTACTAATTATTTAAATTCTATCATGTGCTTTGAGGATGTGTGTAATGTTTTTTGTGCTTGAACATCGTGCAACTCTCATGCTATTTCCTAACTGTTTTATAGCAGCCAAAAGAAGTCATGGGCAGTCAGTCAGTAGAGAATTTAGTGTCTGCTCTCTCCAGCCTATGGGTTGAGGAGAGCATTTTCTTTGTGATCTCATGGCTCTCATTGAGGTTGTATTTCTTCCAATTGCCAGGGAGAATAAACTGCAGTTTTAACATATTGCCACAGGACTCATAAATGTTCTGTCCTTGTAAAGGAGCAGGCTTCATCTCCCTGAAGTCTGGCTGACTGTATGAGGGGTGCCATCTCATTTTAAGGAGTATTTAATTCACATCATTTAATAATTTTGACAACACAGAAATGCTTTTCTGAGTAATCTTGTGTGGGTGAAGCTGCATTAATCTTTACTGGTTTGTTTTTTCTTGTGCACCTCTTTAAATAGTGAGTTCTTACTCCTGTTCATGCTTGGCACTTAAAATACTTGCCAACTGCAGAAGTCTTAATGTAGAAATGTTCATAGCACCTATGGAAAAGTTATCCAAGTGCAAGCACAAAATCTTTATTTTTCAGAACATTATAGCTCTTGCAGAAACTGGGTGCTTGGACTTCAGAACATTTTGCACATCGTGTCTTGTAAGTAGGGCTTTTTGTACTTATTTTTTGTGAACCTGCCTTTTACTCAATGCTGCCATAAACATCCTTTTTCCTCACTGCTTGTCATGAAAGTGTTAATAACAATATAACAAGTAGTTTGTTATATATTGTTTAGATTTCTTTTATGGTGATAAGAGATGCTTTGAGATACTTGAACTCTAATATTAATTTTTAAAAATCCACTCTTTTTTCTTTTTAATTAAGGTGTATGGATCTCATCCATGTTCTGTGTTGTGAGGTCTATGACACAGTAATTATGCAAAATGTGGGTGGTAACTAAGATGATGCCTTAAATTTTGAGCAAAGTAGATGCTTCTGCTATGAGTGTTTTCTTTCCCTTCATCCTCCCCTAGGTAAGGAAGCCTTTGAGATCTGTGCATTGCCTTGCTTGCCAAGCATGTGTAGCCAGATATGATCAGCATTCTCTGTGGACTGGACAGTGTGTAGGTGAGAGTGTGTTGCTTTATCAAATTCGAAAATGCCCCATATTTTAAAAGTTGCAGAGAACATTTATCCCCTTAAAGAGAGAGCACACATGACACAAGAATATCCTGTTGATGCTGAAGGACTCTGATAGGTGGCAGAGTGAAATCAGATGAAAGAGAGAAAAGCAAATAAGATTATTTAGGGGTTGTTAGAGTGGTCACCCTAAGAACACACATCATGCAATCTGAAACTCTTTCTTTGGAGGGAGAAGGAACAGGAGATATGATTGAGACTTTAAAAAAGGAAAGAAAAAATTTATTAAGATGGTGGCTAAAGTGAATGCAGAATTATTAGCCAAGCATGTCATAGTAGAACCAGGGATTTAGGATTGGTAGAGGAAAAATGGCTCCACATGGCAGGCAGGGAAATTTTGGAGCTTGCTGCTGTAAGGGTTTGCAGACACAGGCAATGTCAGCAGGTTCAGAAAGGGTTTAGACAAACTTTTTTGGACAATCTGTCCAGGAGTAGATACTGAAAGAACCAGACAAGTGTGCACAGTCTGACATTTTAATGCAGTAGCTGTGGGTGAGGAGAATGAGCTGCAGGAAGTGGCTGGACTCGTGTGTCCTCCTGAACTTCCATTGCCCCTTGTCGCTGTCGGGGACAGTTCTGAGTGGGGCAGCTGTACCGCTGAGATGGCCCTGCAGGGCATTTCCATCTTCTTGTGTTCTTCCCTCTCACCCTCTCTCTTCCTTTCTGGCTTATTTCTGGTGATGCTCAAGATAGGAAGGTGAGAGCTTCACATTTCTAACAATACGTTTTTCACTTTTTTTTTGCCAACAGCCTTTTTCCTAGTGTTAAATGCTATTTTTGCAGTGTTTGCTATTTACAAGGTGCTGAGACATCCTTCTGATGTGTTGTCTCAAAGCTTTGAACAATATCACTGTAATTAAAAATAATATCTTCATGTAACAGTTGTTCTGACAGAGGTCTAGGGCTTTTTCCCTGTATGTTTTCAATTCTGAAGCACACAATGTCCAGCAAGTTTAATAGCTTAGACTTCTCAGTATATGAGGCAATTTTATTGTGCATGGGAGGGAGTTGTGGTTGCTTAATTAGGGCTCACCAGACTAAAACAGCTGAAGGCAAGCTCTGAGGGAGAGACAAATCCTGGTTGACTTTATCAGAACTAATTCTGTTATATAAATTGGGATGGCTTACAGGACAAAGTTGAGAGAGAGATCAGCCTTGCCAAGCTCTCTTGTGGATGGCAGAGGTTAAAATAAGAAATGGTTTTGACTCTGTTTATTCCTGATAACTTTAGTAGAAATGCAAGTACTGCTGAATTTTAAAATGTTCAACTTTAATTTTTTTCCCCTCAATTTCAGGCATTGGGAACCATTATTACTACTTGTTGTTCCTGTTTTTCCTGACAATGACTGGTGTCTGGCTGCTTTATGGAACTCTTCAGTGTATGTATCCATGAGTTTAGTTTTTAGCTTTCAAATCTGTCTCTGTGTGGTCTTTATTTTTCAGCATTTCCTTTCCAGCAAGTACAACCTGCACAAGCAATACCTTATTTCAGCAGTGATGTTACTGTAGCATTAAGTGAAAATGCATCCTATCTGAGCCTTTGGTCAAATACCTGATTCCATTTGTGTTGAGCAGGAACAAAGATGCTGCTGTAGTGGGGTACCCAATGGAAAATGAAATAGCAGGAGGCATTTTTGTTAGAGAGGAAAATGTGGCCGAAGGTCAGGTGACAAGTTCTAATCTGGATCCCCTTTGCTGTAACAGAAAATGAGTTTGTTAATACATTATTGCAAAAGCTTGATTGATTTTATTTTTTTTTAATTTGGAAATATTCTTACTAAATGCAGACATTTCTTCTTGGTTTTAAAGTAATTTAATTCTGAAGAGAAAACAGTATATTATTTTGTTAATGAACCTGAACTGTTGCTTTGTAAAATTCAAAATTTTATTGGAAAGCAGAAGAATACCCTCAGTTGCTGAGGATGAATTGCTATAGCACCAGCCTTTAAAAACAAGGATGTTTTTCTGTGGATCATGAGCACAGAGTGTAAAGATTATGCAGCCAGAATAGCAAGCACTCACACATCTGTGTGGGTGCTTTTAGGTGGCAACGGGATAGATGAAATGTGGTATTTCTAGAGGATGTTGCTATGTAATATTAATTTCATGCAAATAATCTTCCCTCAGCTCTTAAGGGCTTAAAAACACAATTGACTGATTGTGTGTGTTGTCAGATTGGTCCAACCACTGTGCAGCAAATTTCCATCAAGATGGAGCATGGACGTACTTCACCCAGACAGTGTCCTGCTCTCCCTGGGTTTCCTACGTCTCCTCAGTTGCTTGTTTCCACACCCTGTGGGCCTCTCTGTGGCTCACTGTTCAGCTTTATCAGGTAATATTTTCCTTCAGTTTGTGCTTCTTGTCAAATTAAAGCTCTTCCCTGGATGATTTGCTCCCATAAAAACTCTGTGCCTGCTCTCCCTGATAAATGTCACAGCAAGGTGCTTCTCTTAAATCTCAAGGCAGAGCTTCAAGTTTCACAGGTTCAGCTTGTGCACTCAGCATTTCTCTGTTGGAAGTAGAATCACAGTCTGCAAATCATTCCTATAACTGAGCTCTGGGTTTACTACTCAAAATTCCAAGCCTATAAAAAGTTGTATTTAAAGACAAGAAATTTGACCAATAGAACTGGTATTAATGCCCCCAAAACTGCACGAAATCTCAGTAACGCAATTATTCCGGAGTTGAAAATTCTGTGGCAGAGCTCAGCCATGTGTCATTAGGCTGTATTAAATCCCACTGCTACTGTAAAAATATATGACCTGGATTTTATCTTGAGGACTGTCAAGTTTCTTGTTTATATTTTTATCAGAGAAAAGCTTGGCTATGCAAACAAAATTGAGAAGAGCTGTCTTAAAACATCTGTGAAAGCTTGTTTAGCAGCTCTTAGGGAACAGGTGTCTTTGAAATATGTGCTAAGCACACTGAGCTAAGGGCTTGTTTTACATCTTGTTCAGTAAAAAAAACCTGAAAAACAAAAAACTCCACAATCTTAGATGTGTACTGCTAGATTTTTGCAGTGTCCAAAACAGTGGGATATCATGCTGGAAAAAGATAGGGAGGATTAACTACTTAACACAGTTTAACTGCTGTGTTTCATACACAGTGATTTGAGAATGTACTGCTTTGTGGCATTTGGTGTCATTGTGGATCAAGGTGTCTTTTTCTGCCATTTTGTGTGGTAGAATGTAGACAAAAATCTGAGGAGATTGGTGCTTAACTGTGATAGATCTTCCACTTCTGCAGACATCTGTGAAAGGTATAGTCTTCACAGGCATCCCAATTAGGCTTGCCTTCTCTGGGAGCTGGTTCTTGCCAGGTCCTTTTAGCCCCAGTGACATTTCAAGACATACTTTGCAGTCATCATTATAGCAGTGGTTACTTATTTGTTAGATATATCCAGGCTCTTCCCCCTACTCCCTTCTTAGTAGTATCTTTTGCTCACTAGGATTTTAGTTTGTGATGTTCATGTTGTAACCATTACTTACGTTTTTTTTCCAATCAGATTGTGTTCCTGGGGTTGACCTCACATGAAAGAATGAATCTCCTGGTACAGAGAAAATCCTCTAAGCATCCTGTTTCACTCAGGAGGACTCCCTACAAGTGGGTATTAATGAATAGAGTGTTTGAAACATGTTATCTCTTCAGTACTGATCGGCTTCACTGCCTCATAAATGCAAAACTGTTTTTGGGGTGAGGGAGTGCTGTCCAAAAATTTGTTCATCAGTCCCTGTATCTGTTGTGTAGGATCAGAAAGGGACTAGTTCACACCTTAGTTCTCTTTCTGACTTCTCCTGCAATATTTAGCTCTATTAATAGAGAAACCAGTACCAAGGTTTCCCAGTTTCCTCAGGTATATTAACAAATAGGATCTTACTAACTGTGGGGCATTATTTCAGTCCAGCTTAATCTACTCTTATGTGTTTAAGTAAAACATGTTGTAAAAGTTCAGCAAAGGTATAATGCTTAATTGAGAGCTCTTCTGTTTCTTCTTCCTGAGCTGTCTGCCTTGACAGGTTAAAATCTTGGGTGCTGCCTCATGGTGAAGTGGTGTTTTTCATGCTTGCAGTCTTCGTTTCTTGGGTTTATGAATGCATGTTCTTCTCTTTTTTCAGCCTTGGATGCTTCCAGAATCTTGCAGACTTTTTTCAGTGCAGTTGCTTTGGTATGTTCAAACCCAACTTAATTGACTGGACCAAGCAATACAAACTTTTTTATCCGGCAAAAGAGAAAAATGTTCACTCTGTGTAAAACTTTGCTTAATTTCTAAAACGACTGAGCTGAAAGCTAAATAAAACAAGATATTTCATTAATTTCTACAAATTCTTCTGAAGCTGCTTGTTATTAATTTTTATTATTGTTTCTAATATTAAACTTACATAAGATACAGCAGATTTGTAGATGGAACAGTCACTGTATGTCTGTGTATATATAGTTGGAGCTGAAACTATTTAAAATTTTATGTGGTGAGATGACACAAATATATATATTTTTAAAGGTAAGTTTTTGGGGCAAAATTTCAAAATTATGTTGGTAACATTTGCTTTACTTTTCTGGTAACAAAAGACAATTAAATTTGAAAATTAAGGTGAAAGTTCATGTTTAAAAACTTAATATTACAATTATATTGTAATTTTATTGCTTATGCTGTGAAAATCTCTATTATGTCTTTGTATTTGAAGAGTTTACATGTAATAAAACAGAGCTTTCATACTTGTGAGTGTATTTTTGCAGATTGGAATAGAGTCAAGGGATATGTGGCCAATGATGTATTTAAGAGTGGGTGGGCACAAAACCATAAGAAGGAGCCTGACTCTTTGCCTTATGTTTTTCACATATATATGCCCTGTTAGGGTATGAAAATGGGTGAGTTTATGATGGAAGAGAGCCATGCACATGAAGAGAGGGAATTGTTCCCCACTGCATCTCTAATAGCTGATGTCAGCCACATTCCCAAGGAAAGGAGGGGCCAGCTGTACAGTGTGATATGAATGTAAGTCAAAGTAGGTAACAATGAAAACCAGCAGGAAAAGGGTTCAAGATCAGGAAATTAAAGTCAGATACCATCTAGAATAGACTGTAAGTACTGTAGTGAAATGCAATTCTTGTGAGGGGTTTCATTCATCTTGGTGAAATCCATTTATCTGAAGCGCTGTAGAATGTGTAAGCACAAGCAAATACAAATAAAAATAATGTGAAGCAGTAAGTATTTATTGTAGCTCAAAAACAGACAAAACTTACACCACTATATCCTGAGAAAATGTTGGGTTTTTTTTGAAACACCTCCCTCAGAGAAAGGTGTGTTTAAAAAAAATCCTTTTTAGTTGTCTCAAAGCAAATTACAGCTACTTGTTCTAACACAGTTGCCAGCCTAGTCAAAACTCAGCTAGGAGACTGGTGGAAATACAAACAGGTTAACATTGTGAAAAGCAGAAAATACAATCTAACTGGGAACACCTGGGCCCTTCCTCCACAAGGGATCCCTGTCATAAGGGGGCATTAGGAGTCTAAAATTCCAGTCTAAAGTGTAACAAGTACTAGTTTAAGAAGCAATAATGTTCCATGAGGTTCTTTTATATACTAAGCGCAAACATGAGTCTAGTGTTATCATTGTACCTTTTTTAATCTACTCTAAGAATTTCTTAAGATACAGCTCATTATTTTTTCCTGCAAGGAGGAAAATCTTAATCAAATGCCCTAGGTACTTAGCGATATGTGTTGTTTAATGTTTTACTTGACAACTGTCACTTGGTGTCATCAACAGCAGTTTGAGTCTGTTGCATCCATTTCTTCTCATTCACACTCTTTCTTTTCCACTTGGGTGAGGCCACCAAACCCAATTCCCTTGGGACCGAAGTTTTTTGCATAGCAAACTGCAAAAGAAGGAGTGGGAGGTAAATGGTGCTCTGAAGGCTCTCAGAGGTTAATATCTTTTGGTTTTTAAATTATCAAATTGAAGTTGATAAAAAGGAAGTCTGAAATAGTGTATTTTCTGTAAGTTTATCCAGGTCTTAATAGTGAAGCTGATATTACATATTTGAAATACACAGAAGTTGCATCTGGTGACTCAAAGTTAAGAAATTATCTATTTTTTCAGATCTAGGTAATAGTTTCATTAAAGCTACTTTCCTGTCTGAAAATGCTCAGTAAAGCTGGATCTGATGAGTAGTACAAAGTAAGCCAGAGATTTTTAAGAAGAACTGGAGCATAATCCAGAAACTATTGATGGGCATTTAAGTAATTCCATTTAAGCTCTTTATTAGTTAACATGTGCATAGTTGTTTATCACAACTCTAAGTGGTGATGGTGAGTATATTTCTCCAAATATGCCAACTTGATCCACTTGTGGTTAACAGACTGTACCCAAAGTCACAGAACTCCAGTGTTCTTCTTTAGGGTTCTCTACTTTTTTTCCCCTAAAGCTATTCCTAGGAGTCAACTGAATTCTGTGAATTTTGTGAGTCTGAGAAGAACATCTAGATGTGTAATTTACTATTTTTGCATCATCTTCTGTGCTACCAATGCAGTGGAAATATCTTTGCAACTTTACTGGCAAGAATTCTGATTTGGAGGACGAAAGATCTGAATCTGTGTGTTTTTCTGTTTTAGTGAGCAAGACTGTGTAGGTACAAGAGCCTGCCCAGCAGATATGGCCAGTGCTCTGTTAGAAGGTCTGACAGGTTTGAGAGGTTGTCCCATCTGTAACATTTTAAATTTAAATGTTAATAGTAGAAGCTGCAACTGCAATGTCACCATAGCTCTTTGCTTTCAGAAGGTTGTTAAAAAAGGACAAAAATTAAATTTCCTGGGGGTGTTAGTGTACAGCAAGGTAAATCCCAATGGCATTCCCAGGTCTAGGGAGACTAACTCTAGATTGACTCTGCAGGCCAGTTCAGCTCCTGCAGCTCTCACCTTTGCAGTAGAGCTCTCCATCCTTGTCCGTGACGTTGGTGGATTCCAAACTCTTCCCACAAATGGCGCAGCGGAAGCAGCTCTTGTGCCAAGGCTGAGCAAGGGGAGAGAAGTCATTGTGTGGCACAGACAGTGCAAGAAACAAATACTGCTTTGGTGGCGTGGAAGGGTTAACATTCATCTGTCGATCTTGTGGCTTCCATTTTTAGTCATTCTGGGTTAGCCTTTTTTCAGTTACGCTGTCTAAGGTATCTTCAATTGGCTCTACACATAAATGTTGATAAATATACCCAGAGATAGAGGAGGAGCCAGCTTGTACAGTAAACTGTGCTTGGTTCTCAGACATCAATAAGAAGCAAAAAGTTGGAAAATATTTACAAAAAGATTTTAAACCTGTTGTAGCAATTTGCAAATTCATCCTCGCATTTTCTTTATGAACGAAAATTGAAATTATTGAGGATCTTTAGCTGTAGTTTCTCACCATTATAAATTGGTGGGGTTTTTTTCCTAGCACTGAAGTCACTACTTACTTTTCCTCCTCCCATGATCTTTTCTGCAGCGTACACTGATTTGCCACAACGGGGACATTTATCCACATCTACCATCTTCTTGGCAAACTTTGAAGCATTAGTTGGTGTTGAGGGGCGAGCAGGCTTTGGTGACCCCCTAAAACAGAAGTTTTTAAAGCTGCCTAAAAATCTTATGTTCTTTAGAAAAAGGATTTAATTGTTTTTTTAGTAAGGCATAAAAGATACTAAATTGCTCATCTCTGACATGCAAAAGGGGACAAAAAAAAAAAAGAAAATGAAAGTATTCTATTGAATTCTGTGTTGTATGATTGAGAAGCTGGTACTGTAAGCACTGATATTGTCTGTTCTGGGCTAAATACATGGAGCTAGCAGCAGCCACAAGCACAAAAGATTATGTTTAATGAAAACTGAAGTAAAAACCAATTTTCTCTCATTGAGAGGCAACAGGGAAAATAAAAGGAAAAGATGTCTCTAGTCTTTGTAACTGGTTATCTGCTGGTACTCATCAAACTGAAAATAACAATTCAGGTTTTGCATGCCGTAGTTTCATTAGGTAGTGAAACATTTGGACGGGGAATTGAGGTTCTTTCCTGGCCTGGGGTCAAAAGGACATCAGAAAAGTAGCTTTGTTTTTTATTTCTGGTCTGTGTGTTTTAAATCTTTGTGCATAAAGCCTTGGACAGAATGATTTCTGATTTATCAGATAGCTGGACCGAAACAGTTCATTTTATCCTCAGGATGCAGCAGTTTTGGGCGCAGAGCTCTGCCCGTAATGGATTTGTATGGCGCAAGGAGCTACAGTTAAATACATTGTTTAAGCTTTTATTTCCTGCACAGCATATTGCCTAATTGGTTTCTTTATAGCAGACCACCAGAGGGAGGAAGAAGCATTGTTGATGTAGAAATGTGCAACTTTGAGAACTGCAGGAAAATCCTATAAAAATGAACTGTCAGAGCTAATTATGTGCTTTTGGAAGATGGTATCCCATTAGAATTCTTTTTGTTCAAACACATTCTCAGTGTGTTTGTAAGTGTTATTAGAACCACAGGGAGGATAATGTTACTTCCCCCATTGAGAAATGTTAGAAATGTTATTGCCCCCATTGAGAGGAGCACTAGCAGTATGGGGTAGTGTGATTATTTCTCTAAGAGTAAAATGTTAACTAAATTTTAGCCTCTAACAGGAAAAAGAAAAAATCTTTTTCTGTGGCCAATGTGACTTTACCACTGTGCTGCAAATGGCAGATTACAAATGCAGTGAACATTTACACGTGTAGTGGCATATAAAGGCTGCTTCTACAGAATAATTACCTATTGAAGGAGGGTATAATTTGTAAAGGAGGCTTAAAGAGATTGAGCATCATTAAAAAATGTAAATTACAGTGTCTATGGAAGAAAAGGGTGTAGGAAAGTCTGCTCTGCTCCTTATGCTGGATGTTGTTATGGAAACAGAATGAAATATATAAAACACCCTGGTAGGAGACAAGAAGAAGCAGAACAAGGAGCTGTGGCTGGGGTTTGACTCACTGCTGCAGGTTCAGGCCCAGGTGCTCTCCGGTGTCCGTGCTGAGGCATCCAGCCCCTTGTCCAAAGCCAACCCCTTTGGGGCCGTATTTTCTGCCATAACAGGTTTTGCAGTAGATTTCAGATTCGTGAGCTGCCACCGTGGTGCTGTCCAGAGCCTTCCTGCAAGCCACTGAGAACAGGGAGAGAAAGGCACGTATCAGCATTTGCCTTTTCAAATTTGAATTAAAATAATTGCAGTTAGTATTTCTTCTTGTTTAGCTTTAAAAATGTGGGGAAAGGAGCCAGTCAGTAGGAAACTTGTCAGTATAAAACTTGACTGAGCTGTTGCTGAAGTAAGGGGGAGGTGTGTGTGTGCGTGCACATAACCTGTTCTTCTTTTGCCACTCTGAAGTTATCCTGTAACCCCAGGGAAATCTAGATCTGTGAAGCTTAAAATGGGCTTGGGATTGAAATTGGGCATCCTTAACTCCCAAACCTTAAAAAGTGGGGAAAGAATGTTGCAGAGACATTGATCTGGCCTTTTCAGAGTATTTGCTCTGGGTCTGTGGTGGCTTTCTGAGCTCAGCCGAGGCTGTTCTGACGTGGTGTGTTTCTGAGAGAGGGTTTAACATTGACTCCTGTCTGGAGTCAGACAGGACATGTTGGGGTTTTTTCTCATTATTTGTTTGTTGGAGCTGTGGCACCAGGGCAAAGCAAGTGTCAGCTCTGTCAGGCTTCCTCCAGGATGGCAGGAGTGTGGCTGCAGCCATTCCCCAACAGTGCTCTTACAAATCATCTTTGGTACAGAGAGTGACAGCTTAGCTCAGCTCACTAAGGAAGGTCTGGCAGCCTTTTGGACAGAAGGTGTCATGGGAATGCCCAGGTTTCATCAGGGAATACAAATACAAATTACAAATTATGTCCTCTAATAATGAATGGGGAAAAAATACAGTAGCTACACTCCTCAGTGCTTAGTGAGGATTGTATGCCTGTGTTTCCTGCGCCGCTTGGGGAACTCGGTGTGAGACAGCCTCCACCCCACAGAAAGGGAGGAAGATGTTTCAGTTCAGAGTCTCTCTTGAAAACCAGGGTTTTCCAGTATGCTAAAAAATTACTGTTTCAGTACTTCTCATAAACTGTTCACTGTTTGACAGTGGTTGATTAGAAATGGGGAAAAATTAGGGAAGAACTTTCTCTCCAGGTTCCTTAGAACAAATGCTTGCCCTGCAGAAGGCATTCCAGTCATGGGCTATTGATAGCTTGGAAAACAAAGTTGCTGAGTTCACGTTTGCAATAGAAAGCTGTGAAATGCAGAAGTATTGGAAGTGGCCTGAAGTGCAAGCTCTGGAGGAGACACCTGAGGGTTTGATTAGCCCCTTTCCCTCATGTTTACTTTAAATGTCCTCCTCTGAATCCAATTTATCCACCACAGGGAATGTACAACCTGGAACCTCTGCACCTTTAATTGTAGACTCCTGGCTTGGTTTGGGCTGGAAGGGACTTCAAAGATCATGCAGTTCCAACCCCCAGAGCAGGTTGCTGTTCAGGGGCAGTATAGCTAGTTATACATCCCCAGCTCTCTGGTTATCCTTGTGGCTTTCCTCCTCCCTGTGTGGCATGGAGGCAGAAATAATTTGCAAAGACCTTTATAGTTAACAGAAGTAAAGTGAGGCACTTCTGTACTGCACTCTGGCTTTGAGATGATAATTGTGTTTGCTAAGGGAGTTAAGGGATGATGGAAACTCTGGCAGTAGATAGTGTTTCTATTTCTGGTACCTTGGGGAGAGGGTATCAATTCACCACGACAGATGGAGCAAAAGCTCTTGAAGTGCTATTGTTGAAATAACATAATATCATTGCCAGCAGGTCCTGAGACCTGTCATTGCCAGCAGATCCTGCTCTCCTGCCCGCGCCGAGGAGATCCAGGTTCATGGAGTGAGATCCTGCCCAATGCCCACCACAGCTGCCCTTGGGGTGCAAGCTGTCACTGAAACATCAGCCTGCAGGGAAACAGGAGCCTGCATGGCAAGGAGGGATTGCTGGAAACAAATTTCTCCTTGAAATACTTGTAGGGAAAAACTGGAGCGGAGAGTGTTATAAATAATTTAGCTTGTCTGATTCTTCCCGTGTTAACAGGTTGCTTTGAGTTGTTTATAATTCTGCTGAAATTGAACTCGTTGGTCAAAAAATACTGATGTGCTTTGTATACCTGGTCAAATACAATATGAAATAGAGGATATATTTGAAATAGTTTTATATAGAAATATACAAAAGTTTATATACATTTATATAGAAATATACAAAAGTGCAGCTAAACTAACTGTTTCCATGCCCAAGTTTAGGCTGGGGAGAATTGGTTTCCTTCTGTTGAGAAATGAAATCCTATAAATGGTTCACAGTAAAGCCCATGAATGTGACACATGATCCCGAGGCATCCAGAGCGACTGAACAGTGTATGTGAATCATGGGGGAAAGTAAAGCCAATTAACATAACTTTTATATGCCAGCTGGGCAATTTAGATGCATCTTTGGGTTTTGACCTTAAGCATATTTCTGATGGGAATTCTATTTTTAGTATCTAACCTATTAATAATTAATTCAGACTTAAAACATGGGACAAATAAAGGAACATTTAAAAAAACCAACCAAACAAAAAAAAAAACCAAAAAAAAAAACCCCACAACAAAATACACCCCAACCAACCAAGAAAAGCCCCACAACAAACCAAATACTTGATAGAGCTAATGAAAGTTGTTCATTATGAATCACTAAAAGAAAATAATTCAGCTGTACTAAGAATGAAGACTACGCTTGAGAAATATTCATAACTATGCTGTATTAGGGCAGATCTTTATTTTTATTTACTATTTATTGTTATAGCCAGAACATGGAAGCATTAAGAAAGTTTTAGCTGAGACTGAGATTTTCCTTTTGCCATTCTGTAAGAATTGGCCCAAGGTTGTCAGTTAACTGATAATTTTTTGAGGGAGTCCTTTCTTGCTTGGCCTTTTAGGCATCACTAAAGGCATCATTTGGAGTTTTAGGCATCACTTTTGGGGCAGCTGCCAAAGGCACAGACAGCTCAGGTGTGTCCTTTGGTTTCATTCTGCAAAGAGCTGCTCTGTATCAGCTAAGCATGTAAAATTAGTCTGATGCCTCCAAATAAGATGTCTGTATCCCTCCAGAAAGGGAAGGAGAAAATTGGATTCAGTGGCTCCTAAACTGTCACGCTGGGAGCCGTACTGCACAGGTGCCAATCCCGAGTATTTTCTGTGAGATAAACTCTTCAGCTATCTTTGGTTCTTAGCAAATTGTTTGCTCTCTCCCTATCCACACAGGGCAAGCAGAGCTGAATTGGTACCTTCTCTCTGAAATGATTTTTTTTTACAAATTTCTGCCTCTTCTGCAGAGAAAGCAAAATTCCTGTAAGCCAAACATCACAGAGGAGTGTGGAGGGGAGGAGTAAGTGAAATGGGAGTACATGGAACAGGGAGGGAGGCTGAGGAACATGCAGAGTGTTGGTGGCAGGTTTTGATGGCACTAGGGTCCTTCAGCTTTTCGGTGTGAAACAAATTAGTGCCAGGATTCACTGTGAAAGTAATCCTCTCCTGAAGGTAAAGAAGCAATCATCCTTCTGTCTGATGGGTGCTGTTTGTTCAGTTCTGCTGGGCTTTCTAACCTGGAGCAAACCTGTGGTGTGCCACACGGTGGGACAGAAGGAAGGGTGTCCTGGAGATGGACTTGGACACTGTGATTCTGCAGCACCTTCGTGTCCCTGACAAAATCCATCCCATGTTTGGACAAAGAAAAGCCAGGAGACCAAGAGGCAGATTGCTCCAGGTAAAAGGCAGCAAAACTGCCTGCCAGGTAATACAGAAATAAATGTTTGGCTTTAATGCAAGAGTTCTACAGAGCTGTGGGGGTGTTGAGATGTTAAAGCATTCAGGCCAGCTTACTGCAGAGGAAGCATGACTTGTGGAAGCTCCTTCCATTGCACTGGATTTCCTCAGCATGGTACACGGTCTTTTCACAGGCCCCACACTTGGCTCCTCCGCCCCAGTTCGGCATCCTGGTCTGTAGGGTTAACCTAAGAAATCAAATTACATAAATAAATGCAACAGCAAATATGAATTCTTTTAAATGAAATGGCTTGACTTAAAATTTTGTTTTTCTTCCTTCTCCAGTCAACTGCTACAGCATACTTGGAATATACCTCATACCTGTGTGGTAGCAGAAGTGAGGGTGCTGCCTTGGTGCTTTGGGGACAGGGACAGTCCAAATCCCTGTGATTCCTTCAAAAAAAAGGATATTCCTTAACTTGGTATATTGTGATGGTAAATATGTGAAATGAATGTGAGGTGTTTCAGTGAAAAGGTGCTAGGATCACTCTGGAAAAGAGGATCTGGGGTTTGTTTTCCATCAGTCATTTTCTGTCAACACTGCCCTTTCCTGTACTCCAACACAATCTTTTCTGAGTTCCTCATGAAACAGATGTGAGATCTCTGTGCTGCACAGCCATTGTACAGTAATAATGGATGGGCTCCTGGGGTGCTTAAGGTGTGGGCTTTTTTCTTTGTCTATTGCATTTAAAACCTAACCATCAGAGAAAAGAAGGGCCATGGTTTCTGTTCCAGTTCCTGCCGTTCCAGTCAGCCCTGGAGTGCCTTGCCAAGGTCTCCTGATGCCAGGCTGAGTGCTTTTCCCTGAGATTGTGCTGTCACACACCTGGAACAGCCCCAGCCCCAGCCTGCCCTTCTGTTTTCTGGTTTGAGTCATCGTTTCTGGAGAGCCTGGGACGTCATCTTGTCATCTGCACGCCGAATTATCGGGTTGTTCCAAGCCCCTGGCACGGCCCTTCCTCCTCCTTCTTGGAAAACCAGTCACCTTCTCATTATAGTTATTTTGAAGCCTGCTTGTGCTATTTGTGTTTGAGTAAATTCACCAAAAGGTAACTAAGAGGAGGATTTTGAAGGCTGAATCAGGCCTGAGAATTTTCTTCTGAGGTCAGGTGATAGAGAGAGGGGAATTTATCACAGCAGCAATGTAACAGAGCTGGTATTTTCAATTAGTTGCATTTTAGACTAACATTTTACTATATATTTATATTAGACTCATGTCCAATGTACAATGATGAATAAACAAATAATGAATTTGATCCCTCTCACTCAGTGAAGCCTTCACTGAACAGCACTGTTAAATTGGTTTTTCAGTTTCTTTTAAATGTGAGATAAAGGAATCTTTCATGTAGGTAAAATCTTATTCTCACTCTGCCATTCTACATTTTCTTCTGCTTTTGAAGCACTTTTGTATTGGTGCCATTTCTACTTTCTCTTACGAAAACATTTCAAATGATGCTTCAAACATTTAAAAGAAGGAAGAGCAACTGTGGATAAAAACCAGTTTTGTGACACTTCCTTGAAAATTAAAATGAGATTTCGGTGTCTACAGCGTTCCCTTTCAAATCAGGTTTCCAGTGGGATCCCTTCCCAGCTGAGGCAGCGCTGGGAGAGAGTGGTTTGTACCTCTGCTCCCTGTAAAGCTGCCTCCCCTCTCTCAGGTCTCCCCAAAGGCACAGCAAGCCTCCAAAACTGCAGCAGCAAGGATAGCTGCTGGAAAGTAACTCCAATTACATCATCAGCTGAAGGGGAAAAAATAACCTCTGAAAAAGTCTGATAAAGTGTGATAGTGAACCTTGTGCTGTCAAGAGCTCTTAGAAGGACCATTGTTCCTGAGGCCAATTATAGTAGCATGACTGGGCATGCATGCACATTTTCCATGGTGTTTTGGCATCACCTGATGGGAAGCTGCAGGAGAAAGAAGAAAGGCATGGCAGAAATCAATGTTTCTGTAAGGATGCTGGTGTAAGACCAGCAGTGCATCCACGGTGCCTGTGCTGGCTGGAGGAACAGCTGGGTGAGGGACAGGGCACATCTGAGCTCCTCCTGTCCGGGCTCTGCTCATCCCTCTGGAGCTGACCGCCATCCCTGGGGGGCTGCAGGCTCACCATGAGAATTCTGGGAATCTCCACAGGGGTGTGGCACTCACACTTTTGTACTCATCTAAAATGTACAGTGGGTAAAGCTCCATCCTTTCAATAGAAACAGAACTCGGTCTCCCATTTGTCATCAGGAAAAAATAGATCCAAAGTCTCCACTTCACATCATTTCATTGGGTGTCAGTGTCTAAAGCCCCATGAAATTCCCTGAACTTTGTTGTCTTAATCTGGTTAGCTTTTCATGTCTGCTCATCACATGGTATCTGTTGTATTCTGGTGGTGGGAAGTAGAGCAGACTGATCCTAAAGGTAAGCAATGTGTGACACAGAAACTCCTGAGTGCTAGATGCAACCTGTGGGCACTCAGGGTGCTGTTGGGCTGGAGGAGTGCTCTTGGCCTTGCTCAAATGCTGTTCAGCAGCTTGTGTCATTCCTCAGAATGCAGCTTCTATATGGAGCACCATTTATATGTCAGATGTGCAGCCAAGGATTCGTGCCTCCCATTACTTAGAGCTGTATCACCCCTTTGTAAGCAAGGAAGCCTTTGAAGCGTTGGTATGCTCTGCACAGTTGTGAGCTGTCTTCTTTTGGGCTGTTAGTCACACTGTCCAAACCCGGGTGTCACATCACTGCCACAGAGGGGCTCTCTCTAATCAAAGTGCCATTGATAAGGATAAAATCCAAAAATGTGTTTTGGTCCATTGATCTAAATGGGTGGTGGATGCAGTACGGGCCTGATGAAATGTGGAGGAGTAAAAGGCAGTGCCTATGCCTGACTGTGCTGCATGTGAAAAATGTAATTAATTAATGGATTAATTGGAATTAATTCTGGTGCTTCCTTGCTAAACACAAGGTTTTCCCTTCTATATGCTCATGCATTTGGCAGTCTAGAGCTCAGGTCTTATCTGAATGGGCTGCAGAGCTGTGTTGTGTGTGGCTGGCAGGGTTATCTCTCTGCCACATGTGCTGCAGGGTGGCTGTGAAAGGGATAAACAGAATGGGGAATATTGGTCTTTGTGACCACGGGCAGCACAAGTGCTGGGTGGGAGTGGTGGGCAGGGTGTGCCTTGCATCTCTCTGCATTTTTGGTCCCAGCTAAGCTACTTGGTCTAGACTCAGAGGGTAAGAAAACTCGTTCCTTTATTCCTTACCTAACGAGCAATAGAAATACAAAACTCACACATGGCTGCCTACGCTGAAATGCAAAGTGTCAAGGCCACATTTGAAATTGGTTTCCCAGCTGAAGCCTGTGGGAATGCCAGTGCAGCCAGACCTTCACTGTGGTATCTAATCACAGCTCTGCTGTGCCCTGTCCTGTGACCACCATGACTCATTTGACCTCCCTAGTGCTGCTCACCCCACCAGCACCGTGGGATAACAAGATATGTCCTCCTTTATATAACAGCAATAAAATGCTGCTGTGGCTTTTCTCTGCAGCTGACACTCACGGTGAGGGTTTCTTTTGATGTGTCTGCATTTGAGATGCCACTGCATCTCGACGGCCTGGGGGTGTTTCTGTCAAAACCCAGCCCCTTGTGGAACATGCTTCTCCCTCAGCAGGAGAGATTCACAGCAGGGGGAAGGCTTGTGCTTGAAGCCTGAGCTCATTTGATGGAGATGTGATCTTGTTATGTGTTTGTAATCGTATTTCTGACATTCCAATGCATTCAGCAGGCTGTGGCTACAGGTAAATCTTATTAGTCAGTGTCAGACATTGAGCTTCCACCATGATCTCAGAATAACCAGCATTTTCCCCTTACATCTGCAGTAAAGCAACACAGAGAGGTCAAGGTATGGGAATTCCAACACTGGAAAGTAAATATTGATTTTTTTCATTGACACTGGTCATGTTAAGTTACATGTGGCACTTTGAAATAAAAGATTTTAACTGACTTCATGTGAAGAACACGTACATTGCTGAGTGCTGATAGTGCCTCATTCCCTTGCTTTCATCTCTTTTCTTCCACTTTTTCTATTATTTTCTAGCCTAGTGATGCTACATTTCCTTTGAAACTTCCTCGATGCACACTTTTGCAGAAATTTAAGATTGCATCTCCAAAAAACACAGTATCTGACAGTAGAACAAGGTACTTCATTCTGACTTAGAAACCAAGCCCACCCCACATTCACATGCTTGTACATTGGCACTCATGCTTCAGTGTGATCCCTGTGGCTGTGGAAAGCTGCATCCTGCTCTACAAATGACACATTCAATTTTCCAGGCCTGATCCCGGGCTATCAGCTTTCACTATTCCTTCCACAAGATCCTTCTCTAAATGCTTATCCCTGCACTAAGTTCCTTAAGTGCCAGACAAAACTGTTGCAGACTTTAAAATAGCACTGTGATGAATGAGATAATACACAGAATTATTTTATCTATGTGCAAGGCTTTGTTCTCTGAAAGACTTTCACCTTTAGGCAGAAAAATTTCATAGCAAAAACACATGTGTATATATGTATGTATTTATTTATTTATTTTATTTTTTTTCCTGAAGATTTGGCCAATTGTGCTCTCTTAGAATGCTTGAATGATGGATTTGGGAATAATTCTTTCATCCTGCATTCTTAGCTAGCCATTTCTCGTCAGGTCTGTTCAGAAGTTTTCTTCTTATTTGACATGAAACCAATTGGTCACCAAGATTAAATACATTGAAGATTTTGGGGGATTTGTTTGGTTACCATTATGGAAGCACACAAATTTGTGTGCTGTGTGCATGCACTTTCTAAAGACTGACTGTTTGCAGACAAATAATTCTGTAGCTTTGTAAGAAAATATTTAAATGTTCTGAAACTTCTGTTCCCCAGTCTTGCCTAGTCCAAAGGAGTGTCTCTAGTGAGGATGGATCCCCCAGCCCTGCTCCTGCTCCGTGGCTGAGCCAGAAGAATCTCTCTTTTTGCTGGCTACCCAAACCTAAAACACTGCTCTGTAGGACTCATATTTCTGCACTATACCTACAAAAGTGGTTTTCTTTGTCAGGCAACAAATTGCTTCTATGATCTGTTAGGAATAAAAGAATACCCAAACCCTTTTTGGCAGAACCCGTGGGACCCTACTCACCGGAGTCGCTTGAATTTTCTCCTTCTCTTCTTGCGTCTCGAAGGGTTTGAGCAGGAGGGGCTCCTGCTCTCTTTAAATGCAGTGACCCCTTCTGCCAGCCCTATGAGCTGGGAGGGGAGGGCAGGGAGAGTTTCAGGGATCTGAGCAATGCCACTGCTATCACCAAGCTGAAAATAACCTCTGACAAAAGCCTGGCATTTTGTTCCCTGGTGTCTGCTTGTGAGTAGGTGGACAACAATGCAGCCCCTCGGATTACACCTAAAGGACATTCCTGACTGCAGCCTAACAAATCAGAAATAAAGATTAAAGTTTTCTAGTTGCTCAGCTGCATTGCTTAAATGTGAATCATAAAATAACAGCTCTTGAAATGGCGATCTCGTTATTAATGGTCATGTTGCCAAAAGTAATTTACCAAAATAATTGTTTAAAATAATGATACTTGTTTGTAGCACTTCCAGGAAAACAACAGTTTTAAACTAAATAGCATTGCATTCTACAGTTCATGGTTTGAAGGATACAAATATTTTTCCTTCTAGGATACAGGGGATTATGCTTTTACCTAAATCTTCCATTTTTTACTGGTTTTAGGCATTAAGGTGGGTAGATAATATGTATAATATTTAGCCTGTGTAATTATTGCAGTTATCTTTGCCA
Source organism: Melospiza melodia melodia (assembly GCF_035770615.1). Lineage (NCBI taxonomy): Eukaryota > Metazoa > Chordata > Aves > Passeriformes > Passerellidae > Melospiza > Melospiza melodia. The sequence goes on along the minus strand of NC_086199.1, from coordinate 53,189,427 downwards.
TGCCTGACTGAGCCCCTTGGAAATGGATGAGGCTGCAGATGTGTCAGAGATGTGGGCAGTAAAGTGTGAACTTTTTTACAGGGCTTTATTTTAGGAGCTTTTGAGGTTTAGAAGCTAATTCTCATTTTTCTGAGCAGATGCCTGAATTTAGCAACTTTGTCCAGGATCGTGGACTTAGCTGTGTATGAAAGGGCCCATCCCAGGGGTTAAACACCAGAACTCTCAAGCTGAAAGTCTCAACCTGGGGACTTTTATGGCAGCATAAGAAAATTAGATGCCAAATCCACATCAGACTCTAGATTTTAGGGGTCTGTTAGCTGAGGCTGCTGAGAAAACTCTTGGGAACCTATAAATCTGTTTGCTGTTGAGTCTAGCACAGATTTTATAATGCAGAGACAGGTCCTTGGTGTAAAATGGAAGGACTCTTTCTTTCCTGAGCAGAGGAGCTGGCCTCCATCCCTTCTGGGTGGTTCTCCCCAGATAGTTGATGGAACTATTCTGTATCAGACAAAGCCAAATGCAGAGGGGATGGTGCAGTGTGTGCTGTGAGGGTTCCTTGTACGAGGACAGCAAGGAGGGGCAGGCCTGAACCCCCTCTTGGAATACATGGGAAGCACTGAGAAGCTTCTTAAATCTTTGTGCTGGCACCCTTGGTGACTTACATTAGGACCCCTGACATTTGAGAGGGATGAAGCTTCTGTAATGTTCACTCTTATTTTATAGATCGTGTACTTGGATGGATTTGTGCCATACCCAGCTGCAGGGAACTCTGTGAAGGAAGCTTTTGCCCCAAAATGTAAGTATTTTCCCTTTGGTTTTGGAAGAGGATTTAAGGGGAAAATGCAGGTGATGAACTTTTAGTTTTCCTGGTGTTGGGTGCTGCCTGATTTCTCTGCTGCTGTGTAACTTCCGTGTGCCCCTGTAAGGATTTTAATTTCTGTAATTTCTGTGTGCCCCTGTAAGGATTGTAAAATCTGTAATTTCTGTGTGCCCCTGTAAGGATTACAATTTCTGTGTGCCCCTGTAAGGACTGCTGAAAGGCTCATCACAGCTCCAAGGAACAGCTGGATCCATACAGGTACCTGGGATTCCCTATCATTCCAGGTCAGCTGTGGTTAGCAGGACCTGGGGTTAGAAGACTCAAGACACACAACTGGAGTTGCATATGCATGAACTGGAGTGGAAAGTAGAGTTTTCTATAGATCAGGGGAAGGGATTAAAGCCCTGCCCTGAGAGCTGGAGCACAGCAAGTCCAGAGCAAACCAGCTGGGGCTCAGAGGGGCTGCCCCAGAGCTCAGCAGGCACCCAGGGCAGGGAGCTGGGCTGCCAGGGACAAAGGCAGCTCTGCTGGGGCAGGAGACCCCTGGAGCTGAGAGAGCAGCATCTTTGCAGCCTGCAGAAACAGCACGCAGCAAGAAAAGTGCTGGTGAAAAAGCAACTGCAGTGTGTCAGGAGCCAAGGGACGCTGGGCAGAAAGGCAGAAAATATGTTCAGCTTTCCAAAACATGCTCAGCTTTCCAAAATGTGTGACAAGACCATTTCACCAAGCCTAAGTACTCTAGTTTCTTAGTCTGTCAGCTGTGGTGCTCAGAAATGAAAGGGGTGGTTTGTTTCTGCTGAGTAATGCAAATTTCTAAAACCTTTGCCTTTATATTCCAGAACGAAGTTGATAACAGGTGTAAGAAAGATCAGTTATCTCGTTGGAATAGAAAAATCTATTCAGTGCTCTAGTGAGAATTCTTCCCGCTTCCAGCTTTTATTCTTCTTTCCCCCTCATTTAGGAATATTTCAATAGTGAAATATTCTGTCAGGTGTATTTGCATTATTAAAGAGCAGATGAGTTTGTTTTACTGGGGTAGCTGTTTTAATTATATTTTTTTGTGCAGTCCAGGCCTGAATCTTGGGGCTTGCTACCATTTCTTCTATCCCAGGTTGGTCTACCAGGCACATTTCACCTGGGAAGGCAGATACTCTGTGTTTTTATTCAATTTGTCAGCTATTACTTGTTATCTGAGTGTGAACTGTATGAGGAGTCATCTTTCTCCCTTCAGTGTACATGAGACATTGCTGCCCATATTTAAATTTGAGTGGTTTGATTGAACCTGTTTGAAACTTCTGTGACATTTTGACACACGTTCCTGTGTGACTGACTTGATGTTCTGACTTGTTTTTTTTAGGAGTTGTAGTATCTACTGATAAGAGTGCAGAACTTACAGAGTTATTTAATTAACTTTTTCACAAAACACCATTTCTCCCCTTCCTTCAGAACACAGCAACCCCTGCCTGGCAGAAAAAGAATTGAGATGCCAGTGAATACGCAATATATGCATATGCAATGTGTAACTTAGGTAATCTAATCTGATCAAACAGAAAAAGTCACTGTAGAGTTTTATGTAAGTTTAATCTGAACAAATCAATTTAAAAATACAGTATAAATAATTCTTAACTTATATAAAAATGATTAAGAAAATTTGGGAGCTTTTTTTGTGCTTCTTACTAACTTTACAAAAGAGCATTATTAAACACAGAAGCAAAACACTTTACCTGTGGCCTTTTTGCTATGACATAAAATATTTACACACTCACAGTACTGTTTTTTTTTTTTGGTGCAAAATCTGTACTGACTGATAGACTGTACCTTTCTGTACAAAGACAATTTCATCTTACTTTGCATAGAAGAAATCAACACACGCTCACAAAAAATCCCACTAGATACATAACTTTGCTGTTAAATACTTCAGGTAAGCCTTTTGGAAAAATTCATTAGGCATTAACTTTCTCCTTAAGAGTCAGTTTTATTTTCTAAAGCATCAATTAAGGCTATTCCAGCATTGAGGTCATGGCAATACACGTCCAAACCATTGTCCATCATACAATGCCAGATATGTGCAGTGTGTTACCAGCAATTTTGCCTGCTAACACAATCAGAAATTCCCTATCCCAAAATTAGTCTTCTGAAACTTCAAGTTTTCGTTGAGGAATATATAAAGTTCCTTGAGAGGTTCTCTGGGTGCCATCTGAGTTTGCAGATAGTGCAGGTTCTGTGTTTGGCCCTCCTGGTGTGCGGAAAAAGTTCTCTGTGACTGCCTGAGGCTCCTGAGGCTCCTTTGGCTGGAGGAACTGAAGAGAAAAGACAAAGTTACTTTCATTTATGGGGGAATAAAAAGTAAGTTCTACTACTTCTAAGTTTCTACAGGATGTTAGCAAACTTTTTTTCTCCCTGAAATTTAAAAACGGAACTTTTTACTGAGAAGGGTATACCTGCATTCCTTTACATATGTATTTAAATACATAAAAATATGGTTTTTGTAATCCCCTTCTTTTTTAACACAAACAGATATTAGGCAATACAGTATTACATGAAATATACAGAGAAACTTCCTGTGGGGGGAAAAAAAATTTAAAATCCTGTACAATCCTATCCTATTAAAAGAATAGCTATTATTACACACGAGAACTTGAGGGTAGAGTAGGAAAGTATCAAGAAGAAAAGAAAATAACAATTTTTTATAAGCACAATGTCAGTTTGTGATTATTAAAATATCTCTCAGATATGTAAAATCCTCCCTCTAAAACAGTTGTTTCTTCACATCTTGTCATCTTCCAGCTGGCTCCACTTCCACCACAAATAAGTCACTTATCTTCCTTGCTAACCTCTCATCTCTACTGTACTTAGGCTGGCCTTCACTGCTAGCTCTTTTTGGGCAGTGCTGATTTCTAAAGATCAAAAAGAAATGTTTATTTATAAATTTTACCTGCTGTAAGGGAATTACTGCACTGCATTTCCCACTCAACCCACCACGGTGGAGCTGCAATGTTTTAACTCACCTTCCCTTCTTGCACATTTGTGCTCCCTGAGCTGTGGCTGATATTTTCTGATTGGGAAGAGACTGGCACGTGCTGTAGAACGGGGTTTGCAGGAACTTGCACACCAGCAGGTATCAGTCCTATGTGCTGCAGCATAAAGTTGAGAGCTGAAGAGCTTGGGTTGGGGGCAGAGCTGGTACTGCTCGAACTGAGGCACGAGTTGCTCAGTACAGGTGCAGCAGCTATGGAATTTGGTGACAGCATTATGTTCAAGGGTGTTATGTGAAAAGCAGGAATATTGACTGTCTTCAGTTCTGAGGCTGGCATTGGAATGACACCTGGAACAGAAACATCAGGTGTTGAAAGCAATTGGGACAAGCTGCTCCTGGCTCCTGAGCTGCCCCCGTGCCTGTTTCCCTGGGCACTCACCAGTGATGGGAGAGCTGTAGGCTGTGTGCTGCACAGAGCACACCCCAGCCTTCTCTTTGGTGGAGCACTCTGCCTTGGTGCCATGGGTGCAGTGAGTCAGAGGAATAAGATAACCAGATGGAAAAAAAGTCTGAGAGAGAAAGAGACAGCACATCTTTAGCCCAAACATGGAATAAACAAACTCCAAAACTCTTCTTCAAAACTGCAACCTTCCCTTGCCTTGTTCTTATTCTTTATCCTCCATGTCCCCAGGATGCCATATCCCATGCCTGTACTACTTTCTGTCTGAAAAGAGACACAACAGACTCAAGGACATGGTCTTTCAATTAAAACCACACAGAAATCAGCTGGCTCCATTTCCAGCTGATACTCTTGGTGGGGAACTGGAAATCCATCTGGGATTAACACAGTGCAATTTGACCAGATGGAAAAGAAACCCTGATACTGAATACCATTTTTTGCAGAAGAAACATTCTGGACCCAGTAAATCATCACATCACCTCATTCTTGGATTGTATTTTTCATAAAACAAACATTGGATGGCAAAACTTTTGCATTTACATATTCTGTTCTTGTCAACAGAACTGTTCAGGTTCTCTACAGCAAACAGTCTTAACTGCAGAATACTGAATTTTGCTGATGAAGAGAGTTTCATGTGATGCTGTTTCCAAGCATCTGACAGTAAGGATATGCAAAGAAAGGATGGGGGAGGTAAGGGATCTCATTATTGCCCTTAGCTCCTTGGTGTGACCTTCATTCCAATGGAAGCCTGAGAGCCTCTTTGTGTCCTCTTTTTTGTGTACTAAATGCACAAACAGAAATCCTACATTCCTTCAAAATAAAGTTTTAAATGCACATCAAAGTGAATTCAGCCAAAGACAACCTATGTAGGAGTAGTTTGTTGTAGTTTTGTTTCTTTTGCAGAGACTCCAAGTAGTGTCTTCCCAGGGAATGGCAAGACAAATCCTACCTCAGGAGCAGGAATGGCAAATGCCACAGGTATGTCTTGTTTTGTTTTGATTTTATCTTCATCCTCTGGAATATTTTCTTTTGTACATTGGTCACAGCAACTTGCGATGTTTTGATCTGTTTTGGTTTCATTCTGTCTCTCTTCCTGGACATTGTCCATTTCATGATTAGTTTGTGAGCTATTGGAAGGTGGTTTTTCATTCTTAGTGGATTCTCCCTTTGAAGAAAGCACATACAAAAAGAAAGGCAGGTGTTGTAAGGCTTAATGGTCTCAATTAGAACCCTACAAGAGTAGTTATACATTCTTAAACACTGGAAAGAAAGCTTTTTACTTCCTCCTCATTCCCAAGTTTGTACTTTAAAAATTTCTGGTCCCTAGGACAGCCAGGTCCATGTTATCACATCTTGTTTCTTCCCAGCTAGTGGATGTGGAATAGCATGCACTGTCATAACACACCCATAACATATGATGGCTGTTTCAGCAAGCCAAATTTACAGCAGATTTGTGCTAAAACAATCAGCAACTGAGGAGTAGAAAGCAACCCAGCCCCAGTCTCTCCATATACATCAAGTTTATCTGAACCTGTTATTCTCTTCATGTGCTGTTCTATTATGCCTACAACAAACCAACACTGGGTGGGAATATTTAGAAGGCATCAGGATTTTGGCATGTTCCCTGTCCATTGACTTTCATACATCCACTTTCCCTCCTAACACCTCTAAAGCCAAGAAGGGATGCCAGCAAGTTTACAGAATCCTAGAATTCAAGGGACCTTGAAGATCTCTTGCTTCCAACCTTGCTCCCCACCTGACCTACTCCAAAATAATTTACCAATAGGTAAGCTTTGACATAGTGTTTGGTGAGCTGCTTTATTTTCTCTACACCTGAACACTTTGTCTCCTTAGATGCAAACCCCAGCCCCCTCAAACATTAACAGCATAGCAAATGAAACACCATCTCTTCGAGCCTGATGTTATTTACAACGCCTACACTCACTGGCAGGCTCCTACTTCACTTTGAAAATGAGTAGGTGGCAACATTACTAAGCCATAAAATGGCATTTTAAAACTAATTTAACTTACCAAAGAAGTATCAAGGCTTTCCTCATCACTTTTACGCCTTTTAATTAAATTACTCTCTGGTAGTGCTTGTGATCTTTTAAGGCACCGCTGAGATGAAGTTTCTGATTTTGTTTCAGGTCTTTCTTCAGCTGCCAAGGACTTTGTAGGCTCATCTGGACCCCTCTGAGTGTCCCCTTCCTCAGTGGTTATTATATTTAATATTTTTGAGTTACTACTCTTCATTCCAGTTACGCTGGCGCAGGGCAGAGGCTGCAGCATGAAGCCTGGGCTGTAGGTGGTCACCGTGTGGGCTTGGGAAGGGTGCAGATAGATGGCATATGAGACCCCAGACTGAGGGTGAGGGAGGATGACTGGTGACACTGAGCTGTGGCTGGCAGGGCACGCCCCGAGGGGCTGGCTCAGAGCTGGCTGCTGAGAGGGCTCGGGCTTGGGGACAGCCTCAGGCGAGGACAGGGCACACTTCATTTGCATCTCCTCTGCTGTCCTTCAGCAAAAAACAAACAAAAACATCCCAAATGTGTTTTAATTCCTTCATGCAGAAATCAATGTTCTAAAAAATTATCTTCTGTAATATAAAAGTTAACATAAACCTGTACTTCTCAATCCACTAAAGAGAAAATAAATTAAAAACTAGCCTGCAGTACTCAAGCTTACTGGTTTTTGCAGGCTATTACTCCACTCAAACTGAGCATAACTTTAACTTGTTCTCACCTGTAAACTTGTAAACTTGTGCAAACTTACTTGGATTGTCCTTCCAGCTGATGTTTAGTGATTGCTGGAAACTGAGCTATTGTATTTGGGAAAACTGGTAAACTTTGATAAGTACCTGGTTGGAGGAGAAGAACAACAAATCAAAATAGTGAGTTCATAAATTCAAAGTAAAAATCTAACTTGAACTTGAGGCAACTGCATTATGTAGTGTAACATTTAATGAGGTAACTTATCCTCAAACTCAGCCCAGATGTGATTGGATCAACTGGACATCAGCTTACACCAAACCAATGTTAAAGCCCCCAGGGAGGATCCCTAGCAAGAACATGAACACGGCCAGGTAATTGTCTGGCCAGGTTTTGGAACACAGAACTGCTTAGATAGTATGACCCGAAGCAGAGTTTCTACAACAAAGCAGGTTCAGAGGAGATCCAATATTCAGTGATTCTAGACAAGCAGAAGGTTTGTAGCCATTTCTGCATTTTTGACAGCTTTTAAGATGCATTTTTGAAAGGAGGCACCACCCACATATCTACACGTCCTGTGAGAAGAGGGCAAGCCCAAATATTTAATGCAAGACTACATCTGACTTAAAAACAAAGAAAAAGAAGTTTCTAAAAGAAAAATGATGAAAAAATACGTACTGGCACTTATTTTAACTGGGCTGGTTGGAGCAGACTGGATCTTCCTTCTGTCATTCTCTATACTCTTAACTAATTTTATTAGAGATGAATGCCGAGTGAAGTTTTGCTTTCCTTTTGAAGGAAAAAGGGCTTTTGAGCACTGCTCTTTGGAAGTAATGGATTCTGAAATAGGTGGGGAACAGGTTGTAGAAGTGGCTTCAAGTTTTATATCTGGAAAACAGAAAAAGAAGAAAATATGTATCATATGCAGATTCAGTAATAAAAAGCAATTATTTGAGCCTGGCTTATAATTCTTAAAGTACCAACAGCAGCAAACATGGAAATTCAAGAATCTCAATAGCTGAACATCCACTGTGTGCAAATACATATTGGTTGCTGTGGTAATAAGGACAGTGATGTGACTAGTAAAAGATTTCCTGCTTAGTTATTCTGTCTTTTGGTCAAAAATTTCTAGTAGAGAAAATTAAAAAAACAATCAATATCATCAGCAGAACAAAAGGAAACGACACATACACCTACCCTGAGTATTTGGCAAGACCTCAGGTCCTGTCCACTTGAATGCTGGTTTTCTACCTCTCTCCTCTGTAACATGAACTTTTTTGATAAGCTTAAGGCTGCTGAGAACATTTGCTATGTCATAAAGTCTTCTAATTTTGGCTGAAATAAAAGAAATAAATGGAAAGTGTAGCACTGCAATTAACAAGTAGCATGTATCAGATAAAGAAAAGTTGTAACACTAAGCAGCTAAAAGGAAAAAGCCTTTGGAACAATCAAAAGAACAATTGTGTGGGACAGGTATTTATACAATGAAATAATATTGTGATACAAAGTTTACATGTAAAATAGAAGACATAGATACAGATCTAGAAGACACTGCAAAGCGTATTATGCTAAATATGGAAAAAAGAACATTTTCAAAACCAGTTGATTTCTGTGCAATGATCAAACCTACACAAATCCTGTAGCAAATATAAGTAGATTAAAAGGCAGGTGCACACATGCAATGGCAAACATGGGAACTGGAGGGCAGAGACACCAAAATCCAGCAGTATAACCATCCTGCATATCTTCCCTGTCTCTAGGTTGAGCTATTAGGGCAAAGTTTCAGCCAGAAGTCAAACTACAAGTGAGTTCTAGAGCATAGTGAATGTGCTTAGGTCATGGAAGTTTTGGCTTCATAACCAAGAATGTGGTAAAACTTGATAAAAATTGATACTTGAAATACAGGTAGACAGATGGAACATCCTGAAAATGCTTTTATTGTGAGACAGGCTCTTCTTATGGAAGAATAAAAGCAAGAAAAAACCCTACTGAGTAGCCACCCACCATCTCTATGCTGCTGTGAGGCAGTGGAAAGGAAATAATGAACTGAAACCAACAGGATCAGTATTCACATAGACACAATTCCACCAAAAAACCCCTCAAAACCAACACAAAAAATAACCCAGACAAGCAAAGGAATCTTAGAATTAAGGAAGAGTCTAATTTTCAATGAAACCCACAACTATCCCTCAAAAGCAGCACATTTTTAATTATTACATGTCTACTGACCTAGACCTAGAAATACCATTCATTTGAATGGAGAGGAAGGGGAAGAAGTGTGCAGGGAACTGAGAGAAGGGTAAAAGAATGAAGAAATAATTGGCAGTTAGAGCAAAGGGTTTCACTTCCTCTGACATGCAAGTTGGTCACAAGATTTTTACAGAATTTCTTTAGATTTCTACCAAGTTAGCTATGGGGACGGAACACAGATTTTGCATGATTCTGGGGCATCTTTGGTGAAATGATGCTGAAAACTTTGACAGGCTGCTTGAGGAAAGAGAAATTGTTCCTAATAGGGAGGCTTGTGACAATACTTCAGAAGGGAGGATTTAATGGACTTTTCCTCTCAGGTGGGCATTATGCATCAATAGCCATACAAAAATTATAAAATGTAGAAGGTGTTTAGTGAGTTTTTGGAGGCTCAAATAAACATTTGTGGCAGGAAAAATAAGACAGTATTTTTCCTTATATGAAGTAGTACTGGGATAACTCATTTAGCTTACACTTGGCTGTTGTACTTACTTTTAAACTTGCTTTTATCTAAGTCTTCTAATTGATCTTCTCCAATCAGGATTTTAGCAGCAACTTCAAGGCTCACTATTTGAGGTGTTGATACAAGAAACAGCATCACAAATTTCTGACTCATCACTCGTAAGGACTTGTATTTCCTGCCATTCACTGATGCTGCAGCAGACAGGAAAAAGGATTAAAGTATTCAGGGACACACCAGCTACAAACATAACCACTGAAGAAATTAGTCAGTAATAATAGTTGTAAGGATAACACAGAGACCAGGGCCAGTGCTGACTCCAGAATCAGTTCCTACGTGACCAGAAACAGATGACTGGATGGATACCAAGTCTAACTACAAAGAACAGACAGTGATGTATCCCACATATACGCTTCCCATTGTCTGACAACTTCTACTCTTAAAGATGCTTAACCCTTAATTAATATTTCTTCCACGAATCAAAGCTAAATTAATAAAATCAATTGAGTAATTTATGCTTCAAGTTTCTATAACATTCAGCAGTAACTTCTGGTTTCTATAACAACTCAGTGGTAATGGCAATTGAATTATATGTTGGCGTATTTGTTAGTTTTACCTGATGTAGAAACAAATTACAAGAACTGAACAAATAAGACAAGTGAAAGAGTGCAGAGCACTTTTTCTTACTACAAACAGTTGTGGTGCCTTTGGGGCAGCACCACCTCAGAAAAAAAAAAGGAAGGCTAATAAATGTTTTTCTCCCGTGTTCATAGAAATTTATCATTTCAAGTACATATTATTCTTGGCATTATAGAGAATTATTACCAGCACGAAATTCCACTCCTGGGAGCTCGACAAAAGACATTTCTGACTGCTCACTTGAGCCAAAAGAACTTGCCATTTCTTCATTCCTTTCACCGTCAGGATCGAATTCATGCTCATACTCTCTTCTCTTGATCATCTGTATTTGCTGTATGTACTTGTTCTCCTCCCCCACCTTTTTGAGGGCCTGCAGGGTCTGGGGGAGGTTGTGGCGCCCGTGCCAGACGTATCTGTTCCTGGCCAGGCGGCTCACCATGTGCAGGCTCTCCAGCACGTTCACGATGTCGTAGATGCGCCTGCGCTCCACATCTGCGGGGAAAGGGGAACATGACAGCTCTGCTGTGTGACACACCTGAACTTGTGCATTACCTGCAGCACAGAGCCCTCTCCTTCCTCTCAGCATACTTCCAAAGCATTTCTGCCAATTCCACAGCATAAACTGAAAGTAGCCCTCCCAGGACTTGCCAGCAAGGAAAGCAAATCTGGCTTCGTATATGCAAGGACTTGCTGTTCCAGAGTTATACTTGGCTTTTAGCATTCCTTAAGCATTAAAATTTACTGGTGCCAGAAGCGCCATTACATGGGTTTCAATCCAGCTTTAGAAGAAACAGAGCATTTTTAATTATTCACTGCATTGCTTCTAGGCTGTGTCCTTAAATAACCTCAGAAACTCATGGTAGGAAACTGTTTTATAACTTCGTTTTACCTGTCATTTTATTAGCACGCTCTTCTGTTGTGCTGTGAGGGTCCCCAGGATGAGGTGAGAGATGAATCTGACTCTATATTTCTTAGAAAGCTGATTTATTATTTTGTTATTATATTATATTAAAAGAAAATGATATACTAAAACTCTATTAAACTATAGAGAAAAGAATACATCAGAAGGCTAGACAAGAATGAATAATAAAAGCCCATCACTGACCAGAGAGTCCAACACAGCTGGACTGGGATTGGTCATTAAATTAAAACAATTCTCCAAATCACATTCCAAAGCAACAAGACAGGGAGAAACTGAAGCTTCCCAGGAGAAATCCTGGTGAAGAGGTTTTTCATAAAATATCACGGTGACACTCTTCTGTTCTCATTTGTCTGATAAACTCTTGGTTTTGACCAGACATTTCCTAAATTATATGTCCTTTTGTACAAAGTATACAAAAATGTAAATAATACAGCTTTAAAATTTTAAAACTATTATCCATATAAAAGCTGTAGAATACTGTAACTCCATAATTCTTTTTTCATTTAAAAAAATTTCAGCTTGATCTTAGAAATGTGGACTCCGCAGAAATGATTGGTGCAACATAAAAGACAGTGATATAGAATGAGAAAGTTAATATAGCATCAAGAACAGAAAGAAGATCCTTGCTTTGATGTCATGATCGGACAGGAAGCTGTGGGCTCAGTTTGAGAAAATCTAGTTCCTGCTGCAAAAATCTAACCACTAATCTTAGGTATCATCTCTGAATTTAAAAAACTGCAACTGTTTAAAATGCTCTGCTTATTTGTAAGCAATAACTTAGATGTCCAATATGAAACAGAATTCGGATTCTCTCAGTTCAATTCACTGAGGAAACATCAGCATTCTAAAAGAATTGCTTTGGGAATTAGCAGTTTAAAACTGGGTTTAAATAAATTTGAGAACAGAGTAAGCATTCAAAATTGTATGGAGCAAAAATATACTAACGAAAATGGCAGGTTATAGGCAAATTTGCATGAAGAAATATTCAATAGGATGAACACCAACTTACGTAGCTCTTCAGTGACTTCATCAAGGCAAATGTAACTTTTCTGTGAAGGGCTGGGGTAATCAGGATACCGAGCTAAGAATTTATGACACAGTAATCCGAGACTTTTCTCTTTGCGACTTGGCTGAGATTTTTCATATTCATCCCCCAATAAGTGCTCCTAAGAGGGAATAAGGAAAAGAGATTGTGAGGTTTTTGACAATATATAAGCACAGATATTTAACAGCTTCACAGTGAGCACTGGCAAAGGGCCAGTGCTCTCCCTTTGTCCTCAGCAGCTGTGAAATAAAACCAGAACACTACCTGTTGAATGAAGCTAGTCAATATCATTATTATATTTGGTAAATGCTCCAAAACCAAAACTTTTAAAAAAGATATGCTGAGTCAATGTATATTTTTATACTGAATAAACAGCCTTCAGCTAACTTAACAAAAAAAAAAAAAAAAGAGAGAAAACAAATACTTTTCAACATACCTGCAAACAGTGTTTTGTCTGTAGGACCTCACTTGAACTGTCTGACAGTTGCCTTCTCTGTTCTCTGCTCCTGATCTCAGGACTGGCTGCACTAATCAGCATCTTCAGGTTGGAAGTAGGTGTCCATGGATCTGCCGGAGGGGTTTCCTTCGGTTTTGGGGGTGTGGTTAGAGACTGACAGTCAGGCTGTCTCTCTGTCAGTACCAACTGTGAGGTAGACGCTTGTTTCAAAGGCGTTTTCAGTACGTTTTTGCATGGCTCAGAATGCTCATTCTCCTGCATATCAATGAAAAGAACAATCGGGTGTACCACGATCCATTTATCAATAACAGTCAAAGGGAGACAGAGATCCATCGTGTTTTTTGGGTAGCTCCAAGTCAAGGGTTCCAGTCATACTCGGAACCGAGTCCCTTCCCTGAAACCATTTTTGTGCCTGTAGCTTAAGGCTCGGGTCCCCTAGCACTTATTTCTCGGGCAATTTTCCTTTTCCTTCCTCTGAGGTAAATCAGAACATAAGTTAATGCATAGCAGAGAGCTATAAATAATAGCTGAAACATGTAATGACCCGGGAGCGGGTGTGATGTTGCTTATAAATTCTTGTTGAACTAAATAGACACCGGCGTGCATGTCAGGGAAAACATATCCTTATTATAATATAATTAATTATATATTATATATATATATATTATAATTATAATATATTTGCCTCAACTCCGGCGCCCAGCCCGGTATTTGTAGTCATGGAAGTGTTGGCTAACAAGCTCTTAACTTTTAGAGTGAACTTTAACAAGCTCCCGACAAACTTCGGAGCGGAGTGAGGGGTGGAATGTGATCGCGGGGCTTGCCGAGACAGAACACGAGAGGAGAGGATGAAGACGAAGGGAGAGCGAAGGGAAGGGGTGCCCGGGCGGGATCGGGACCGCTCCGCTTCCCCGTCCTTTCCCTCCTATTCCCCCTTTACTTTTCGCGCCGCGTCTCCGCGCATGCGCGGTCGGCCCCGTAAATCCCTCCGAGAAATGGGTCTGGGGTCTGTGGCGGTCCCGGAGCCCATTTCGGGGTCCCAGAGCCCCTTTCGGGGAGCTGCCCGGGGCTCCGGGCAGGCCGGTCAGCCTGGAATTGTGAGGGAAGCGGGCTCGGCACAGCGCCGCCCCACCTCCGCGGGACCCTCTCCCAGTGGCAACTTCTCCGTCTCGGCACCACAGAACGCCCGAGACAAACGCGCTCCGAACATCACTATCCCTGCTCCTCCGCACAGCTTCCGTAAGGGAAAAACAGAGAGGAGAGGACAGCCAGGAGGAAGAAGTGTTCTTCACGGACACCGGGGATAAAGGTCGCGAGAGATGAAGTTTCAGGAGCTCTTGTTGAGGACAGAAATTAAAGCGAAGGTAAAAACACGCTCGGTTTCTGCCATCCCGCGGTTTCTACGCGCGATCGTTCCGACCGGAGCGGTTTCACCCCCAGCCGGGCTGAGCGCGGGCAGAGGAGCTGTCACCGCCCCGCGGGAAGCGGCAGCCCCGGGGGGCGGCTGCTCTTGCTCCCCGGAGGAATTACCTTGTCGCCGGCCCCCATCTCCCCGCCCGCCGGCCGCATTCTCCCGCCGCCTCAGGAGGCGACACCCGCCGCGCCGCTCCGCATCGCAGGTCCCGCCGGCTCTGCAGGGCGGGAGGAGGGAGGGAGGCACTGGATGGGGGCCCCGTGCCGGGCCGGTTCCCGCTGCCCTCCGCGGCCGCCGGGCTCGTCCCGCCGCCTCCCGGCCCGGCCCGCGCGCGCCCGCCCGCCGCCCAACGGCCCCGGCCCCGCCCCGCCCCGCCCGCCGCGGCCTAGCACCGCCCATCAGCACTGCCGGCGGCGCGTTTAAACACAGGGAAGACGCTACCCCTGCGCCCTCCCCATCTCGCCGCGCACCCCACAGTCCGGGAGCGCCGGCGGCCCCCAGGAGCAGCGCTGTCGCTGCCGCCCGCCCCGGCCCGGCCGAAGCGCGGGGCCGCTCCCGGTGCCGATTTGAATTCAACGCGCGGAGCCGCCGCGGGCGGGTGGGGCGGGCGCGGCAGCCAATCAGCTCCCGGCGCCGCTCCCCGCGTGGCCAATGGGAGCGCGGCGCTGCGCGGCCTCTCCCTCCTCCTCCCGCCTCCCGCTGCCGGGCGAGCGCCGGCGGGGCTCGGGCCGGGGCTTTGGCGGGTTCCCTCCCTCGCTCCCTCCCTGCCGCCCTCCCGCCCCAACGGCCGCGGCGGCGCGGGGCGGAGCGGGCGGGGGGCGCCGGGCGGTTTAGCGGAGCCCATTTACCCGCCGCTGCCGCCGGCCTCGCCCCGTCCCCGTCCTGTCCGTCAGGGGCCGCGCGGGCCCCGCGCGCCGCTCGCGCCTTCCCCCGCCGGCCGCGGGCCCCGCGCGCCCCTCACGGGGTCCCGCCCGCCGCTCCGGCGCCAGACCGCGAGCGCCCCGCCGCGCCCCTCGGAGCCCACCGCGCACGCCGTGGATAAAACACGCCGCGCTTCGCGGCTAAACCGCGCCCGGTGTGCTCCAGGCTGAGCTCCGCTGCCCGGGCCGGGGGTGGACGGCGGCTGGAGAGGCTCCCCCACGCAGCAAAAGGAGGCGATCAAAGGTGAATGGCTGAGCCGGTGAGGGCTGGTGAGGGAGCAGGTGAAGCGCCTCGATCGCCCCGGCCAAAGGGTGGTATTGCCCTCAGATAAGGGTCGCAGCTCTGGTGCCGCTTATCGCAAAATCACAGAACCAACTAGGCTGGAAAAGACCTCTGAGATCAGCAAGTCAAATTTATGACCAACATATGGCAGTGATGGCGGGTATGGCAGTGGGCGCCACGTCCAGGCTTTCCTTAAACACCTTCAGGGACTGTGAGTCACTCCAGCACCGCCCTGGGCACCCCTTCCTGTGAAGAAATTCCTCCTAATGCCCAACCAAAAACCCTGTCACATCTTCAGACATGCTGTCCTGGCCCGTGTTCCCTTAGAGCAGAGCCCGACGCCCCCGGGCTGCGCCCTCCTCTCAGGGGCTGTCGACAGTGATAAGGGTGCCCCTGACCTCATTGCAACAAAACAATACTTTTGTTCTGCAGGCAGGAGTCTGGGATCGAAACCCACCTCGTCTCGGCCGGTTTTTATGCTAGAGTCAGGATTTCCAAACCTTTTGATGTAACTCTGCAGTTTCCTCTGAAAGGTTGTAAACTCCAATGAAAATATTGACCCAAAGGGACCTTCACTCCTTGGTGTCACCAGCCATGTGGCAGCCAAGGGTTGTTCTCTTGCAGTACCCTTGAGCCACAGCTCAAAAAGTGGGATTTGGGTGGACATTTGCTCTTTCTCCTTGTTTATGTTTTGATATAATTACTGTGTATTGGTTTCTTTCTATAAAATGTGCACTAGAAGGTGTGATTGTTGTAACCCAGAGCTGGTGTGTGACTCACAAGAACTACAAATGTAAATACTAAAAACATAATGTGTGTTTTTTCTTTACCCCCACAACGCCAGGCATGACCACTTGGAATTTGAGTTACTTAATGAGGAGCACTCGTTTTTCAAAAATCAAACCAGAGGAAAAAAAATCAGGCTTTAACATTGAAGCTGTCATTTGAATATTTATTTAATTTATGTTGAGCTTTGAAAATTACCTTTATCACCTAATCAAGAAGCCATTATCTCTGTTCAAACAACAGACTCTTGTGACCTTTGTTCGGGGGACTTCTTTCCTTCGAGTTGGCTTTACAAGCTGCCCATTGCAACAGTGTCAGACATTTTAAAGTAAAAGTTTAAGGAATTTCCCAGGATATTACATCCACTGAAATAATTATTCTGTTAATAACTTCTGTGCCTCTTTTGCCATGCTCCTTACCGCGAAAGTGCCTTTGCATTTCTGGAATTACATGGAGCAATAAAGGGCATTCTCACTTGCAGCCACCAATTGAAACTGTTTGTATTTCCCTCTGCTCTTGCTTGACTTGCATGAGAAACTGCAATTACGTTCTCTGCCAGGTACCTCTTAAAGGAAAAAGAACAAAGATTAGAAATTTTAATGTCCCTGACATGGCAACCAAAAGCACCAGCAGCTAGGTAGTAATGGGCCCTTTAATGTACAACCTTGAAGCCTTTTGTGTGATGGTCTTTGTCGGGATGTTTGCTGTTTTCAGGTATTGTGCTGAATGAAGACAGCACCTGATGCCAGAAATCAGAGCTGGAGAGTGATAGGTGATTTTATCTATGCTAGTTCAGCTAAAGAGTTACTCACAGCATTGCCATGTGGATTAAAGAGAATGTTTGACATATCCTAGCAGTTTGGTCAAACCAAATCACTGATAAAGTGGAAAATAAGCAAAGAATATGTGAAATTAAGTGCTTCCATTCTATTTAAGCATCCCTCCTCACCTGCCTGTACAAAGTTTCCTCTCCCAGAAACAGCTTTAGCAATGCATTGGGCTAAAGGAAGCACTAATCTGGTTTGCTCTGCATGCACTGCTCGAGTTGTATTTCTTGTATGAACACACGTTGTCAATAATGGATTTGTTTCAGTGTGATCACAAGGCAGCAAATTCAGCATCTTGTGCTGGTGGGCTTCCTAGATGTGGTGCTACACTTTTGTCAAGAGGTATTGTAATTAATGGCCCACATAAAGAGAAAATGCACACTGAATTTTACTGGACTCATTCATATTAGGTAATTCCATGTATAAGGCCACTTACAGAATGCCCAGGTGGAATCTTCATCCTTGGGGTTACTCAAAAGCTCTGGATGTGATTCTGAGCAAGGGGCTTTAGTGACCACATTTTAAAGAATACTCTGTTGTAAAGTTCCTGTTAATAATAATAATTTTTAAAAAATCACTGACAGTAATGTGAATTGAAAATATTTTGTGATCTCTACAACCTTCAGGAAGCTGAACTTTCTATGGCTTTATGCCCTGCTGTCAGAGTGCTCAGGCTATTTTAGGCTGCTTTCCTCAAGGAGCTACTTTGTTATTTCTCTTTCTAGGGCTGGAATTGTGAATTTGAACATCGTAGCTGCCAGCAGGAGATTCGCAGGGAAGTGCCTCGAGTCCAGCATCCAGTTTCACTGTTGAAACACAGCTTGTGGGAACCCTGGCAAGTGATGCTGCTCGTTGCATATGTCTCTTTCAAATGTCATGTTTTCTGGTAGGGTTTATTTTATTCAAGTTAATTTTAAAAGGCAGTTGATACCTAAATAAGGTATTTATTATACCTTAATTTTAATGTCTGATGGGTTTCAAGGAGAAAGTGCAGCCTTCTGTAGGTATGTACTTCTAGGCAAGAAGTTACTGATATAAGCAGACCCCCAAATACGTCATAAATCTCTCAGTAGATTGGGTTACATATTTCATCTATTTTAAGTATAAATAATGAAATTATTGACTTCAATAGAAATGAAAAGAAGACAGAGTAGTTTCAGGAGTACAAGCTGGAGGTCAGAAACCATAGTGTTTCCTTATTCACGTGCTGATGTAATGTTAATCTCTCAATTCAAAATTGTGACGAAATCTGGATTACAACATTTATCCTTTTCTTCTCCTTGTCTTCATTCTGGGCTGTGATGTAACAAAAATATATCTTCATTTCTGAGCTGTGAATAAAGTTTTGCAGAGCGTGCAGATAACTTGAGGCTGTGCCTCTTGCAGGAGTGGTATAAGCACTTGGGTTCACTAGAGGTCACACTTGTTTTACTCCTCCCTGTCTGCAAGAGACTGCTGCTCCTCACAGAGATGTGCTGGCAGGCTGTGCACCCACCATGGTATATGCCCAGCAAAATGACATCTGTAATTCTGTACAGGGTACAGCAGCACTAAGTGGCTTTTAAATGATTAAAAAAAAAAAAAAAACCAAAAAAACCCAACAACAACAACAAAAAAACAACCCGAACCTTTTAAAGATTAAACTGGGAAATGAAGGCAAATAAATGACTTGTGGCAGACTGAAAATACAATGTCTAAAAGCAATCTGGATTTTTGTCAGACAGTGTCTCCACAGGCATGTTGTCACAGAATCCTGAAATGGTTTGGTGTGGAAGGGACCTTAAAGCTCATCCAGTTCCACCTCCTGCCATGGGCAGGGACACTTTCCAGTTTGTCAGTGCCCCATCCAACTTGGCCTGCAGCAGTTCCAGGGAGAGCAACTGCATATCCTGGGCGGTCTGTAAGGTGAGTCCCACAGCAGGGAGCACCCAGAGGAATCACTGCTGCCACGTGCCAGCCTGGGAGCTGCTGTGGTGGCAGGGAAAAGGGACAGGGAGCAATAATTGGAGCCCCAAACCCGGGTGTGGGAGCAGCTCCCAGCGCAGGGCACAGCACCGGGTCAGGAGGAGGCACTGCCTGCTCCACAGGGCCCCATGGAGTGCTCCACTCCAGCCCTGCCTAATTCTGTATTCATTAGTCTGCATAAAATTAAATCATATTAAGCATATTATTGAACACAGGCTGATTAAATTTAACTGGAGTTTATTTGCTTTCAGTTGTTACACTATCTTTTAGAATTAGGCAAATTAAATCAGCTGGTCAAGCACTGAGGTGAAGGCTGAGAAGGAAACAACCCCAAAACATTATGAAAACCTGGATTCCTAAACAAACAAATGCCTTTTTCAGGCATGCTAATTTCAGGGAATGCTAATTAAAACTTAATGCATACACCAGAAACTACACTGCAAGAATATTAATAGCATGGTATGAAGAAAAATAGAGATACAGTATTTCAGTGCTTCACTTCTGTAGGTATATCTTTCCTGCTAGGATGAATTATTAGGAAAGGAAGAGAACAACTCAGAAATGTGTGTTTATTAAGATCAAACACAGGGCACTTTCTCAGCTCTGGAACATCTAGAGCTAAGAGTTTAGAGTACTCAGTAAAGAGCATGTTTGTACTTCAAATGCATTTCAGTTTTTGTAGTCAAACATTTCACAGGTAATACCATCTAAATTATTTTAGTGTACTTTAGATTTTGTTGTTTCAACATTACAGAGGTAAGTTATCTCCACTAGGAGTTGAGACTCATGGCCATTTAAATGAGTCAATATTTTTGAGAAATTAAGAGGAATTCTGCTTACCAAAGGGAAACATACACACAAGTCTTTCACAAGAGTTATTTCCTGAAAGGGTAAGTTGGAGAAAAGGTCTACTTGCTTCATGTCCTTGAAGTAGAAGATTATATTTTAAAAAAATATTTATACACTCAAGTTTTTTATGTGTAGAAAAAAAAAAAAAGATTGCTATCATGTTGTTATTTGTGGGAGCCTTTGGAAGATCTTATTTCCCTAAGTGATGTGCTTCTGAAAATCCTTAATTTATTTTGTATTTGTTCTGTCACGTATTTGTAGTGGAATCCATCATGAATTATTAAAGCAGCCGATGAAGCATTTTTCTTATGACCTGATCTCAATTTGTTCTTGTCAACAAGCAGCATCTAGGTTCTTATTTAAGAGGATTCCTACTGCACAGACACATCCAAAAGTTAATGTTTGTTTAAAATGCAGATTCTTACACAAATTCCTTCCCCCCTCAGTTCTTTAGCTGAGAAATGACACATGTAATTTTCAGTGGCATGTCAATAGCAGAATACTTTGTACTGTGGGATT
Organism: Melospiza melodia melodia; assembly: GCF_035770615.1. Classification (NCBI taxonomy): domain Eukaryota; kingdom Metazoa; phylum Chordata; class Aves; order Passeriformes; family Passerellidae; genus Melospiza; species Melospiza melodia. The sequence continues at coordinate 53,169,126 of NC_086199.1, read as the reverse complement.
AACAAAACAGACTCCACTGACATTGCACAGACACTCTTCACTCCTCTGGTTCAACTGAATAGATTCTCAATATTCTCATGCTGAATTGTTTGCCATAACTCATTGAGTCGGAATAATGTTACATTCACATCAAGACATTTTCCTCTACTGCAAAATGACTGGTTTCAGAGGATTTGCATCAGGAAGGAATTTAGCTTGAGAACGTTAATAGTATTTTCTATTGGAAGACTTTTCTCCATGTCAGCGTAGTTCTCCTTTTCCTGAGTTTTTGTACCATATCATATTTGAAAGCTGTTTCTTTGAGTTTGCTCTTTACATGTCTCACTTAAACCCTCTGTACAGCTCTGCCTTTCTAACCTGGGCCACCTTTTCATCTTCTTGCTCTGAAGGTTGTCTTGCCCTAACTTCTGATGGCTCATTAGTTCCGCACTGCCCCTCTTTTAAGGCTGCTCTTGGGTACTTCCATCCACAAGGGGTGTGTTCTTGCAGGCTGCCTACAACAAGTACGTGGCAGGCCCCCACCCAGGGACACGGGTGTGCATTGTAATCATCTCTAAGTTTGTGATGTACGGCTGGACACACTGGACAAGGACTCAGCATTCCTCTTTCCTTCCTTCTGGCATCTTCCCAGCTGAAAGGACTGCCTACAGGATGACCTTCTGCTTCTCCAAAGTTATGCAGCACCATATGCCCTGTATCCAGACTTGCTTGTAATAAGTAGATGTGAAAGGCAGACTCTTAGCTTGTCTGTGCTGTGGATTCCACGCGGTGGAATGGGTAATAAAAATTCCTGGCTTCTTAGAAATGGCATGCATTATAATGGCATAAAGGGAACAGGGGATTCCGAGCTTCTTCCGTGTGCAATTAAAAGCAAAATTCTGTTATGAGTGGAACACAGACTTTTCTCTCCATTAGCTAGTTTTCCATGTCTTTTGCATGTAAAGAGAGTTGTTCAGCACTGCACGCATAACCTTTTTCTTTTTCCCCTATGAGAATGCTACTTGAGCGCAATAAATCCACCACAAAGCCCATAATGCCCGAAATAAACTTCACTTGCACCTGCCATCTTCTGTTCCAAATGCCATCTCTATTGAACCACTCCTCTCTATTCTGTATGTAGCATCTCAACCAAGCTGAATTATTTCATCTGCCATGAAGGGATTAAACATGTCAACAGTAATTATCTTTGCCTTAATCTCTGGCAGTTGCTTTTCCTTAAAAGTGCTCAGAGGTTCATTATAACTTTCTCACTGAATCTCTTGCTGCATAAATCTACCAAGGTATCACTTGCTGGCATAGCAAGTGCTGACACGTGTCCACCCTTGCAAACAGAAGATGGTCAGGAGGGTTTTACTCATCAATTCTAGTCTGTGTTGTTCTGGTTAAAATCCCAGTGGAGCCTACACCCTGCTTGGAAGCCTGTTAGGCTGCTGGAAAGCGATTCTAACCTGTGAGAGGGCTGAGAATTTTTGCAGAGCTTTGTGTTATTAATATGAAATACTTAGTGCTTTGAATTCTAATGGCAGTCAAGCATTACTTTTAACTAGAAGAACTGGCAGAGGTGAGTGAGGACAAGGGAGCAAGCAAGAAGAATTACTAACTGGATATTTAAATTTCATGGATTTTTTAAAGGTACATGACCCCCAAGCAGTGGGCTCCTGAGGGCTTCAGTTTATACTGAATAATATGACTGAATAATATTTTGTAGACAAAATATTTCAAGTGCTATTTTTCAAAACCTATTAGTAATTCTTGCTGTTAAAATCAGTTTAACTTCATGTCATGATTAATTAACAAGTTTAGTTATGTAAAATAACTGTAAAATATCATTTACCAATGCCTTGAAGTAAATGTTTTGATAGAAATATCACAGAAGTCAAGAGAAATTAAAAAAAAATTAATATCAAGCTTTAAAGGATGGTGCTTTTTAATATTAAAGCCATGTTTCACTCTTTTGAAATACTTGTACTGAAAAAAGTGCATCATCAAATATTCATAAGCCTAAAACTGCATGAAAAGATAACTACAGTCCTCTGTTATTAAAGGAAACTTGTGTTTATTACATTTACACTATATTCCTGCTGAAAGGCTGGCAATTAAACCTAATAACTAGACAAATACATTAAGGGTTTTCTGTGGGCATTACAATATTCCAGATAAGGTTTTTGGCATAAGCAGTACAATGCAGTGAAATACTTGTGCTCCAGGAAGGCATAGAGGATAACAAATACTCATTGTGGTGTGCCCATCAAATAAAATCCTGTTTGCTCTGCTTGGCAGCGCCTCCAGTTCTTCACAGAAATGATAAATCTCTGAGGAGATTTTCCTGGGAAGAAAAGAAAAAAAAAAAACCAAACCAAAAAACAAGAGCCTTAAATGCATTTGAATATTCATTTCTTAGCTACCTTGTTCTGTTTTGTTTCTTCCCCCTTGGAGAACACAGGAAAATGTGTGGTGCTCTAACAAAGAGCCTTTTTTTTTCCTTCTGAATGACCTGACACGGCAGAAATGTGCATCCAGTGACAATTGTGAAGAACTGGGGTTTTCCCTGCCAGTTCCCTGCTGGCTGTACTCCAGAATGTGGCCTGTCAGTCAGGTAGGGGCCATGTGCAGCCTGGGCTCCTTTCCCCCTGCAGGGATGATACAGTGTTTAGCCACAATGGAGAGTGTCCATTAAAATGACAGGGCCTGGAAAGTCACTGGGCAGGCTGAGCTCCCAGATGATGCACAATGAGCTGTTCACAGCAGGCAGACACCTTTTCCAAGGACTATCCATCCTCCCTGGGCATCTTCACCCACCAGGGATGCCCTAGTGTCAGTTTAATGAAGGGAAGCTCCTCTTGAGAGAGCTTTGTGGCATTGAAATGATGCTCTGCAAAGTGTGGTTTGTCACCAGGCTGGGACAGCAATCAGCTGCTTTTACACCTATTTCCTCGTGCTGTTTCTTGTCCCAGTTACAGCAGCATCCAGGAGCATCAGCTGAAATAAAAAGTCTGTTTTCATATGATGTTCACCACTACAAAATACACAAGGATGGATTTTCCAGCGACCAGGTGCTTATTGGAAAGATGGCCTTGGATATTCTAGAATCCTTGCTCTCTTCAGTTGATTGGGGACTTCAGGCACTGAGTCCCTTCCTCCTAGCCAAGCCCATTCCAGCTTCTCATTCCAGCCTTCCCAAACAGCTGCCTCTGGCTGTGCCTGGGATTATTTTAAGCTTTCTGCATTATAGATAAGCAAAACTTTATTGGGCCAAAGAGTGAAAAAGAATTAGCACCTTCATCTGTGAGAATGTACTCCTGATGCCTTCAGTGATTACTTCACACAAAACACCTGTTTAGCACAGAGAAGAATGGCACGTGGATTCCCTCATTTTTTCATTGCTATGTTTTTCTTTCTCCAACCTAATAAAAAGTCAGTTATGCTCTACAAGTGACAGAGCTTCAACATAAGAATGTCCTCCTGTGCTTAAGGCTGTCCTAAGGAAACAGGACAGAGAAGTTCCAATGTCCCTGTGTACAGAAGAACTTCAACTGTCTTACTAGGGAGGATCTCCCTAGATTAATTCTGTGGCATGGTGCAGAGGTACTTTATTCTAGAAGATGGTGTAGACTAAAAAATCCTGAGGGAAAGATGGCGCTGCTTATCAAAATTACAGAGGCCTGGGAGGGTGAGGGTTCAGCTTACTGAGTATGTTAGGAGCTCAGCTTTTTACCATCTCTTGACCTTGTAGTAACAAGAATATATCCTCTTTATTCATTTAGCCTAGATACCCATTGCTTTCTTAATCTATTTAAATTACTGCCTTTACATTAAGAAAAGGTAAATTCTGAAGTGCTTTTTACCTTCATGGGGGATGGGGGGGGGGGGAAATTACAAGGTTCAGACACATCTCTCTGTTTTTCCACATACAACAAACCTGTGGAAGAACAGATTCAGCAAATCCGTGGAAGTCAGCACCACTGCTGGTTTTTAGTTCAAATCTCAACAGCTGGATTTCATCTGAGCACATGGTCAAAGAGAGACACTATCAGGTAAGCAAAGCTCAATATGCACAAACAAGCATTGACAGACAAGTTTCAAGCAATTAAATACATGAATCAAAGTCCTGATTAGAGCAGGGCATTTGGGTGGAAGCAGGGTCAGGTTCATTCAGTTATGAAAAAGTTATGAACAGACAAAAGTTCCCTATTCAGAGAGCAGAGTCGTGCTCCCAAAGGAAATACAGTCTCACTGTGGATTGGTATTGGCATGGAAAGCTCCTTCTGTATTGGAAAAGGTAGGATGGAGGTTTTGTGTACAAAAATCACACCAATTACCTTGGTGGCGGTGCTAGTAGGTGTCCTTTACACTCAGGCCAGATTGCTCTTGCAAATTTTGTTTTCCTTCACCTAATTGCTGGAATGAGGCTGAGCGGGTCCAAAGCCAGTCCATGGGGATGGTTTGCCAGGGTGAGGCGACAGGCTGGAGACAAGCATGTTTCTCCAGTTGTTTGTAGACAGTCCTGCCTCATCTTGAATCATTTCTGTCTGTAATCACTGAATCACAGATCAAGATAAACACTTGTACGGAGTCAATAAACCTAATTTTTATTTTTATAATTAAATCTTGAGAGCCACCTGATTCTGCATTGAATCAAGACTAATTTCAGCTGTAAACATCTGATATTTTTTTGTAATGAAGAAGCTAAATATGAATAGAGCCACATTTTTGATTAATTAGAATTTTGTTGCCAAGGAATCTGTTTTCCCTTCTCCATGGAAAAAAAACCCCAACCCTCTCTAAAATGAGTTTCTCAGCAAGGATAATTATAGAAATGTTGAGTGAACTCCAGCAGCAGACACGTTTCAATGTTCCTTTGTTTTCCTGGAGCAAGGGGAATATGAGAGAGCATAGATGACCATTAAATACTGATTATGGCTGTTACTTTTCCTGATCATAATGTAACACAAAAACTAGTCCTGGACCTAGGACTACCTGGCCACTCAGCTATTTCTGGGTGAGATAAGAGTGAGTTTAGCTCAGGCTGTATTAACTCAGTCCCGTATTCATGCAGAAATGGCTCCAGGCTGGGAGTCTATACTAGTTAGCTGCTGCTGTATCAACTGAAGAGCTGCTGCAGTAATGCACTGCATGACTGTGCTTCCCTGGATGATCCTTTGGACTGATTCCCATGTTCTCATGAGGCAACGGGGGTGATGCTAGCAGAACTGACAAGCCCCCAAAATGAGTTAACTGTACTGCAGTAAACTTTGCTGAATTACTTGTGATTTATGGATGTGAATCCATTTGTGCGCATAGCAAGCTAACATGTAATTTCCATGGTTATGAATAAATAGAGCAACCACTTAGTACCTTAAAACATTGCTTCCTGTCATTAGTTATGGCACCAGGGGATGCATTTCATTTCTCCTAAGGTTAAGGCAATAAATGCCTTTTCTTTGTTGAGAAAAGCTTACCACACTTACACAATTTGTAGTAAGCAATGTGTCTGTTGCGGTGTTACTGCTTTAACATGTCTCTGTAGGATGCAGAAAGCTGCTTTCAAAATAAGGATAACCAGACAGCATTAGAACATTCAAAAGGATACTGTCTCCACATCAGAAGTGCAGATCCAAATGCTGCAGTTCAGGCTCATCAATATTGATTCAGATGTGAGTAATTGAAACTTGCTGTCCCTGCGTGCTTCTAGCAAAGTGTGAAATTGAGGAACTGGAACACAATACCGAACGCATGGATGCACGACTGCAGCCTTGAGTGCTCTCCTTGTGGGTGACCGAAGCATTTTATTGCCTGGTTACCCACAGAGGAGAGAGCAAAGAAACTCTCTGGCATGAGAATACTTTGGGTGCTCAATTTTACTTCCTAATTTTACTGTTAACTAAAAAAAACCCAACCCAAAGCCCTGTGTAAGATTGATTAATGTATAATAAGCAGTTACATCTTTGCTGTTAACATAGTTGAGACTCTACTGTTGATACTTTTAAATCACTTTCTCTCAAAGAGGTGTAATGTAGTTTTTCTTGTGTGAGTGATGACATACATGGATTGAAAACTTGAACACGATGATCTGGGCTGTTTCTTAAGAAAATGTTTGTGGTTAAATAAGGACTGGGTTGTTTGATCCCCCAGTTCTTGCTATGCAAAGAGCTCTCCCCATACAGAAGAACTTATTTTTGAAGGTTTTCTGCTGTAGTAATGATTTCTCCAGTTGTAGGGAGAGGGATGGAGAAGAAAGGGGCCCTTGTCCCTTTAAGAGCCATGTAAAAGAGCACCAAATAAGTTTGCTCAGTAAACAGAGTTTTTGTCAATGAGGTATTAGTTCTTGTGCACTAGGGTCCTAAATAGTGGATGACAAATCTAGTATCTGCAGTAAAATATAATGGATTGTCCTGTGTTAGGTCTAACTAAACAAAGTAGAAGACCCTGAATATAGAAACTTGGTAAGAAGTTACTCCCAAAGAGAATTTCTACTTTTGTCTGTTTGAGCATGGTTTATCTTGAGCTACAAATTTTTGTGTGAGCTCAACTTTTTATCCTTCTAGGACAGGCAAAGCCATTTTATTCCCTTCTGGTCAAGTACATTTATGTCTCATGGAAGCAGTGAATAAATGCTATTTAAATTAAAGTACCGCAATATTTATCATTTCCTGCATCCTTTTAAAAAGGAAAAAAAGGTTGTAAACATCCTAGGGATTGCAGCCAAACAGTCTTTTCACTTTTGAATACAGTGAATCCAAATTTCTTCTCTGGTCAGCTCAAAAGTCAGGTATCCTACTAAAATCCATAATCTGCCTTAGCTCTGAAACCTTGTAGACATCTGGTTACGCAGTGAAACAAACAACAGGTTGAAATTGACTGCTAACTCATGGATATATTTTGTTTTCTTTCTTGCTCTGATTAATATTTTATTCCTAAACAGTGTTTTGAACACCTCTGAGACTATTGTTGCAGGAGCTATATTGTGAAAGAATGACAGATGGTGGATGAGGAGAACCTTTTTCATAAATCATTTCCCTTTGCAATGCTTCTATTTTAACTTCTGTAAAATAGGTAAAAATATAATATTCCTTCTAGTACTAATGAGAAAATCTGTAAGTAAATTAATTCTTTGACTCCAGGCAGTTGCATTTTACCTACCAGAAGCTTGAAGTGGTGTTTCTTCCTGGTTGCTAGCATATTTGCTTCTTCTTCTTTCACAATTTCATCACAGATATGGGCTTCAACCCTTCCAGTGTTAATATTGAAACTGCTATTTTAGGTTTAGAAAGTCCTTTCAGTCTATTAGAGTGTAACAGTATCATTTCATTTCACATTCTGACTCCTTAAAAGGTTGTCACAGTAGCAGTAAGCCCAAGATTAGTTAAAAGCCACGACAAAATTGTAACATTCCTGTACATAAGGAAACAGGTGACGAAAGATTTCCACCCCACTGAAAATTCCTGCTCTCTTACATCTTCTTAACTGACACTTAGTGCTTGGATAATAATGAGAACATAGGAAAAAAAGATTATAGCTTTCTGTTCGTGACAGTAGCGTTATGGCTGAAGAGCTGCTCTCATTCTAAGCCTTCATTTTCAGCACTTACAGCTTCTGAATAGATTACCCTTTGGGCTTCCATTACACATGCTTGCTTTCCTTCCAAAAGGTGGTTTGTGGCTTTTTTGTTTAGTCTTTTTCTTTTTTCTTTTTTTTTTTTTTCATTACATTTCCTTAGCGATTTATTTGATATCTAAACATGGGGAAAAGTATCCTCACTATTTCATCAATAGTTCAGATTTTTTTCCCTGCACATTGGTGCTGGTGTTTCTGCAGAACATCTGCCTTTGATACAGTAGAGGAAATTTCTTTTATAGATAACTATATAAAGTTCTTAAAACCTACTTCTTCCATTTTGGTTTTTACTTCTTGAAATAAGCATGGAATTTGTCCTTAGAGAAAGAATCCCGAAGTGTGATATCATAGTTAAAAATGTAAATATGTGCTAACCTATTCACAAAGTTTCTCAGTGTGAGTAATGGCTACATCTGAGTAAAAAGAATAGATGATTTCTGTCAGTTCAGAGCAGGACTTCGCTTTTCTTTATGAAGTGGTGGGAAACCAGCGTCTGTTTCACCAACAAATACCATAAATAAAAGCCAGACTTCATACACAGCTTCAGTTTTGGACTTTCTAATGCTCACAAACAATAACCTCCCTTTGTTTATTTATAGTTTAGATTAGTGGGCCTGATCTGGGGGAAATGATGAGGAATCAGGAAAGTCAAACCCATTGCTATGGGGTCCTGAAGGGGGCCCCAACTGTCATCCCCAACAATAATAATTTCCATCTCTTGGCTTTCAGTGGAAATGCATTAGCTCAAAAGATGAATTAACATCGAGGATTTTGTATTTGAGTGAGAAGACATTCCATGTGCCTGTGCACATGCACAAAAAGAATGAAGGATCAGCAAAAAGAACCAAAGATCATTAAACACAAACAAAACCAATCCTGAGTGGGAAGTTTCTCTCATACAACCATCACTTACAGTCTTTCTGAAGTTCTTTAAGAATGTAAGCATTGTTTATTTGAGAACTTTTATAGGTACTTTGTTATGTTTTTAACTACTGTTAGGAACAGATTCAACAACATACCAGTATTGTCCATTATAATTCTAAAACAAAAGGGCTTTTTGTAGAGAAAAAAGCATCTGTAGAAAGCAAATTGTTATTATCTGTACTATGTGTGTTCCTCGGACCAACTTTGCTGTACTGCTTGGCCCAGCTGGGACGGGCAGTAGCATCTTAAAGTAACAAAACATATCTGAGCAAGGTCCTCCTCACCCTCAAGGCCTCTCCAAGGCCATAATTTCACAGGGAACATGGTCCTGGCAATGCTGCTGATCTCATTAGGACTGGGAATATGGTTTGTTGTTTGCTTGCTTGTTTGTTCCTCTTAGCTATGCCCAATTAAAATACATTTAAATAACATGTGAAGACTTCAGAATTGTCATGTCTCAGGCAGTGAGAATCCATGGAGCTCCCCTGAAGAGGGACATAAACAGGTGTTAGCTCTACAGAAATACTGTCTTGTCTTTCCAAGCTACCACAGGCTGTTGTGAGGAGAGACAGATCAAGGGAAATCCAGGGCTGTGGAACACTGCACCGTGTGAGCAAAACCCCTGCATTCATAAACCTAAGCATGACATCCGACTGCTGCTAAAAACAGCATCTCTCTGGAACCAGGGGTAGTTACAACAGAGATCTCATAAAAGTGATGGCCTTGGAAAAATGTGGGCTTCTTCTAAAGGAGATAGTAAGTATGAGTCTAAGGTGCAGTTTTGTCCCCTCTTTTTCTTCTTTTTCATAATTTTCCCCCCTCCCCTTCCTCAAAGTTCTCACAATAGCTTGGTCAACAGCATTTTTTTGCTTCGTTGGTTTTGAAAAGGACTTGCTGTTCCCTGCTGTTAGATTATTTCCAGGAGACTGTCTCAGGTCAATAGTCGAAACATTCTTTGCTCCAGCCCCCCTCCCCCCACCCAGACAGAAAAATAATAAAATTAAATAGGAATAAATGAAAAAATTAAGTTGGGAAGTGGGGAAGGCAAGCATGTTTGTGTTTACAGGATTGATCCAGCAATTTAGGGTATGGATTATTTTTGTGTTCAAGAACCTGGTCTCTGCATGCAATTCCCATAGAGACATCTCCCCCCCTACAAGGTGTAAGCAGTAGCAGTTAAATTTCAAATGAAATTACCAAAGAAATATAGGGACTTTTTATTGATATTAATTTTATTTCAATCTTCAAGAAAGAAAAAGATTCCTTCCTTCAAAAAGCCTAGGAGATGTTGACAGTAAAGAAGAACTTAGCCAAAATAAACATCATCCAGTTGTGGCTACCTTGGACTTTGAGGTTCTCTAGGTTTTTTTCCTACTCTTCTTCAGCTTCAGCAGTGTATGAAAGGGCAGAAAGATGTTCCCCTGAGGCACAGGGGGATGAGCACTGCAGAGAGCAGGCCCAGCTCATGCTGTGGCTCCCGCTCCTGGTTTGCTCAGCTCTTGTGCTAACAACTGGTTCATCTGCAGAGGTGTTCAGGGCACATTTCCCAACTGGGGTTCACCTGCAACTGTTCCTCCCTTCCCCCTGCATATCTTCTGCATTTAAAGGTGCCACAGGTTAGGACTGCCAGTATAAAATAAATGTATTAGGTTGGTTTGGCACTCCAGGAAATTCTGGTTCATATTCAGAGGGGCTTGAATTTTCTGTAACTGCTTGAAATTTTCTGTAACTTCTGAACTGCTTGATCCAATTAGCATGGGAGCAGGTACTCACAAACAAAGACAGTTCCTGTTAACTGAAATGAAAATTTGATTATATGGTGTTTAAGAAGGACAAGGTGTGATTACTAGCAACCATTGATGATTTTACAGTTTACAAAAAAAGGGAAAGACCATAGCAGGTGGATTTGACAGCAGCAGGAGTGAACAAGGGGACAACTCAATACCCAGCTAACCTGTCTTGGGACCAAACATGTAACCTTTATTCTTTTTTTCTTCAAAATCTGATTAAAACTGTCTTTGATGTGCAATTTAGTTGTTATTCGTGTGTGCTACTGTAGGGTCACAGAGTTATCCAGCACCCAAGATTTTTGTGGTGAAGCCCAGTTTGGGTGCTTGAATTTTGCAGACCTCTAAAAAGCTTCTATTTCTTTCCTTCTTTATGTATTATTTTGCCTACTTATAATCTATATACTGCAGGAGCAAAGACATTGTTTTGATCTTATATTCATTACAACTTCTAGTTCAAGTCTTTGCTTGTACTTTTGTAGCTGAAAAATTCAGGTTCTGTTGATGACAAACTGCTGGTGCACAAACATCTGCTACACAAAAGGTTTTAGGGAAAAAAAAGAGACCTTTTTGCTGGAACAGCCCCCATTTCAAAGATTGTTTTCTTGTTCATGCATGACAACTAAAGATAAACATATCAGGTAATTGTCTTATACACATATTGGGGGAATGTCTGAATTGTGAAGCTGTGGAGAATGACTCAAGTTATGTGACTTTCTGGCCTAACAGCAGTCAACCCTCCAGGGTACAAGAGCTTGGGCTGCAGAAGTTGAAGTTTCAGGTTCTGGTTCAAGCCAGAAAGAATACAAATTCTTTGAGTCTGCACCTTTTGCAACACACAACTATTTGCTATCCAAGGGTATTTCACTGAGTATGAGGGTGGAAGGCATCTCTGGAGTTCATCCAGTTCAGCCCCTGCTCAAACAGATCCAGCCACATCAGCAACCTGTTCCTGCATTCGATCATACTTTAGGTTTAAAAAAAAAAAAAAAAACCCACAAAAAACCCGAAAAACCCACCAAAATCCAGCCCAGCAAACACACCAAAAAAAAAAAAAAAAAGTCAGAAAACCAAACCAAGACTTAAAAAATATTCTACCAGAATTTCCTATATTTCAGCTCAGGCCTGTTTCTTCTTGTCCTTTCCCTGACAGCAATGAGAAGAGTTTTGCTTTCTCTTCTCCCTGCATCCCTGTGGGAATTCACCCACAGTTTTACCTATTTCAGAGGCAAGAGAGGAGGAAATGGTGTGGGATGCCTGTGTGCCTGTGATGCCCAGCTGTTTACTTTCAGAAGAAGCCTTGGGAGTATTCACTTACTCTCTTTCCCAATACAAGAACAAGAGGCATTGCCTGGCTCAGGCTATGAGCCACAAATTGCAGGAAGCTGGGACTATACAGTACATAAATATAACTGTGCTTGGTTTGCTCCTGTATCTCCTCACACACTTTGGGTACTGAGCTCTCCTAGGGATAGGACTTGGAACAAAACTGCATTTTACCATGACTTGGTCCATCTGCTTTTACTTTCTAAGACTTTAGACAAGTTTCAGATGGATAGATGTCCTCCAACAGGAAAGAAAAATTGCTCCTAGATGCTTACCTTGAAGCTTGATTATAATAATTGTAAATAAGGGCTAATATGCATGTATTATAACTTAGGTCTTGTTTGCTTGCTATAGAGTGTGAAATGAGCTTTCACTGGTAATTGGAGGTTTTCTTGATTGATGTGAAGCTGTTTTCTCTGTAAGCGGATATTTCTCAATTTCTAGCTTTGTTCAAAGTATGAATTAAAAAAAAAATTTGGAAAAACAAATCAAATTGCAAAGAAGTTAATTTCCTTGTGCCTCAGGACAGCAAGAACTTCTGAGCTGGGAAATTACAGGCCCTTAGCATGACTGTTGACTCTTGCATTGAATGAAAGCTGTACATCAAGAGGGATCTCTCATTACATGGTTACAGGACATATTCTCCTTGGAAGATACAAGGCACTTCCCCTTTGGGGCCTGCTTATGAATTTTCACAGCTTGGAGAACTGCAAACGGGCTTGAGAGTAAAGTGTATCTGTGACCAATGGAAACATAAAAGGGGAAGAAAAGTTGCAAGACTTCACAGACCTCCTGAAGTCCCATGTTCCTGTGCACCAAAGGCTTTGCCTCCTTTCTGAAAGATGCTGTTTTTATCACTGCATGTGATACTGCATCCTTTGGGATGAACTCTGCCAGCTACCTGTAGAATTATTTACATACCAACCTTGTCAGGTTAGCAAAGGCACAGGAAGGCAGCTGGTCATTAAAGAGGTAAGTGCATTTCAATGTCCTGTACATTGTGCATTCCAGTGACAAGCAGGACTCCTTTCCTGGCTGAGCCCTCTGTGTTCAGAGACTCGATTTGATTCTGAGCAGGAGAGCATTTCTCCAACTCTGCTGTCTTGGCTAAGTGGCCTCATGCAGTCCTGAATGTGGCAATTTGTAAAGCAAATCCATTTCAGTACAAAAGTGTTCTGTAAAATCTGTTCTCTCTAAAGGCCAAAATTAAGTTCACATGTTCAAAACAACACTATTTTTTCAGTCTGATCTAGTCCCTGTTTATTTCTGCTATCATGTTGTCATTGCATCCAATCTGTCTGTATATAAACAGTTGTAAACACTTCTTACCAATTTTCCCCGTACTGTGAATTGCCTAGAAGGCACATGGGATAGATAGAAAGAGGAAAACGGGGGATTTTCCATATGGTCTGAATAGTATATGATATTTTAAGAAGGCTATTTCCCATTTATATCCATTCATCTCTTTGAATTTCAGTCTTTAAATCATTACCTTTTCTCTCAGGACTGCTGTGAGGCTTAATTCATTAACATCCATAGAGTGCTTTGAAATCCTTAGATAAAAGGGAGTATAGAAGTGGAAAATAATAAAGTAAAAAAAGTGAACTCACAACCTCCCTCTTTTTTACATCACCTGTTCACAAAGATCTTTATAATCATATAAACTTACCTTAGAATCAAGGCAAATACATTTTCCTTTGATGTACTGATAACATGAGGTTGCAAATTTTTAAAGTAATCTTTTTCATATTAACAAAGTTAATGTAAAAACTTCTTAGCAATGTTTTTAATCTTCTATTCTGTGCTTCCCCAATTAAAAGTGTGGTCCTAGTTATATCCAGCTGAATTTTGTAGGACTACATCAATGCTGAAAGATTCACACTGCTCTCTCTATAGGCTCACAATAGGAAAACAGAAGTTCCTCCATCAGGTTTATATGACTTCAGACTGTAAAATAATTGGCCTAATATGATCTTTTCAAAATACATAATTTGTTTTCTAAATGGGAACCATCTTCTCTCCCTAAGATCTGCACTGGTTTCTGTAAAGCAGATTCCTCATTTTCACAGAATGATTGGATAACTCAGGTTAGAATGACCTCAGAAGATCTCTAGTCCAAACTTTTGCTCCAAGCAAGGACATCAGATCAGGTTTCTCAGTGATTTATCCAGGCATAGAATATATTTGCCTACCAACTTCTATCTGGAGCCCCTGGATCATCCATTAACTCAGCTGCCTCTGTTTCCATCTCTGAAGCTGTAAGACTGTCCAGGTCAATCTCAGTAACTTCTTTTTCCCTAGGAAGAAAACTGGACAGAGGCTAGAGCTGGATAAGAACTACTAATAAGCCTCAGGGAACTGTAAAGTAAGCCTTTTGGAAACCTTGGGGTATACATATTTAAGGACAGAGTCAGAGCAAAGAAATTAGGGTTGCCACCTCCACTTCTTGGTTTGGATATTGTAAGTCCCATTTTCAGGGCCTGCTGAATAAAAAATTCCCTCTTGGCTGTAGCCACTAACTAAAATCCATGAAAAGCTGCTTTTTCCAGGCATTTGTGATCACCCTCTTGATCCACATGAATGTTGTATTCATATTGTTGTTACCCTATTTCTAGAGTCCCATACCTTCTGAGTGGTTTCCTCACACACACACAGCTCTCCACAGCAGGAGTGTTGTTGTTGTTGTTGTTGTTGTTGTTGTTGTTGTTGTTGTTGTTGTTGTTGTTGTTGTTGTTGTTGTTACTTCCCCATCAGGGCTCCTCCAAGACTCTCCCTGACTGGCCACCCCACCCCCTTTTATCCCAGTTATCTTCATTAGCCACAGCTGCTGCCCAATTAAGGCCATCACAGCTGCAGCCCATTTACAGTAACTGGAATTGGGACAGGGTCACTTATACAATACAGAGATCTCTTACTGTAATACATACATTTACTCAGGCCCCTATAGCATCCCATACCATCTTTGAATGTCTCCAAGAGGAAAGGCTCAGTTTCCCGTCTTCTGAGTCAGCATGGAAAGACTGACCTGCTGCAGAAGGTTTCAGTTTTCTCTCCAGTGCTGATCCTACAGCCCCTGGCTGGGCAATGCTCCGTGGTACTGCAATCTTTCCTGACAAATAGGATGGAGAACTCTTCATCAGCAGGGAAAAACCTCACAATTCAATGCTCAGTTACAACATTCCAGATACCCAGATTGTCCAAGACAGTGCAGCCAGTCATGTTTTCAAAAAGATACTGTTGTAGTGTCTCTCACCTTCCCATTGGAGCTCATATTCATTTCTGACAAGAGCCAATGTATATCAGAAATCCCCCTTTCTGCTGCTGCTATGACATTATCCTGCTCTTCCAGTTCAGCCATTTAAAGTCAGTAGGAAAGTTTACTGACCTCTTTATTTGCAGACAGAGCAGATATCTACCAGCCAGTGGTGGAGAGCAGCTAGTTTCAACCTATATTTAAATACTCAAATAGGCATATGGTAATTCAGATTTCTCTTTAAACTTCAGGTCTAAAAGTTTCTCCTGTATTACATAGGCATGTGTTGATATAATCTGGCATTTTGAGCTGACTGTAATATTGCTACTAGATATTAGGCTAGGGTTGTTTTACCACCACTTCATCCTCAAAGAAGAATTAATCATTGACTTAACTAGAATGCTAATATGAATGATTGTGTTGTTATGCATATGTTGATTTATTTAACTTTTTCAGCCTTCTAGGTCCCTTTTGAAAACAAGCTTAGCCAACCAAACAAGCTTTTACTTGAGTGTGTATAAATGTTAAGTAAACAAAATATTTTTGCTGCTTATGCTTGCAGTATTCAGCTTCATTAAACATGTTTGTACACAGTCTACGGCCTTTTGCAGCATACGTGACTAACTTGTGAGGCACATCTCATCCAGATAAAAGAAAAGACAGAAAATGTGTTCTGGAGAACTCGTTTGAATGTGGCTCTCCCAAGGCACTCTGAAGGTGTCCTGTTCAAGCAAAACAAATCTTGAAATCTGTGAGGAGAAAAAGGACTGTTGTGGTTTAACCTCAGTCAGCACCAAGCCCCTCACTGCCCCAGCTGTGGGATCAGGGAGAGAATCAGAAGAGTAAAAACTTGTGGGTTGAGATAAAGACAGTTTCTTAGGGAAAGCAAAACCATGCACACAAGCAAAGCAAAACAAGAATTAATTCCCTCTTCCCATGGGCAGGCAGATGTTCAGTCACCTCCAGGAGAGCAGAGCCCCATCATGTGCAACAGTTACTTGGGAAGACAAACCCCATCACCCCAAACATCTTCCTTCCTCCTTCTTCTCCCCACTTGATATCCTGAGCTCAGTTTCACATGGTCTGGAATATCCCTTTGGTCAGTTGGGGTCACCTGTCCTGGCTGTGTCTCTTCCCAGCTCCCCAAATTCCTCACCAGCGTGGCCATACCAAAAGCAGAAAAGGCCTTGTCTCTGTGCAAGCCCTGCTCAGGCATAACAAAAATATCGGTATTATCAATATTACTATTAATATCTATATTATTGCATGTTCAGCACAAATCCAAAATACAGCTCAGCACAATCCTAACTTAATGTTTGCAAAGGTGTTTCATTACAGTAATGAGTGACCATGGAAGATGCTATCTGTCCATGGAGGGAGCCAGTTACTTTGAAGAAATAAACATTCTAACCATGGAAATACACACTGACAACTTTGAGGATGACAGAGATGCGAACTAACAGTAAGAACAGTGGACAGAGATTGTCCTAGAATATTTACACTGAAATATAAGGCACTATGAAATAAATTCTTAGTCTTTAGGATCCATGAAGTAGTCTTTAGGAGCCATGAGTGAGGATATTTCTTACCAAAGAAATATTTCTTACCAAATATTTCTTACAAAGACGGTCCAGGAGCCCACCTTTTAACAAGTATAGGGGACATAATTCTTAGAGAACAACTGTTTTTTTTTCTTTCAAAGCTGTTGTTTAAATTTAGTGTTTGAACTTTCTCTTTAGTCTAAATGGTTTTCAGATCACAGGAGAGGTAAATGGGTGAAACAGCTTCGAGGATATTATATACCTGTTGCATTCAATTGATCAGCACTTGATTTCATCTTCCAAACATAAATGTTAATTAAAGAAATCTTTCCTATTTAAAAAAGAAAACCAATCCCCCTCATGCCAAAGAATACAATAAAGAGTGACAGGATCTGGCTGCCTAAAGGAAACCTATTAGCTATCTCAAGAGTTAATCTTTCAAAGGTTATGTTGGGTGTGAGACAGGCAAAATAGATTCTAAAGATGCATTCTATCTGCAAAAGCAAAAACTCTTCTTAATGTACATGCATCGCACAATAACATCTTAAAAATGCAAAATAAGACATTTTTAAGAATTCATTGCCTAAAGTCGGAACTTTTATGAACATTCAAATTGATTAGCTACAGCCAAAAGCTAAAAGGTACATAAGGGAGCCTGAAAAATTAATAAAAGCTTTGCTATTTTAGTTTAACATTCCTGGTTTTTTGCTGTCTAAACGCTCCTACCATTGCAGCCATCAGTTTTATAACAGAATGTTTTACCAGACCCTGCAGCAGACACACAGACAAATGAACTCAACGTTGTCCTCAAAAGTCTGTGAAAACACCTCAGGAAACGTTGGCTCTTACAGTCTATGGATCAAAGCTGAATTATCTGAAGCTAAATGATTTAAATTCTTCAGATGATGAGTTGCATGTAGCTCTTCATGAATGTTTTGTTTTCTAATTATGAAACATTTTTCACTTGAAATAAAAACTAGTTCTTTGAGAGTATGAATAATATTCAGTATTTTAAGGCATCTTTTAATGTGTTAGAATTGAACTTTCTCTGACATTTAGCAGTGTCAGGAAAAAGGCCCTTGCAGAGGAAGCCTCATATTTTAAATGCTCATGGCAAAGCGTGGGTTTATGGCACCACAGCTCCCACAGCACTGAAGAAGCCTTGTATTGCAATGGTGATTAAAATGCATCGGGCCAGATCTGCTGAGATCCAAGCTGAGATCACAGCTCCAAAGCATGGCCAGTGCCAGTGGGCACCCAGGCACCGAGGACTTGCTGCCTCTGAGCTCCAACCAAGAGAAGGGCTTGCTTAGCACAACTTCTATAGAGCTGGTGGTAAAAGGCAACCTTTGATTTAACACATTTACAGTGCATGGCTGGCATTTAGACTTCATCCTGTGGGAACCTGGTGTGCTTCCACAGAACCCAGGGTGAGCTTAGATGACAGAGAGCTGACAGAGTCCCAGGCTGCTGCCCCCACCCCGCAATCTTCTGCTTTCTGTGAAAATACTAAATTGCTTTTTCATAGGAATTGTACTGGGATTTGATTGACATGATCCCTGGACTAAAGGTATGCATTTAAAGGGTTTTGTTGCTGATTTTTACAGGACAATTGCTGTTACCTTTGGTTGTGTATGGACTCTTAAATAAGAGAATTATTTCTATGCTAATGTCCAATGAGAACTTGGACTTTGATCATTATCTTTTTAGAGTCCAAGGCTGTAACTTTATACATGATTACTTTCACCTATCTAAAAAGCTGGAATACATCAAAAGGATAAGAACCAACAAGAGCAGGAATAGCTTGTGGTTAAGATGCTGATTCAGTTGGGAAATGTGATCTTGGCAAATTCTCCTCATCAGCTCTGTGCCATAGCTTTCTGCTTCTAAAACAGAGATTAAAATCCTGCTGGTTTTCTCTTGCCTTTTGTCTAAATTGTAAGCACTGGGGAGGATGCAAATGTGCAACACCTTGTACACTAGTGCTTCTTGTTACAACCATAGCATTTGATCAATAAAAATAAGCCTTGTGCTTCTTTGATTAATGAAATGCTGACTGTCTCACTAGTCTGAACCAGAGAGGAACATGTATTCCAGATGACCTTTAACTGGAAAGAGTGGGAGATCACTGTCCTTGCTTTCAGTTGCGGAGCATGAAGCCAGTAATGCAAATTTTCAGGCTCCTGGCATGCAAATTAACAAAAGAGGTGGCAGTACACATGTCTTTTCAAAGCTCAAAGCATCACATGTGCACAGGGAAAAAAAAAAAAGGTTACACTTCTGTAGTTTTCTACAGTCAAGCATTCTTTCAAAGAGAAAATCCATCACTTTGAAGAATTTACAGAAGAAAACCTCCACAACAACTAAAGCTGCAGGCAAGCAAGTGAATGCAACTGCTGAGAAAAATAAATAAGGGCCTTTACAGCAGTCCCATTGAATTGAAATTTTCCTTTATCACAGACAAGGCTGTTCTAATCTTCTTTACTACCTCTAGCCACATATTTTTAAAAGAAGATTTTTCTGAACATAAAAATGTTACAGTAGAGGCAGAATTTCTAAGTAATATATTATAAACCATTTCTTACCATACTAAAACATCACCTGAATTTGCCAAAGAACCAGTTTGGCTTAATTTCTCATCCCTGTGGTATTGGTATAAAAATGGCAGTTGGGTCACACATGGACAGAAATGCCATCTTCCATGGGAGCTGGCAGTCAGCAAGTCCCTTAAAATGCTTGAAAAGGCCTTGGAACACGGGCCAGACTGAGAGTCACAGCAAAGAAGCTTTCTGCAAGACACATTGTCCCCAAGGTCCCAAGAGCCACACCAGCCCAGGTGTTTGTGACATCTTGTTTTTCCAGGTAAGCTTAGAGAAAACCTCAGGCAACCTAAGTTCATAGGTGAATTTTTACAGAGGCCACATACTTTGACATTTAAAGAACAGAACTAAAGAAACAGTCTGAATAAGATGTAAATTTTATTTACTGGTAGGTGTAGCAAATACTGGCCTGAAAGCTCTGATGAATCGAGCTTTGATGATAAAGCTAAAAGCAGGGCAAGACTGTAGCTATAACTTTATTTGGGGTAGAATTGAATTTTCTCTGCTCAGGAAAGAGGTGCTACAGAAGGAGTCACACACAGAATAAACTAGCAAGTGTAGAGGGAAAATGAGGAAAATGCCTTGAAAAGCTGCACTGGTGGTATTCCTATCTGGGATAGTGTGGGGGAATAGAATGTAAGAAAATAAAGATAGTGCAGAAGGTAATCTCACACCTGAGGAGTTGCGGCTGTGCTAACCACCAAAGATTAGGAACAGCCCTGCCCTTAACAGGCCACAGGTGTGTCCAACAAGGATGAGTGCTAGAAAAGAGTCCTTAACTGGCCACAGGTGCGTCCAATAAGGATGAGTGATTAAGAGTGGGTTAGGAGGGAGCTGGAGTTTGTTGGCTGAGCTGTGAGGAGCTGCCCAGGATAAATCACCAAGAAGGTATGAAACTTTTGTAATAAGATAATAGCAGACCAGGAAGGGCAAAAGGTGATGATGCTTCTGAATCTATACTCCTGTGGAACAGGAACCACTCCTTTTCTTGTTGGCCTCTGGTGGAGGGTAGATGGCAGGAGCCACCCTTGGTTCCTTGGGCTGGAGTCAGAGCAGGCAGTGAAGCATGACCAGCTCTTTGCTTCAGACATCAACAGTCCCTCAACATTGTCCTATTTCTGTGGCCTCCAGCCAGCCCAGACTTAGACAGTAACGTTCTCCTCAGAACAGTGTGTTCTCCCACGACAAAAAGCGCACTTCAGTCTGGGCCAAATCTTTCAATGTAATCACACTTTATTTTGTGTCTGTGATAGTATTTGCTAGTGCTCCTTTTGCTCCCCCACAGAACATGTGTGGGCCAGGTAGGGTGACCAAGGCTGCTGGGCCAGAAAATCAAGTCAGACCAAAGAAGGGTTCTGCTGAACTTTCTGGAGTGTAGCTACTTGTAATTTCCAGAACTGGTGCCGAGCTTCCTAAGCGGCTCTGTGAGGAGTGAGCTTACACCCAGCCTGGCTTGTTAAAGCCTGCGAGGCTCCGGAGCAGCTGGCCCAGCTCCAAGCAGTGCAAGGACCTGCACTAACGCGAGGGTGATACCACGTTTACATTAGATTTTTGAATATGCACCTAATCAAGACACGTTTGCTACTACCAATATATTGCATTAATAGTGCTGTGTGACCAGCACAGCCGGGGGGTATCCCACTCTTGGTTCCTTGGGCTGTAGTCAGTGAAGCACACTGCCCTCAGAAATCAGCAGCCCCTTAACACTGCTACTGCTGCGGCCTCCAGCCAGCCCAGCGCCTCCGGGCCCGTGTGCCCGTGGTCCTGCAGCAGTGCAGGGTCCCGAGGCACGGGGACGGGGTGTAGGACATGGGCTGGGCTGGGCACATGAGGGACACCGCACGCTCTGTCCCAAAGCCTGCCCGCAGCGCTCTGCTGCCCACACTGCGGCCTCGGGGGGGGTCTCTCTGGGTAGGTGAGGCGGGAGAGCCGAAGGGGCAGGTGGCCGAGGGGCGGCGGGGAGGGGATGGCGCCCGCTGCCTCCCGCCTGGAGAGCGACTCTCCGCCAGCCCAGCCGGCCGCAATCCGCCTCCCATTGGCGTGGCGGCCCCACGTGGGAGCCCCCGCGCTGGGCGGCGCCGCGGGGAGGGCGGGCAGGAGGGAGGGGGCTCGGCGAAGGGCGGGCGCTCGTTGTCCTGGCGACGCCAGAGTGAGTTGTGGCGGCGGCGCGGAGCGGCGACGCTGGAGCCGGAGCCGGGCGCGCAGGGCGGCCCCTTGCCCTGGCCCGGGCGCATGGGCCGGCGGCCCGCGGGAGCAGCAGCGCCCAGAGCCGCCCGCCCCGCCGCGGCAGCCCCGGCAGGTACCGGCGGGACGCGGCGGGCGCGGGGAGCCCGGCCCGGCGCGCAGGAGGGATGCGAAAGTTTGTCCCAGCGCGCCCGCTTCGGAGGCGGGAGGGACTCGGCCCCGGCCGGGCGGAGCCCCGCGCCCCGGCGGCGGCCGGCAGCGAGCCCTGCCCGCCGGGGAGCGGCTCGGGGCGGGAGCGGTGCCCGGGGGGCTCTGCCCCATCCGCGGCTCGGCGGGGCCGGCACCGCCCGCCTCGCTGCGCGGGAGCGGCTCCTCCGCGCTCCCTGCGGCGGCGGGGCCGCAACTTGTGCGGGGCTCGGCGCTGCGGGCTCGGCGGCGGGGTCGTTCCCTCGGCGCGGTGTGGCGGGGTGGGCGCGGGCGGGGCCGGCCACCGGGCGGGTGCTGCTGCTGCCCTCTGTGATTATTTGTACATTATTGCTGCTGTTTTACTGTGGCTGTGTGCCGGGCACAGGGGCGCCCGCGGCCGGGGTGTCCCCACGCCCGCCGAGTCTTGTCTGGCCCCTCACACAGCCGCGGGACTCACTGACTGCCGGGCTGCTCCCCGTGTGGAAAAAAGAGTACTTGTGGGTTTGGTTGCTTTCTTGTTCCCGAAACACGGGCAGTTGCGGGAATTAAAAATTCCCGCTGTTGCGAGATTGCTTACATTTTAACGAGAAAAGCCCCAAAAGTTGTGTTAATTTGCGTTACTTTGAATGGAAGACTGGCGGCCAGGCGGCGTCCTTGAGGATCTGGGTACCCAGCGAGGTAAATGTGAGCGACATTCTGTGCATTCCCTTTTTGGGACTGTGTGTTGAGGATTTGCCCTGGGAGGACATAGCCAGGTGGAGCCCTTATGGCTTAAATTTAAGAATGTCAGCTCACCTGTGGTTCATTGAGCTGGTAATGTGCGTAAGCCATGGCCCGGTGCAGGCTCTGAGCCCTTAGAGCTGTTCATTCAGGGAGGATGGTCAGTTGCAGCCCAGCGTGCTCTAGAGCCCGAGCGGGGGCTTGGCATGTTTCTGTGATGAGAGAATGGGGTGACACCATTCGGTTTTGGGTCACATGGGTTTTTTGTTAGTTTCAGTGTCTCTGGCTATGTGGTCATTGCCCCAGCAAACCTTACCTTTCTTTCTTCTTGAAGGTTTTTGTTTTGTGTTTAATGTCAATTAATTTGCATTAAATTTGTAGATAAATCCATTTCCACAGTCAGATATACACCGAGATTAAGAAGTGAAAGTTATTTTTACTGGAGGTAGTAAAAATAAAATTAAGTGTAGATATTCAAAAATGTTTTGGTTTGTGGCTGACTTAAAATGGTTTTTTAAGCCTCAGGATGCATTTTTTCTTCCTGTTAATATATATCTTTTTAATATATGAAGCTTAATGTAGCTAACTTGGGCAGTGACACTAAATACCTATAGCACATGGCTTTAGGTTGCAGGCATGTACTAAGTGCTACATACAAATAGTTCCTCATGTGTTTCCCTAGAGAGGCTGTTTCCATGATGGTTAAAGCTGGAATGTTGAATGCACAGGAACTTCCAGAGACTGCACTTTCTTCTTGTCTTTTTTTCCCCCTAGTTGAGGGGACCTTTCGTGTTGTCCTTAGCTGCACTGGTTATGTCATGCTATTCCAGCATGGCATTACACGATGTGACTGATGCAGTCTCATGTGTCACATCACAGTGAAATCACTGGAGGGGAAAAGTTTTCCTCGGTGGGGCTTAAGGATATTTATAAAATTTGGGTTTTTTTTGCTTGTGATATTTGTTTCTAAGGTTGGAGGCCATGAATTGCCTTCAAGGTACCTGTCTGATTTCTGTGGCTATTGGCAGGTTTGAAACCACAGATCAGGAGGAGATTCTGGTTGGAAATAGAATTGGAAACGGTCTGCTTCTCTGTAAAATGGGTTAGATGTGTTTTTAGATTACTCTCAAATGGCAAAGCATTGCTGCAATCAGCTGTGTTCTTTGCTGTGCTCTGTAGAAGCAAGAGAACTGGCTTCGTGGTGAGGAGCAGTGAGAGGCACAAGCAGCATTTCTACCTGTTGTCTTGTCAAGATCTTTGCCTTGGTGTAGCAAGGGATGTCAGCATGCAGTGCAGGCATTTCCCCTGTGTTGTCAGAAATCTATTTTTGATGCTGTTTATCCTTCAGTGGCGGGAGAGTGTCTGATGATGTTTTTATTTGTTAGTTCCTTTGTTACACAGGACACAGGTTTGGGTTTTTTGGTGGTTACCAGGCTTATAAGATTCAGCTAAATATTTCCTCTTATGCCACGCTCAGCTAAGGTGGCTGAAATTGATTTAATGTTTAGCCCTTTTAGTATGGAAGTCAATGTAGTAAATGTGTTTTTCCTGGTGCCTGCATATTGAAGCCTGCTGTTATTGATCCCACCTTACAAATTAACCCAGGGGACTCTTTATCTCTTTTAGTAAACTTGTGCTTCTCAGTACAAAAAGAACAGCATTTTGAGCTGGTTGACCTGTTCAGCTGTGATTTCAGGCTCTGCTCAGCTTTCCTTCCCAATAATAAAACCTGTTTGTTCCTGTGTTGTTGTGCTCAGGATTTTGGGAGGTGTCACTCATTAACTTCAGACTGTGGAGAAAGATCCTTGGGTAGGAGACCCCAGAGAAGAATAAAGGCTTTGGCTTTAGGTCTGGGACTCTGAACCCTGGAGAGCTGAGTTTTGAGTTGGTCCTTGCAGGCTTCAGTCAGTGTTGTTGCAGTGGGTTCAGCTCTGATGTACAGTATTGGCATTCTGGGCTGGTTTTGTGCAAGAAGTCCCAAAGGCAAGGTAACACTCTAAACAGGCATCAGAGCATTTTGAGTAGCTTGGATGAGGAGTGTAGTATGCTCAAAATGTGTAATTATTGTATCAGCTCTGACTTGTGGCTCCTGGTGGTGGACAAAGAACACCAGTAGCTATGTTTTCTTTCATACTGGTAAAAACTGCTTTTTTTTCCCCCCTCCTCTTCTAGGTATTTGTTTGAATACATAGAAGAAGATGACAAGTGTGCATGGATGATTTTACCTAATTAACACCTGCTAGATTTGCAAAAGGCAATTATCACTGTGAAGTGTTTACATTGATTTATGGGAGGAAGGCGGCCCATGAGAGGGATGCTGATAATATCAACACAGTGGATTAAATGCACATTTACACCTTTATTGACATATAAGTTATCTGTGCCAGGAATGCACTGAAAAGGCTGCTGATGGAGCAGTAATGTGGCACAAACTAGTGGGTTTGGATTCAGCTCTGTCATCCTTCTGTAAGGCACTTGCATGGAAACCTTCATCTGAGCTGCTATAGGACACAGAGGCTCACAGAATGGCTGCTTGGTAGGATAATGAGCAGTGATGGCAAACGGGAATTCAGAAGAATGATGAAAGACAATGGACGAGGTTTGAAGGAATTGTCTCGCTTTTTTAAAAAATATTTTTAGTTTTTTGCTGTTTATGCTATGGATTTTTAGAGAAAGCTTAAAGAGGCTGGAAGAGTCTTTGCAGCAGGGAAATGGAATCTGGCTCTGAATCCAGCCAACATCAGAAAAGAAAGATTGTGACACATGGACTGGAAGATCAAAAAAGGGTAAGTGACAAAAGGTGGGAACACTTTCTGCTTAAATTACTGAAGGAGTTGCAAGTGGCAGAATAGCTCTATGTAATGCTTTTATCACTTGCACTTGCTGCTTGCTATGCTCAGCCAGCTGTAGATCTCTTGATTATATGTTTTGGAAAGTGTTTGTCTTTCTCTTCTTCCAATGTATGGAGCAAAGAGCTGAGGGAAGGGGAAATTGTGATATGAGTGAAAGAAGGGAAAGATCTCTAGAATTCTGGCTGCTTGTTGATGAAGAGACATCCAGTGCAAATGAAGTATACTGACTCTTACTGAGTCTCGTCAGATTATTGGTTTGTTGTAAGTTTAGCTTCTTTTTTCCTGTTGATATCATTAGTGGAGTGGTTAGAAAAATGCTATCTTGGTGTTTTCATTTTTGAGAATGTTGTGCACTTGTCAGTGTCCTCATTGTCCTGGTGGAACTGTTTGCATTTTGCTGTAGTTGCCAGATGTAATTTTGGCTTGAATCAAGATGTACAGTGGAATGTGCTTAATGTCAGCGGTTGGCCCTTAATTTGCACAAGTGCTTTGTGGCTCTCTGTGTGTCAGGGTGGTGCTGAGTTGCCCCATCCTAATGGGTTGGTGCACTAAATTGTGAAGTCCTTGTCCCAGACAAAGCTGTAGCTTGTGACCAGCTGGGATTCCAAAGCTGTTTTGTTGGCACCAGTCAAGCACATGACAACTTGGTGTGTTTCTGCTGTATAAATCATTGATGTCGTCCTCTGCTCAGAGTTGATGGGGAATAGAAAATGCCATGTTCAGCTCTGTGCAGGGAGCTCCTTTCCCCCTGCATGATTTTTATTTCAGTTGAAAACTGAGTTAGAAAAAAAGAAATTGACCATCAGGTATTATTTTGCTGTTCAACAGCGCTGTCTAATTTCAGGGAGAGGGAGGTTTGTGTCAGTTTCATCAGGTCTGCTGAAGAATCAAAGTGGGTTTCTCTGTCACCCCATTAGAAATCTAAGCAGCCTGGAAAACTTTCAGAAATTGGATAAAATGCAGCTGCTTGCTAGAAGAGAAATGGCATTTGGGGAACAAAATAAAACTCCTGAATGTATCTTAATTGCAGCAAGCATGATCTATTAACTGACAAGCTGCCAAGGTCTTCCTTCTACTTTTTTCAAGGAAGCATTTTGGGACTGAAATGAATCAATAAGGGTTGAAACAAAATCTGTCTATTGACTTAATTTCTGGAGGCTGCTGGAACACTTTTCCTCCCCCTTCTGAAGTGTACAACATTATCCTGCATTTGGGGTGTGATGGGAAAAACATTTGTGACCTGTGACACCCAAGCATACTGTAATTGTTTTGATGCACCAAAATTAATATGCAATTATGTCTGTCCCTCCTTTCTGATATGTATGGGAGCCTACATCTCCCATCTGCTCCTGGCTCTGGCTGTTTGGTGCACATGTAGCACGGGGCCTCTGAATGTATAATATAACCCCAAGTGAGGCTCAGTGGCAGCTGGGATAACATCAATTGGTCATGCTTTGCTGACATTCATTTTAACTTGAACTCTAGCTGTCATGGAGATTATTAAATTTATAATGATATATGTAAGATCCATTTTAATGACTCTGCATGCTTGGGTGATCTCTCTCACTTCTGTTTGCAAAACAAGTCCTAATAGAGTATTGCATTTCATTTCCTGTAGAATTTTTCAGGGAAAGGTTACTGATGAGGGCTTTGCTTAGACTTCTACTTACTGGGAAAAATCAGTCTGGAATAATGATAATGTTGATGCAACTCAGTTGTTGTTATTATGGAATTGAATAGTAATGTAGACTTTAGTGTTTCTAAGCTTGAAGTTCTTAGATTTCTGATAGGGTATCTGTGATCAAAGGCCATTAAAATTAATTATCAGTAGACACTTTTTTGTTATTGAAAATGAGACTTGTGCTGGAAGAAAAAAGACCAAGCTCATTTTTAACCAGGTGAGTGCATTATCCTTTTTATCACCAATATGTTTTATGGACATAAAGTCAACCATTGTTTAGTGTTTCTGGAGCAGTAAGAATCTATGTACATTCCTTGATGATGGAGCTGGCTTGTCTTTCCCAAGTAGGGTATAGAATGCTGTGTCTGCATTTGTGGTATAGCAATAAAGCTTAGTTTCCTGTTTGCTTGCCTTTTTTAAAAGTGTATTTTAAGTATCAATTTAGTATCTATATTGATTAAGCAAGGACAAGATTTAGCATTTGTGCTTGTTTTTTAGGGGGATGGGGTTTTGCTTTTTATGTATTGGCTGATGTTCAAGATCTCAAAACTGAGCTGCCTCTGACTGTGCTGATATCAGCCAGAGCAGCTTCCCAGGCTGACTTTAGAGGACTCATATTAATCTTTGGGATAGCAGTTCAGCCATCTACACATCTTAAGTTGGCTCTAGCGGAATTACATAGCTAAATTCCATGTAACTGGTAATGTACAAGTGAAGAATTTGATCAGGTTTAACAACCATGTAAGCTGGCCATCTGAAGGTAGCAGGATTACCAACGTGAATACTAATGTGAGTGGTGACCAGGCTTTATGCCAGGATATGACTTTGGCAAGAGAGTCTTTAAATACAAGAGTAATGCAGGTGATGCTACAGACTTTTTGTCTGTAAAGTTTGTATGTAGAGGATTGTTTTGGTATAAAATGGATGGTTGCTCATGAGCGGTGAATTCAGACATTTACTTTTTTTTTTTTGAAGAAGAGATTTAAGGTAAAAACTGCTGTCCTGTGTTCTGATTAAATGCATTTTCTTTGGATGATTGAAATATTTCTTCAGTTGATTTCCATCCTTCATTCCTCCTCCTTCTTGACTTTTCATTCAGGTCCATAGCTCTAAATTAGAGGGACATCCTAAAGAAATGGGTATGTGCAATAGTGACAGAAGTGTCTTCTGCTCTGCCTGATTGAACCCTTTTTGACTGAATGATGAGTAAAATGGAATTGTGAAATGCATTCAGACTCTGGAAGGATCTCTGTAAATGTGTATTTTATGCTTAGATGTGCTCTCTTGTCTAACGAAACAATTGTCTCTGCCTGAGTTGTGATTTTAATTTTTTATTAGAGATTTATTTGCTCTTGCCTGGTGTCCTGGTCTGTTTCAGGAAGGATTGTGTTTTGTTGTCAGCAGCACAGAAAGTGGCGTGGCAGTAGCACACCTCACAGGCTTAGAGCTTAGTGCACCTCACAGGCTTCTGTGATTGCTCTTGTGTGTGGGTTAAGGGGCATTTTTGGTTTTGACTGTAAAAAAATTGTCACTCTGGACTTTGAAATATCAGTTCAAGCTCTCTGGGCATGCTGCCGCAGAGGCAGAGTGCATCTGGTGCTGGACTTGTAAAGCCAAACTGATGGTGGTCTTCTAGTACTTTTTTCCCCTTTTGCTACTTGATAGTAAACATCCTCAGCTCTTTTTTTCATTGAATTATTTTTATTTTGAGTGAAGAATGTGTGAGCTGCAGTTTTACAGTGTTACAAGCAGACTAACACTGTTTTCAGGGGGCGTCTTTTTCTCTCGACTTGTTTCTGTTGGAGCAGTCGTTGTGATACCCGTGACTGAAGCCATATGCTTTAGCTTTCTCCTGGGTTTGTGTTTTTCCTGCCTTATTATTGATAAACTTCCCATTTGTTTGAGGAAGCTCTGCTGCTACCTTTATATCAAAGTCAGTTTAAAGAGCATAAGTAGTCTCACATGTATTGACCTGCTTATACTGAGGGCTTGTGTTCTCTAAAGCAGGGTAATGGTGACTGAGTACTGTGTTTATTAGCAGAATTTTGTGCTGAAACATTAATGCAGTTGGGTGCTGTGCTGCTGAGCCAGTGTGGAAGCACTCAAGTGTAACCACTTATAAATTGCAGCAAGACTTAGCTTATGAAATTACAGCAAGCTGTGTTGTGGTGTTTTGATAATTTAACTAACTGGGTTTTTATGGAAATACACATGCAGTAAAAATCCACTGAGCAGGAGAACTGAGGAAATGTCAGCTTCTCCTTCATTTTTCAGATATTTAAAACCTTCTGTAAGCATAACAATCTCTGTAGAATTTTAGTTCATGGCAGGATTTTATATTTTTATTACAGTAATTAAGATGGTTAATAAATTTACTATAAGCCTTATAATCATAGAATCAGATTTGGGATATTTTAGTTACATGGATGTGCCTTGGTGGTGTGTCCTGGACTTGGCTTCTGCTTCTAGGTCATAAGTTTCCTGCTCTAAAAGATGATTCTGTAACCCTATTTGTGAGTGTGTTGTCTGTAATAATTTTAAACCACTCTTCACTGAGAAATTTGCTCAAAGAAACAGGTAGTTGTGTTTGTTTTAGTGAGGCAGATTTTCACCTTGATGGTCGCTACAAGGTATTTCGTTCTTCTATTTTATCTGGAACTTCTTTCTACAATGGTTTTAATGAGAGTCATGGAAGTGTGATTTGGTATTGCCAGCCCTCTCCCAGTCACACCCTGGTCATGAAGAAATTTTCCATATTGTCAGAAATGTTTATATAATATAAACAAAGGATCTTGCTTATTCAGCTGATGTCTCTTGTAGTGTTTGTCTTGTTAAAAGAATTTGTGAACTTTAAGATTTAAGGGTGATTTTTCTCCAACTTGTGTAAGTTTGCTAGGATGTGATACAAAGGATCTGTGGTGATGTCAGCCAATCAAACATTGGACTCAAGTGGTGGGCTTCATGTGCCTGAGGACTCTGGCGCAGTCTCCACTAGAACTGACTCATGTAATTCTGTCAGTCTTTTGTCTCTTTGCCCTGACCTTTCCCCATGTCTGTGTTACTGTACGGTGAAAAAAGCTCCTGTGTGATTTCTTGGGGTCTTAGGCTTGGCCACATTTTTGAGCTTTACATGTTTTGTACAGTGAGTAAACTACATGTGGCACAGGTACATATGCTTTTCTCTTCCTCATACCAAGTGAAGTTCATTATCTCAGAAATAACCTGAGCAAGGAGTTTCAGCTGAAGTTCCAGGAATGTGGAAGAAATACCCATGGGCAAGCAGGTGGCTTAAGCCATGCAGGACCATCATGGCTTTCCTCATGAACTGTGCTTAAAGCCTCTTTGTGAGGGAGGGAATGAAGGTGATCAGGAGATGAGAGCAAGGAGCTGATGAGATGCATAAACAACTGCTGCTGATGCTGTGGCTCTGAAGTGATGGGAGAAATGTGAATGAGGCATTATTCTACAAGGTAGGACTCTGGAAATCTCTGTGGAAAACATCTGTGACGCCCTTTGCAAATTTGCTGATGGCACTCCTTGAGCAGGATACAGAGTTCTGGGTCTCTGTCTCAACCAAAAAGGATGGGACTGCTTTACAGTATGATTGGAGGAGCCTGATATTCTCATTCCCCCACATGAGCAAAAAGCAGAACAATTGTTCTTGGGGGTTTATTGCAAAGTTCTAGCGTGCGTGCCTCTGAAAATGCTTGCATGGCAGGCAGATTACACAGCAGATAAGTGCAGGTGCTGTTAGTAGAACAGTACAAAATCAGTCAGATTATTTCTGTTTGCTGAAATTGTCATGAAAAATTTGGAGCAGTTGGTTATTTCCAGTGTGAAAGAAGTGAGGATCAGTGCTGATAAGGAGTTTATATGGCACCCCTGACTCTGCTCATGCCTGGAAGAAGTTCCCTGCTTGCATTTGTGTGTACCTACACAGCATGTCGTTTTAAACTGGCTTTTTTCCCCGCTCTTCTCTGATGGTAGATTAAGACTGCACTGGTGTGACCTGCTCGTTCAAATCCTGCAGCAGTGTGTGCTGTAGTGCCAGTGGCACTGATCAATAGCTGATCTTTCAGAGCTGGACAGAAACCCAGCAACGCGATGATGCATCAGCTGCTTGCCTTGTGTGTCGGGAAGAAATCCAGCTGCTGCTGCTGACAACAGGCTTTCAAACCCTAAGGCATGGTGTATGATTATTGTTCTTACTTTGGATGACTATGAGTATTAATGGTCATAAATTAGCTGGGATATTTCACAGTTTAGCCAGACGTCCTGATGCTGTGGAAAATCTCCAGTCTGGGGTGGATTATCTATTCTGTCTCCTCTAGCTGGCTTTGGGGTGCCTTGTCTGGGGCCCTTGTGAGTGGGGGCTAAGGAGTGAAAGCTGGACGTGATGCTGTAGCTGTGGCTCAGTGCATTAGTGAGCCTCTTACTCCGGTTTTCCACATCCTGTGGTATAAAGGAAGATTTTATAGTTAAGATCCTAATGGCTTCATCAATCTAATTTCAAAGATAATAAAGCCAAAAGACTTAAGCAGTAAATACAGGTGAGTGCTATGTAGTATAGCGTGTATTCTTTGGAGTATAAGAAAACTTTATTTGAAACAAGTGAACTTCCGATATTAAAAAGGGTTGTAGGATGCTGAAGAGACCTCTCTACTCAGTAAAAAAATTCTTCTGTTATTAGTTAGATTGTAAGAAAATTTACTCCCAATACCAGAGTGTTCTGGAGATGCTTCTGCAGCTGTGAAATTCACTTTGGCTGTCATTCCCTTCTTTTATAGTGGTTTAGCAGAAGCTGCTGCATTTCCCTCATTCTTTCTGTGATTAAGATGTTGCAAACCAAGTTTTCTGTGCCACAGGATGCATTTCACCTGATGCACTGCTTCAGGAGCCAGCCCACTTCCCAGCCCTTACACATGGGAAAAGTCCAGTGGAAATTACTATTGTGTCACATGCCTCAGTGTTGTGGGAATCATTAAAATTAGAGGTTTTAGGAAACTGAGGTGCATTCCTCAGCAGTCCCATCCCGTTTGATTTGTACATAGACTCCCAGGTGGCAATAAGTGTTGCAAAAATTACTTCTATATCCTGTGCATTTAATAGGACAGGTGTCTCTGTTACATAAAAGGTACAAGAAGGTAAACAGTAGAGGTTGTGTTTTTAATTATTTTTGTAAAGCAAGTGTGACTTTCAGATAATGTACATTCTAACTCATTAGCGTGTAGTTTCCTGCACACCTCCTTAGAAAATATGTTCATTATTATGCAAATGGCTACCCTCTGGCTTTGAAGTAATTGTCACTTGGAATAATGTGTGGGCCATGGGATAAAATACTTCAAAACCTAAATGGCTGGGAAAGTCAGATGGAGCAGTCAGACATTGCCTCTCGTTATGTCTGTGCCTGGGAGCAAATTTGATATCCCTGAGGTCTGCTATCTATTGTGATATTCCTGGCGAAGGGAGTGGTAGGAAAGGCAATGGGGAAAAGGAGGAAGGAGTGTACAGGAAATAGTCTCTGTGATAATTCAGACTTCTTTACTAATTTTAGGGTGTATTACAAATCTTGAAGTCTTCCAGAAGGGGAGGCATTAGGGATAGGCAGACATGCATTTGTCAGTATTTATTTTTAGGCACTTGGTGTTAGGGGTTTTTCTGGTTGATTATAGTCTAGTCTGACAGATGGGGTGTAGATTTATTTATGCTTGCACACTGCAGTAATTCATAACTTTAAGAAGCAAATATTAGTGACATCTTCCAGTAGCAGCAAAGCTCTAGTCTATTCTTTAACAGAGAAATTAGGTTTCTCTGTTAAGGTGCAGATCCAGTACAACAGACAACTTTAAGCATATAACTTCATAAGCATATTTGCTGGTGCAGTGCAGGTGAAGAAATTCTTGGTGTTACAGATGTGTATTTCTTAAATATTCCTGCTTGAAAAGCATCGTATGTCTGTTTCTATTCATGTTCGTGTGTTGCTTTCAAAGCACTGTTAAGAGGAATACTTAAAACGTAACAGAACTTGGCAGGAAAACAGGTATGTTACAGATGAAAATGGATCTTTTCTTCAAAAGTTGTTGAAGGTCATGTTGGTTTAACTCTAAAATAGCTGGTAGGAGGCTGCTGGGTGACGTGAACTTATTTTCCAAGCTGAATTCCCTTTGTAATGCAGAACCTTATTATTGTTTTATAGATCAAGTTACAATTTCCCTGTGCAGAGGAAGACTGGAAGGGATAATACATCTGAGTTTCTTGTCTTTTCTTGCACAAACCCTTTTGCCAGTCAGTGCCCTCTGTTTCTGCCCTTTGGATAACCCAGAGGAGGGATGTGACAGTGACCCACGGTCTCTGTGCACAGCATTTGGGGGAGGTGGAGCCCGTACAGATACCTCAGCCTTTCCCAAACTGCTCAGGAGTCTGCTGCAGCTTCTGATGGGAGACTCAGAGACTCCTGCAGCATTCCCATGGGAGTAAAAGGCAGCGAGAGGGTGGACATGATTTTGTGATAGAGTGAAAAAAAATCTTGCCTTTTTTTGTGGTAGAATTATAAAAATCCCTTTTTTGCAGAAGACTGTCATTCATCTTTTAGAAAGAAATGATCTGGCTTACAAATGAGCTTGTCCTTGCAGCATTAGGGAAAAAATAGCCTGGTATTGAGGACTGATTTTCTTGCTAACAGATAATGATGCATGGTTGTCTCTTGAGGCTATCGCACATTGATGGTAATAAATATGTACTCAGACTTGTGTAGCTGTTTTTCAAGTATTCTGCACTAAAAAAAGGAGTTGTATTCAAGGGAGCTGAGGGGCAAGAGAGTAGCTTCTGACATCAGATAACAATTGAGAAATCAACAGAGACAAGGTAGGCTTATTATGAAAAACTTTCCACTTATAGGTGGAAAATGAGAATTCTACATGCTGCAAGCATTTAGCTTGCAGTTTATTTTCTAAAGTCTTTCAGTTCTTCGTTGTGATGACAGCAGTGACTATCAGATCCTCAGCAACTTGGAGGATTTGTTTTGGATAAGCAGCATACATCCAATATGACTGCTCCAAAAATGTAACAAGGCAGATGGAATTGCCTGTGTTATTTCACGGTCTCTCTCCGAAGTCTCCTAATTCAGATGCCTTGTTTTCTTCATTGATGTTTGCTGTATCGTGTCAAACAAGGCAATGAATTTTTAACATGTCATCAATTTAGTACTATGATACTCACATTTTTAAAGTAAATCTTGTGAACACAGTAGGAATGATAGTGGTTAGAAACTGGAGAAATCACAGAATTATAAGGCTTAGGGTAAGGAAAGTTGGTTTGTTGTATGAGCGTTAACTGGACCTCAGTTGTTCTATTATTGCTCCATTGGTTCATAATATGAATGTTAAACTGATCAAACAAAAACTAGATGGTGCTAATTCAGGTACTGGAAGTGTGCCCTTCCCATATCAGTCTTGATCAAAATCAACATAAGATATTAGAAATGAATGAAAGTTGCATCAGCCGTCTTTTAATTGCATAATGTTTAATGTTATTTAGGCTGGTAGCTCACATTCTGTGAATGAGAAGACCACCACAAACACCAGAAGAGATCTTTATTTCAAGATTTAATTTTTGCAAGTTTTAAATACTGCACTCTATTGATGTGAAACTCATTAATCTTATGTGCTGGGTTGCTGTTGTTGTCTCTTTAATTTGCCTTCCAAACTGGCATCATTTTGATTAATATGCTGACTGCTGGAGCTCAGGCTTGGCAATAGGAGTAGCCTGTCTTCAAACTCCTTTTCCTTTAAGATGCTTGCCTAAATAAAAGGAAGATTAGCTATAGTGTGTATGTGTCAGGGCTGGAATAAAATATTCATAAATATTTATCAGGTGGGGAAAATAAATACATGGGTGCATCCTTTTAAAACTCAGATGACATGGCATAATAGACCAGCTGGCAGAGGATGAAAGGTGAGTGTGGGGGAGATTTTTCACCTTGTGTAAACTATGGAGTAACCTGAAGCACAGCACATCAAAATGCCAAAATAGATGGAAGCATGTACAGGCAAGGGCCTTTCTGGATAGATAGGCAGATGATTGCTTTCCTAAGAGCCTGGGACTTGGAATTGAGGGTGGGTGGTCTAGTGTCATGCACTGTGTTTACAGTGGCTGAGTGTGAAGTCCATGTGTCTAATGCAGTGACAGAATCACAATGAGAAAGACATGTACCGAATGGCATTAGCAGGAAACCCAGATTTTGTGACTTACATAGTGATCAATAATGGCATAAACACAATGTTTTAAGTCTTTTGTATTCACCTATCTTTATCTGTAGGCAATATATTTTTGGCTTGTAGATGTTGGGTTTTTCCAATCATAGAGCATATATCTTCATAGAGGAGTGTTGTTTTGCACCAAGTTCTTTCTTTAGCCGTTGCTTTGCACTGGATGATTGGGATTTCTGCTCTGAGTAGTTTTTATATTGCAAACTGAGTAGTTTGTTTGTGTCACATGGCTTGTTCCATTCTCCCCTCTCCCCCCAGAGCCCTGGTGGTGGTCTTGCCCTCCCTCCCCTTGCCCCTTCTATCAGTTGTATCCCATTAAATCTCCTGCCACGTGCCTGACAACCTCTTTTCCTCCTGGACACCATTACCTCCTTGGTTGCTGTCTCTTTAATTTGCCTTCCAAACTGGCATCATTTTGATTAATGTGCTGACTGCTGGAGCTCAGCCTTGGCAAAAGGAGTAGCCTGTCTTCAAACTCCTTTTCCTTTAAGATGCTTGACTAAACACTCTTTTCCCTGGAGGTGTTGATCCACAATGGAGTTGGGGGACAATGAGAAGAAGAGCACCTTCTGCATTTTGCTTTTGTCCTTGTCATTGGAGCTGGGCTCCCGAGCTGGCCAAACAGACCCCAAAAGGCCCCTCAGTCCTACAGAGAACAATGTTAGTTTGCAATTGTAAATAATAGCAGGAGTGGTGGAGCTCTGTGGTTCAGGAGGGGAGTGTGTGAGGTGCTGAGGTATGAAAGAAGATCCTTCCTCCCTGGTTCTCTAGGTTGTTCTGGCACGATCTGGGTAGGGAAGTGCTGCAGCTGAGTGGTGATAATTGGCCCAGCCTGGGAGGTTCCAATGGTCCAATAGTGAGAAGCATCTCTGGAGCTTTACTGAAAAGTTCAGCCAAAAGAACCCTTCACAGTCTGAGTGCCTCACATGGGTTGGGCTGATCTGTCTGCCGCTGTCCTGCTGCTCCAGCTTCACATTTCATGGGCTAACTTGTTTGGGTGACCCCTTCAGTGCTGCCCCATGCAGATGAGAATATGTGAGATGCACAGCTCCCACTATTGGATTCCTCTTGGATTAAGCTAATTTTTGTGTGTGTTGTTTTGGTTTTTTTTCCCTTTTGGATTTGGGCATAATCTTCAAATTAGTCCAGCTGTTACCATGGCCTTGTGTGGCTTTTAGGCAGTGTAGCTCCAAGGTCTTTGGCTGATCTGTGGGAGAATAGAAGAGTGATGAAGGATGGGAAGCTGGAGGAGAACTGGCTTGTTCTTGCAGTACTGGTTTTGTTTTTTATTTAGGGTTTTTGCTGCTCCAACAGAAGCTGGAAATGGATAATCTTTATAAATGATAAAAAATACTTCTTTGAGTCTTGCAGGAAAGAATACAAGACACATGGGAGGCAAGTATGATGCAAGCATTCACCTCATATGAGGAAATCTGCTTCAAAATTGAAGTGTCCTTATTTCTAAACAATAGCAAAACCCCCTAAACAAACAAAAAATACCTCTTGCAAACCACAACAAAACCCCAATACTCTGCAGTCTGTAAATGACTCTACTGCTCCATACATAGTAGCTTTTTTTTTTTACTGTTCTGTAGTGGCTTTTCATGTGTGTGTTGAGGTGCGGACAATTCCTGTCTGTACGGAGTTCTGGTTTGCCCTGAAAAGGGGAACTGGGCTGAGAGAAATGTCCCACAGAGCCAGAGGTGTGTGTGGAAATGGAGGTGATCCCTCTGTGCTGCTGCCTTGTGCTCCTGGGGAGCAAGGACAGCTCAGAACTTTGGCTAATCTACATCAGGTGTACGTGTTTTCAAAGATGATGAGGCAGTGACTGCTGTCCTCTCCTCCCTGTCATTTCCTCTGCCACAGGGTGATGGATCGTCACTGGTAAAGCTGGTCACTGTCAAGTGCAGAAGGATTTAGGATTAAATACCTCTGGTCCTCAGAGGGTACAACAGGGGCTGATGATGTTTCCTTAAAGCTTGCACATGTTTTTAGCCAACTTAAGGGGTGTCCAGTTATTGTGACCAAATTCATCTGGGAGTTTGGAATGGCTAATTTGCTTCTGAAATTATTCTATTGCAAGTCAATTGCTATGATGAACTTCAGTGATAATCTTTTGTTGCCAATTAAGATTAGTAATCTAGAGTGCTTTTTATGTTATGAGTTATTTTCCATTTGTATTAAACTAGAAAGTGGATTTCAATTTAGAATTTTTTTACAGCCTCTAAATAATGAAAGCATTCAGTCTTGATTCATGCTTAATGGCTTGATAAGGATTGTTTGTTTTTATTTGTTAATGTAGTGTTGTCTCCTTGGCAGATAATGTCAAAAATACCATAAAACAAATTGGTGGCTGTTTAATAGGTTCATTTCATCCTTAATGTCTGAGTGGAAAATGTGACTGTGCACTTGAGCAAATGGTTCAAAATTGAGTTTTGGGCTCCGATATCTTAACTCGAGTGTCTGCAGTCCAAGCACGTTGTCAGTCAGCACATGTGGCAGTGCCCTGCCTGCTCCCAGAGAGCATCATGCACTCAGACCCTCTGAAATCAAGGCCTTTGTGAGGCAGACCCAGGCAGCATGTCAGACTTGAGTGCTGAACTTTGGAAGCCAAGAACTATTCCTACCCACTGATGATAACTTAATATCCATGATACCCATGTGTGTGGCTTTTTTCCTTTCTGGCTGCGTGCCCAGATTCTACACCGATGAGTAGTTATCTTTGCAACCTTTCACATTGTTGACAGTGATTAATAATGTGTTGTGCACACTTCCATTGCATCAAATACCAGTTTTTTGGGTAATGGGAAAAGAATATCTAATTAGGGAATGAATATCATTGACTTCACACATCGTATGTAATTCAGGTTTTGCTTTGTTTTTTGTGTTGGTTTTTCTTTTAAGCAGGGGTAGGAGTAGTAGATTGAAGTGTGACTTTTATGAAGTCATGAGAGTAGAATATAAGGTTTTAGGTTAATTTCTGTCAGTTTCCATAATACAACTGAAATGCAAGCATGTGAACACAGAAGCATATTTTTAAAGGATTTTCCTGTGAGGAAGAAAGTCTTTTACATCAGTAGATGCTGTATATACCCTTTTGAATGTTAAATCCTAAAGCAATAAAGATAGCAGATGCTTGTAAAAATGAGATGACTGCAGCTCAGAAATCTTGTTTTTCCTGAGCAAAACTGCTTGAAATTGCTAATGTGTGCACTGATAAGCACTCAGTACTAGGCACTTATCTCTCAGGCAATGTGTAAAAAGTGTAAATCTGATTATTGGAAATTAAGAGATGGGTACTATTATCATACTTGTATACCCTTCATGTGAGTACACGTCCTTCAATTGCTGTATTTTATTTTTTTTTTTGGTCAATGGCATTTAACCTGAGGCACTTTTTCATTTCTACTAGTATTGAAGTAGTTTGTATATCACTGTATCTACTCAAGAAAAACTGGACCATAGATTAGGTCACCTATGCTGCTTTTCCACATTTTTCCCCTAAAGTGAAATTTAGCTTTTCCACTGGGTTTTTTATCTGTTTTTCTACTGTTAAACATTGTAACCTTTCAAGATTCAAGGTTTTTTTGTGTTGTTACGGCTGCACTGTTTAGCAATGCAGAGCCTGTAGTTGTTTCATGATTTAGATGGTATCTATGTGTATATATTAATTTCTATTCATGTGGCTAAGGACTGACATATTAAACTGGTATTCTTTCTGGTTTGTGTCACGGTTACTTCATTAACCGTGTTGAATTATGCTGTAAATATTTGCAGGAGCTCAGTCTTTGTAGTCATTCTCTGTGGGGAATTTGCATTGCAATTGTTGGGGGATCTGAGTGTAGGAAAGCTGCTTAAGTGGGCATCATCTGTTTTTTCAGGCATGCAAGCCTAAGTGGTAGAATATATATATTTTTAACTGCTAATGTACTGTTGGGGCAATCAAGGGGATGACTTCCTCAGTGATATAAGTGGTTAGGCAGGAGGGGGATATCTGTTCTCCCAGAAACAGAGGAGATTTTTATCCAGAAAAGCTCTGGATAAAAGCAGAGGCCATTGGAGAAGATGCAGGAGTATTTCAGTAAAACTGAGCTATGAGATGATGATGGGAGGGGATGCAAGTTCAATGGAACAGGGCTGTGACTATGTGAAAGCCTTTCATTCATTCCTCTTAGAGATTTTGGGCCTTCTATAAATATTGTACTAAAGGTGATATGTTCTAGAAGTTTGTTGTAAAGCCGCTGCATGCTGGGATATGAGCTCACACAGGGCTGCAGGAGCAGGGAAATTTTTCTTTGAAAACGAATTTAAACAAAATTCATACTGCTGTGGAAATCCTCATACAAAGGAAGAATGATACAAATTTACTCTTTTCTCTCTGCAGCCTTGGAATGGGAAGGTTGTTGAGTAGCAGATCTTGTCTTCATGGAGGAAAAACACAGTTGGAACAAGTTTTGCAGATATGCAAGAATAGCAGAGAAACAATACAGTACTCTCACTAAAAAAGCTCAAATTATTTCCTTTTGCCTTGACTATTTGGCTCTGACTTGAATTTCAGAAGTATAGACACAAGGTGAATGAAAAACTGCGTTAAGTTGTGGGAAGTTTGTGTCTTTGCAAACTCCATCTTTAGTTTTGTCTCAATGCATGGTGAGAGCTCTGGGATAGGGACTCCATTGTTGCTTTGTGGAAAGGTGCACACCAAACAGAAACCAGAAATAAAGGGTGCTGGTTTTGTCCAGATCTTTCTGCCTAAAAAGATGCTCTAATGCTTTTTGAACGATAATTGCTTCAGTTCCTTCCTTCTCCACTTGAAGCAAGGAAAAGGGAGAACCAAGAAGCTTGGCATGGAACAGCTTTGTGATATGTTACAGCATATATTCTACTGGGAGTTTTAGGTGTAATCTAAGTTTTGGCTGACAAACATCAGCTGTGTTTGTACTCCATGACCCCAGTGGTTCCTCCAAACCTCAGCAACAGAGGACAGTAAACTAGAGAAAAAAAGCTGAGGCACAGAAAAGCTGAGAAATTGTCAGGTTTGTTGGTTTTTCAGTGAAGGGAAGGGGTTTGTATTCTTTTTCACAACCTAATTTGCATTTTGCTGGAGAGAGGCAGTGATAATATTAAAGTCTGTGTTATTTCCCAGGGACTTGGTATTTATAAGTCTGAGTTAGACTCTTCTGAGCCTGCCATGAGTTTCTCTCTGTGATCAACAGAAGAATTTTCTGTCTAACAAAAGTAAGGTCTTGTGATTATGCTAATGTGCTCCAATGAAAAATGGATTTTCTCATTTGAGCCCTTGCATAAGGGGCTTTATTTTTGCTCTTGTTCTTTTTGAACTTGTCCTTGAAGTATCCTGGCTGTTTCAGACCAGGGTAAGCTCCTAAAATACATCTAGAGGGGCCTGGGAAAGGTGATGCCCAGTGGTCATGCTTGCTGGAGCCCTGCTACTATGCCAACAGAAAAATGCTTTCCATGGAACTCCAGGGTTTTCCAGCCTTGCATTTCCAAAGGTATGCTTTTCCCAGCAGCAGAGTCATCTGCAATGAATGGCTTAGAGGCAAGGAGTGAGGCACAGAATAACATGAGAAGTCCTGTGAATATCAGCCACAAAACAGTGCATATCTTTTCCATCAGAGATAGTTGGTTTTTCATTAAAATGCTTGGGGGTGAGTGCTGCTGTGCATGGGAACAAGTCTGAGAGTGGTTTGGGAAGCAGAACTGGCCTATTGCACTGCATTTACAAATTGCATGATGGTCACACTGCTTGGAACATGGCGCTGGGAAGCTCTCTGTTCTGAGCCTTTGCAAGTTAATGGCTTGATCTGAAATCCTCATTCAGTTGAAAAGATTCCCTGTTGGATGGGGAATTGCTAAGTTGTGATATTGGTTCTGACAGGGTCTTTTTTTTCCTAAAGAAATACAATTTTTCTTAGTGAATTCAGGGCGTGGGTGGGATGCCACTGGAAAATGAGCACTGTGTCTATTGCCAGTTTGAGCACTCTAATGGCTGCACTAGAGGCAGATATTCTAGCAGAGAAACTTGTGTGTTATTGTTCATATTATTTCACCACATAAAGGAATCCATTTTAGTAATAGGAGTTCATTTAAAATACACACCAGTGAGTGAGTAATAAAAAAGCCAGTAGATGAAGAAGTGTTTTCTTCTTGCTTAATCTGTGTGGTTGGTAGCTGAAATACCTGTCTTAGGCAAGAACAACGTGCATGGCTTGTCCTTGAACATGCATTTTGAAAGTTAGCCCAAAAGTTTTATCAATTTGTGCAATTTGGGTCATGTACTGTCAGCAGGTTGCCCATCAGATTCTTATGGCTCTTCTCTCCTGCTTTAATACAGTCCTTGCAGGTGAGGTCTGGTGTAGGCACAGATGCAGGAGTTGTGGGCTACTAGGAGAAAGCCATAAAAGTATTTTCTGGCCTATCTATTACACTGCTTTGAGTAAATACTGGGTATATTGAGGTTAGATTAAAGCCTTTGCACTTTAGTTTCTTTCCTAATTGTTTTCTGGTTTTATTGGATTGTCATTCTAGGCTTTTGAAAGATTATGAATATTTTGCTAAGTAGCACTGAAAATACAAGGGTGATGTATGGAAAGATAAGGGGCCCGTGTCTAGAAACACTTAATCTGTTTGCTGCCACTCAGGTTCCCAGTGTAGCCATTACTGCAAGGTTTGAATGTTTAAGTCTGAAATAAGGCTTTTTGAAGTACCTCTGAATTCCAGGGGTCAGCTGATATCTGTAATGGCAAGGAATGAACTGGGGTGAACTTATTTAGCACTCCTCTCTCTATATATTTTCTTTTAAGATTAGGTTTTGTTCAGTGATGCATCCAAGTCAGTCAAAACTTTTTTATGCCCGTCTGAACTAATGGGATAGGACTGGGAGTGTCATTGTGTCCTTAGGAATGATGTCTTTTCCTTGAATGGTGTGACAAGGATGCTGTTGAAGAAGTATTTTGTTTCAATGGACTTCTAAGAGCAGGAGGACATCGTATTTGTAGCCTTCTGCAGGAGAACAAGTTGGTGCAAACTCTCTAGTGATATTCTCTGAAGTACAAGTGGAAGCTTAAAATTTTGGTTACCAGGCTTGGTGCTGTTTTTCAACTGAGTCTCTGTCAATGAGGCTGATGATACACAGCTCCCTTACCCATGTTGTCTGTCTCCTATTGCAGCTGGATCCCAGGCTCACCCAGGGCTTGCAGTAATTCCTCCTGTGTCTTCTAGAGTGGTTAATGACTTCTGGTGAATCTTGTCTTCCTTTTCCTCTTATCACAAAGAGGTGCATAATCTCTGTGTGCCAAAAATTGTTTGGTCTGTGTAAATCACTATCCCTGATGAAATTTAAATAGTGGCTCTCCAAAAGAAAGGAAAATGCTGAGTTTCCATGACATGGCTTTAGAAAGCATTTCAAACAATGCCAGCAAGTGTTGAAAGCTGTCCTTATCCATGTGGACATGGGAACAAAACAGTCTCTGTGGTGTGATGTGGATGTCAGGGCTTTCTCACATCATGTAGGGTACCAGCATGTTTGTTCCTGAGATATTCAGGGCAGTGGGTGGTGTGTGGTTTACTGATTGATATTATTATTAATATTATTGATGTTATTATTGATAGTACTAACATTACTATTAATAACAAATTAATATGTTGTTATTATTCTGATATACAGAGCTGTATTGCATGTCCATAGCATTTCAGTGGCTCTCCAAGGTTGTGAAGATGGATCTGTGAAAAGAGTTAAATAGTGGAGCATAAGATGGAAGGATGTGTTCATCTGAACTAACGTGTGTGCATGCATATTTATTGCACAATTTGAAACTCTGAAACCCCCTGTTCTTTCATAAATATTTGTATGTTTCAGCCTTTCATTTTCGTTTAAAGTATGTAATCTACCATAGCAAATACACTTTTTAAAAAATCCCTTGACAGACCTTGCCAAATGATTACTTTTACCAGCTGTTCCAAATACTGGAAGAAATAATGAGCTTTAAAAAAACCCCCAACAAATTGTAGCTTGCTGCTTCCTCATTCCAGTGTCATTAGAAGATATGGACAGTTGCTCTGTCATTAAGTACCTACTTATTTTAAAGGTTATGGTTGCAATGAAAATAACACTTTTGCCATTTAAACTTGTACTTGAAAATCTTTCTGGGGGAAGATAATCATCGACAGTCATGTAGGCCACAAGTACAATGAAGTGACAAGTGCTATGTCTTAAAAGT
The DNA here is from genome assembly GCF_035770615.1 of Melospiza melodia melodia. Classification (NCBI taxonomy): domain Eukaryota; kingdom Metazoa; phylum Chordata; class Aves; order Passeriformes; family Passerellidae; genus Melospiza; species Melospiza melodia. The sequence continues at coordinate 53,125,951 of NC_086199.1, read as the reverse complement.
AGAAAAATGCTCAATTTGCTCCCACTCCTGTCCAAAAATTAAGAAACTCTAGTATCCCCAATGATAGTTTTATTATTTCTTCTGTGCAGAGGCTTTATTTTTCCATTAATTGTGTCTAAGATCTAAGGATTGGTCTGTGGAATAGAGCCCACCTTTGTGAGGCATCACAGTGGGGGATGTGCAGTGACTGCTTGTTGAGTTCTACTCATAATTTAGGTAGTGCAGTGGGTTGTTTGGGTTGTGACTTCCCAAAAGTTTGTGCCTTTCTGACACTTCCTTCCATACAAAATTAGCCCCTTATGTTTTAACACCAGCTGTATTACTGAGTGTGTGACAATGTAATTATAGGCTTAGGGCTGATATTCACTTCAGATTAAGCTCAGACACGTTCTCAGTGATGAAGAGTAAACTCAAAGTTTAAAAGGTTAAAATAAGTCTTATTACAGTGGTCACAGATGACCAATCAAATTGTTAAGGTTATTTATATAAATGCACTTACAGTGACTAAGGTGGAGAGTGTCTTTGGAGTGGGTCTTTCTTGCTGTAGGCAATTCAAAGTTAGGGATATTATTTCAGTAACTTTTTTCCTATTTTCAGGCAGTTACTTGTTTCTTTCTGCTGATGCTTGGTTGGGTTTTTTTTTGTGTTGAGGTTGTTCAGGGTTTGCTGGATAGGTCTTTTCTCCAGTGTTTTCCTTGCTTATGGTGCCAAAAGTATAAAAGCTGGAATCCATGACCTCCTGTTCTTGGTGCTAGCCTGTGGTCTGTTGTACACATAATTATGGGCTGTGGAAACAAACTAATGATGTCATTGATAGCTTTGCTAATGGGGTGTGTTTGCTCTTCTTGTAAATAAAAAAAAAAAAGTAGATTCCTGTTTGAAAAGATGGGGAAACCTGGAAGGAAATGGCAACAATCACAGTGTGGGTGACTTGTTCTGGCACACATTTGTGTGTGAAGCTCCTTGTCTGTAACATTGACTCACTGCTTATGCAAGGATCTGTCTGGTGTTCAAGGGGAGGTCCAAAGGCTGTTCTGAATTTTTTTTTTTTTTTTGTTGTGTGCACGAGTCATTTATTTGATTGCCTCTGCAAGTTTTGGGTGCATGTGTTTGCAGTGTTCCTACAGTACCTCTGGTAGCTCTGCACTTACTGCAGCCCCCAGCAAGGACTAACACTTTGTCCTGCCCCTTCTGGGAAGGATTTCCTCTTTCCAGGGGAAAATAAGAAACCAATTCCTTCCTGGATGTCTCTTTTAGATGGGACTGTTACTTTTCAGATAGCTAACCCTATAAATGGGGGTGTGGAACAGGGATTAACCTTGTAGGTAATGGAAAAGGCCAAGTTTTATCTACAGTGTGTCTTTTGTGAGTGAACATCCAAGTCTGAACTGGGCTGGTGCACCTTTTGTGTGCTTAATATTCTTTCCAGTATGGGCTGAATGATCAATTTGGGCAAATTTAGCATGTCTCTTTGTACAGCAGTGATTTAAAGTAGGATAAGTGCTCTACCTTTGCCTTTTCCTGCTTAAGAAAAATTTTGCTTTTGTCTGCCATTGCTCCAAATGTGCCCCTCAGCTTCATATGCTGAGCATGACACCATAAAGTCCCTTGGGTCAGCTGGGATCAACTTTTGTGTGCCCCCAGCCTGCTTGGTTGGTGGAGTGGCAGGAGGAGCAGGAAGAACTTGACTCTGTGCAAGAGATGCTCAGCAGCCACCCAAACATCCCTGTGTTATCAGCACTGTTCCCAGCACAAATCCAAACCTCCATATCAGCTGCTGTGAAGAAAATTAACTCTACTCCAGAGAAAACCAGCACAGGCATCCCAAGGTCCTTTATTTAGCGAGTTTTCCCAGCTATGCCTCTGCAGTAAGCGTTATCTGTGTGTTAGATCCTGAATGTGAAATGAACAGTCCTTTGTGTAAACACAAATAGATAAAATTGTATCACTCAGAACAGCTATTTCCATGTAGTGAATTACATCTAAAATGTAGGATGACTGATTAAGGAGAAGATAAGTTGGAAGATGTTAGCAATAGCTTGTGAATAAAAATATTAACACTATAGGTGTCAGGGTAGGACTGTAAATAATTAGTGGTTTTTGAGCTAAAGATTAAGGTAAGAAGGACCTGGGAACAGGGGCTGTAATCCTGGAAATACAGAGTCCTGCTGCATTCTGTTGTGTAGTCCCTGCTGTGAGATCATGGTCAAGGGTCCATGGGACTGCTTTCCCAACACAGAACAGCTTCTCTGACTATTTTTTCTACACCCTCCCCATGATACCCAAATAATCTTAAAGCAGTCAGTGTAAATTAGCATTGTTTTGGGAAACACATTTCCCAAAGCCATTTCATACTTTTTGTTTCTGCCTGGGCTGTGATGAGGTGAAGGAATGGCTGCAAGTTCTCCAAATGCTGGTGCTTCCCCTTGGGCTTTACCATAGTCCTGGCCCTCAATTCTTGACAAAAGAGCAATCCTAGAACATATCAGCATGAAAAAGCCTCAGGTGTTTGGAGGCTGGAGCTGGATGATATGTGGTCACAAGTTGGACTCAGCACTGGGGATGCTCTAAATGAAGTTACCTGTATCTAACATGGAATTGTGCAGAGTAGATGCACAGTGGGCACCTGAGAGAGCATTTGAGGCAGAGCAGTTCTGGGTAACACAGGGTTTTTTTTTTTTTCTCCTATTTATGTTGCATTAGCTTTGGTATTTCCTGTGTGTACACAGGTATTCCCCACTGAGCTGGGTATTTACAGTCCTGCAGAAATATTTATAAAGCACTTGGATTTGTTGCTCTCTTAACAGCTTGGCACAAGCTCTAGGGAAGCACTGCTGCTGGGAGCAGTAGGCTGCCTCCTTTTGTGGGATTTAGTGAATCATTAAAGGTCTCAAATTTATGTCCATTATATTAATAGAAGTGAAAATAGCAATAGTACCTGGCATAAAAAATTCTCTTCTTTCCTGTTGGTCTCATAAATAGCATTCCCCTACTTCCTGTGTGTCAAGCAAAACAGCAATCCTGTACAAGAAATTACTCTCAATTTCCTTTCTCTTATTGCTGTCTCAGTGCTTACTGATTTGGTGGATAGCATGTGGGTCTTCCTAATCTTTTTGGATGAAAATTTGGGGTTTTTTTTTCTCTCCTTTAGGAATTTATTTATTTTAGAAAATAATGCTTAGCACTTTAAGAGTATTAAAGGTGATGTCTTTGGTCAGAATGTATTTCAAATGTTCTGTTACACACTATTTTAAAAAGAGCAGCACCCTGCCCTTCTGGGAGAAGAAATTGATTGAGAGCTAGGAAAGTCCCATGGTACTAATTATATCTGAGGTTTCATGGGGATGAAGGTTAGACCAGTTTGGTTCGTGAGCCCTGATTTGTTTAATTTAATATATGCATGTAATAAATAGTCCAATTATCATTAACAAGGATTAAAAGTGCTTTTAAAATCCAGCCTCCTCTTTGTTCCTAGAGGTGCTTGTAGGTGGCTTCTCTCTTTTCAAGGAGCCTGAAGCCAGTTTATCTCAGAGCTCTCTTGTCCCTGACCTTGCCTGCCCTGTTGTGTGCCGTCCCCCCTCTCCAGGCTGCCCCTGCGTGGAAGGACAGCCTGACCGGAGCAGCTCTGCAGCCTCTGTGTGTGTTCTGCTGCCAGCCTGGATAGCTCAGGGAGCTCCTCGGGAGGGCAAGGGAGCCCCTTGGCTGCAGCAGCAAAGGTTGCAGCCACAGACCTGTGGTTTCTAAGCCCTGGCACTGCTTACAGTGGAGCTCAGTCCTGCTCTGGGATCCTGCTGCAGGTGGAGGTGTGCTCTGATGGTTGGGTTTCTGTGGCATGAGGAGGGGACACAATCTCTGAGGAGAAACACCAGAGTCCTCGTTGGACAAACACCTTGCAAGGAACAGAGCTTTGAGTTTGTTATTTGGCATCCATGGAATGCCCTCTAAAGTGATTTCAAGAGGTGGCTTTTTTTGGCAGGATTTTTATAGGGACTTACAGCTCAATTTGTTCTTTTTTGTTTTGCTGTCAAACACTCCTAACTTGGAGCAGATTGGCTTGTGTGGTGATTTCTTCTGACCCAGTTGGTCCTGTTAAGGGCATTGAGGGAGGGAAACCTGGGAAAGGGAAACAGGGGCTGGTTCATCAGGGCTGCCTTTTTCCCAGGTGAAGTGAAGGTTTTCTTATTAGGCAGAACTCTGAAAGAGATGGGTACTAGGTGCTGAAGTCAAATGCCTTCAGAGACTTGCAGAAAGGATTGCACATCATAGGAGAACATCAAATACAAATCTTGTGTGTTGAGTGCCTGAGTTAAGATGTAGCGGGCTAACATTTTCAACAGATTCTGTGCTTAAAACTTCAATAAACATAGTTGGTGTCAATGCTATGCCTTTATTCCACCTTAAGCCCAGCCAGAAAAAAGCCTTTTCAAGTCCTTGTTTTTAACTTTATAAGCTGGAGGCTTCCCGGGTAGTTTGTTTTGCATTAATTAACTTGATTTTTTAATGAGAAGTCCAAAGCACGATGGGACTGAGTCATTGTCAGTGTTACAGTGAAGTGTGATCAATGAGATGAATCAGCTGTGAGCACGACACAGGCAAACAGTTGTTCTGAAAGGTAATTGTAAAACAAAAATTGAGATACTTTTGTGTGTACAGGTGGAGCAGCTGTAAATACTGCGTTGTTAATATTCCCAGTAGAATCTGAGGCACCTCAGAGCTGGGTGGGGAAAAAGAAAATGGAGTTGCTCCTTGTCATGGAGGCAGCTTCTGGGCTGCTGTGGTATTTTTTTAAGCCAGTAAGCATATTATCTGTTTTTTGAGGGTTAAGGTTTTGAATTTCATATCATCAATCACTTTCTGAAGGTGTTTGAAATGTGTGTTGTGCTGTGACTAAACCTCAAGTGGAGGATAAACAGAATCCTCAGCCTTGTTACTAAAATACATCACCTACAGAAAATCAAGTAACCTTGTAACCTGATATAGAAATAGGTGATGTTATTTTGCTGTAGTAATACACTGCTTTTTTGCTTTACTCTGATAAATGGTGACTATGAAGTGACCTTCTTTTTTACCTTTTGAATACTGATCTTACTGAGATGTATACTGCTTGCTATATCAGTTCACTCTGTTGCATAAAAAAACCAAATCCCGTTGTAGCAGAATCAATAATCAGGAGTAAGTAATTTTCTCACTGGTTTTGGTTTGGTTTTTTAGGTTTTTTTTTTTTTTAAGGTGGTGTGGTGTTACCACCTCTCCTAGCAACACATTGCAGAGTGTTCTCTGCCTTTCAGTGGCACAAATTGAGCCAACTTCAGAGGAGATCCTTCACATTAAAGTTTCTGTAACACAGTTTGTGTTCTGGGTTTTTGCAATCCTATCCTGATCTCACTATTAATGTCTTTTTTAGGATTGCTGGTTTGTTTGTTTGTGCTTTTGGGTTTTTTTGGTAGGGAAATTTAGTCCCATTTCTTGTGCTGGTAAAATTATATGTGAGATTGCAGATTGTCTTGTGTAGCAACCAGGAATCAGTTGTGGATCAGATACAGAACAATAAGGCTGTACTGCTCAAAATAACGTAAGTTTTCATTTTTTTCTTAGTTTCTTTGTAGTGATCCTTTACCTTCAGAATAATTCTTGTCTGTAGAGGAAAGGTCTAGGTTTGTTTGTTGTGTAGTTTTTTAACTTCAATATATTTTTCACCCAGATTGGATTTTCCCCTTCAAAAGACAGTTTTGGTGAAGTACACACTCTTCATTTAATTCCATGCACAATATACCATCTTCTGTGGATAACAGAAAAGAGTGTATATAGAAAAAATCCAGCTCCTGAGATTTGAGTGCTTACCTTGACTTCACTGAAGGCTGGAGGGAGATAAACACTGGGGACTTCATATGGCTCCCAATAAGGCAGGTGGCAGACTTTCTGTTCTTTCAATGAAATTTGGTTTGTGCTCCTGGTTTTTTAAAAAGAAACAAACCACACAACCCCCAACAAACAAACTCTCAAGCACAAAACACCAATCTGTGCCATTCTCTCTTAACTTCATTTTGGCAATGTGAAAAGAAATTTTTTTTATATTAAGTGCAGGACTAAATATTTACCAGGTCAAAGCATGGGCAGCAGTTGTTGCTTTCATTTTCTCAAAGGAATAGAAGTATTTTCCATTCAGTTCCATGCATGTACCTTATTTCTTTCTGAGTTGACCATTGGCATGAAGATGTAAATTACAGATATTCAGTGTATTCTTTGAATTAATGCTATTTTAATTTTTTAGATGATGATTCTTTGTTCACCAGGTGGAAATGCTTTTATTGTTTTTTTTTTTTCTTTTAAAAGTAAACATTAAAGAATTGGTAGACAAAATATACTTAAGTAAGCTACTCCCTCTTTCTTCATCCCTGTTGTGGTGTGATCTGTTTTTGCTATTGAAAGCAAACTTAGTCTTCAGCCATTTCTAGAAGTGTAAGCAGAAATGACATAGTTAGAAAACTCATGCCATAAATTTTATGGCTGTCTTTTGGTCTGTGCTCCTGGTAAGAACTAGACTCACACATGTTTGAATCAGGAGGAAAAAACAAAAAGAGATGAAACTGGACAAAACTGCCCTAACAGCTCTTGTTTACTGATTAGTGGCTTCTAAAGTGAAAACTTCATTGTAAGTAATGATAGCTACCAGAAAACTGCCTGTTCTCAAAATAGCCATTAGCACTTAGCTTCCATCTCTTTGCAGATATCTCCAGCTATTTAGGATCAAAATAGCACTTAATGGGTTTAAGTAATCAATAGCCCCAAAGACTTCTGAAAATCTTGGCGCATAAAATATTAATAGTTTATATTTGTCTTTTTAAGAATCTACTAAGCACAGTTAACACATTGCAAAATGCAAAGATTGCAAAGTGCCTCTATTAAATGATGTTAAAATGCCTCCAATAAGCCTGAGATGCTTCTTTTATGTATCAATGTAAATAAATGCTATTTCTATTCTGTTGAAGTACACAGTTGCTTTGAAGTTCAGTGTTGACTTTGATTTGCTGACAGACTCGTTTTGCTGCAGGATGGCAAGGTGCTCTTAAAAAACATCATTTTTTCTGCAATTCTTGTATTTGAAACTACAGAGTAGTTCTCAGACAAGAGAAATCCTTTAACATGCTTTCCTCTAAGTAAATAGTAAGTATCTGTTCAGCCCAATTCCATTTAATCTGGGGGCATAATTAAGGTGTGTGGTTAATGCCCATAACTGGTTCAGACACTGCAAACAGAGTAGGAAGAGAAGTGCTGAGTAGGGTGCAGGTTGATGGATGTCAGGGTGCACTTCTAAAATCCCACAGCAACTCAGAATTAATAATCTGTTGTAGCTATCAAGAGGAATGGCAATTTCTAGTGGAATTTGGAAGATGAGAATGAGTCTCAGCCTAATTGTCTTACAGAGTTGACATGACTACTCATCTTGGATCTTACTGCAACCAATCTTCAAATTCCTTTTTAGGCTCCTATGTCTAGTAAATGAGATTTGTTTACACTTTACTAAAATTAAATACACTATTTTCTCTACTGGAAATGGAGCATCTTAAAGGAAGGTCTTTTTCAATAAAAACATTGATGGCTAAACATACAAGAGGAAATTGCTATTGATCAAAATTGCAAGATGTTTTTATCTGGTCGGATTTCTGCATTACTTAACACAGCTCTTTCAGTCATATTGGCAATTTTTATTTAATGGCCTCTCAATCTTCATGATGTGTACAGAAAATAGAAGGGATTATGATATTTTTAGTTCATTGATATTCAGCTGCTTTCAAGGTGAAGCTAGGGATGAAAAAAAGAAAATTCACAACTCCTGCCAGACTTAGCTTGACTGTGGGGAGTACTTGTAGACCTTTACTTGGAGCCTATGTTATGAAATTGCTGCTGATTTGGGTGTCTTGAGTTTAAGCATAGAAACAGTTGGATACTGTCAGTCAGTAGTGGCCAAAAATTGAAATGTAATGAGGCGAGCTTTAACCTGCATGCCTAGTGTGTACCTGTCTCTCAAACGTCACCTGCATAGGAGATGAAAGACTTTTTTTTTTTTCTAGTGGCAGATTTGTACTGAAAACTGATGGACCTTTAAAGCTTTGCCTTTTCTTTCCTCTTAAGCAATTGTGTGGAATTATTTATCTTGAATTGCACTTATGGGAGGAGAGGGAGGCTGAGAGACTGTCCTGTCCATCTTCCAAGGGCACGGGTTTAAAACATCACTGTTCTATCCAGCTGCCAAGGGCATGTTTCTGAAACATCATTGCAATTGCTTCTGCAGAGCTGTTTCTAGGAAACTTTAGGGCCACCAGTCAATTTTTGTTTAATCTTTCCTCTCTCAATAAGGCAGCAAAGGTGCTGAGTGTGGCAGCTGAAGAGCTCTCTGCTCCAGTGCTTCCCTCGCTGCTGTGGGCTGTGAACACCTGAGTTCTGATTAGCTTCCTCCTGCTGGCAGTGCCATTAAGGGGGTTTTAAATAGTACCAGCACGATGCTGGCTGCTGTTGATAATCAAAATCTTGTGATGACTGGAAACTCTTGTCCTAGTTTAGGGTAAATTTGGGAGAAAACCTCCAAAAGGCCCCCCCAGAAAGCCAACCCACGCAGCCCCTCTCCCCAACTGGTTTGGGAAACATTTCTTGGGAGAGAAGTGGAAAAAGCCTGTTTATTTAACAGGCAAAGCACCCCCAGCACACAAAATGAACAGTACCAGATGACAGAGCTCATTGGCCGCTCTGAAGAGATGACAAATTGAGAAAGTCTCTGCTGTGGGTGCTCGCTCTGTTGTCAGTCCCTCCGGCCCTGGGAGAGGCTGCTGCCCAGAGCAGGCCCCCATGGCCACAAAGTGCCAGCTCTCAGTGCTCCCCAGGGCCCAGAGCAGAGCAGGTGTGAACAGTTCCCAGAAAAGGGAAAGGAAAAAAGCCAGTCCAGGGAAACTCTGCCTCAGCCAGCTGAACCAGCTGAAAAGCAAAGGAGGGCCCTGCTCTGCTCCGTCAGGGCCTGCACAACACAGTGCAGAATGTGGGGCAGTGAGTGCAGCCTCTGATAACAAACTGTGCGCTGCTTCTTCTCCCCACCTTGGCTCTCAGAACCAGTCTTGAAGGCACAGATTATAATATCCAGCATTAACAGAACACACAATTGGGGATATGAGCGTCATAAAGTCACCCTAGGACTGCCACTCTTGCACCGAGATTGAGACAGGAACAGGCGAGAGGCAGGATCATAGAAAGGACAAAGGAGCTTTATTCAAAATAACCATGCAGTTTTTATAGAGTGATATGATAGGTTCTATTCAGTTGGCTAACTAACGAAAACATCTTCCTCACACACTGTCCTTGAGAAGAACAGAAAGACAAAGTAGAAAAACACCATCTACAAATTGTTTATACTTAAGTTATCACATCTTTCCAACTCCCTAAAATTTCTCACTGTGAGAAATGCTTGCTGTTTTTCTCTCTCTGTCCCATGGCATCCACAGAGGACAACTGTGAACCATGAAGTATTGGAGGGCAGAAGTTGAGTGGGTATTCTGTGTATCTACCTAAGATTTGGCTTTCCTCTCGCTTTGAAGGAAAAAAAGGTTGACTCTTAGTGTAGAAAGAAAAAAAAAAAGTAGAGGAAAACTGTGTGTGAAACAGCAGTGGATGAACAAAGCCCCTAACAAATGTCTTTTTCTGTATTATCTCATTCCTGACAGGCAGAGAAAGCATCATGTTTGGAGCACAGGAGTAAGCACTGCAGTCTGTTCTGCTGGTGTCAAAGATCAGTTTGTACAAGTTGCAAGATATAAACCCTCTATCTTCCCATTTTATGATATCAAAGGAGGTCCCTTCCTTCCTGGCTATTGCTGCAGTTTGCCCATCTGAACTTGTAAGGGAGTATTAAATAACACTTGGTGAAGGCCTTAGTTCTTATTTCTGCTGAGAAAATTCCTCTGTTCTTTTAGGAGGGTCCATGCGAAAGGCCTTATGTTTGTCTTATTTTTATTTGTAAACTGTTTGGTTTATCTGGGTAACTGTACATCCCCAGTTCTGTAATTTCTGGTTAACTGTTTGATCTTTTCTTGGTAATGCTGTGTGTTTTGCTTCGTCTGCTTTCCTGTTATTTACTAATGCAGAAACAAGCTTGAGGCTCTGCTGTCAAGTCTTTATGCCAACCTGTCTGCCTGCTGGTCTTCTTCAGACCAGTTTAGTGTTTGTAAATAGGCTTGATGCAAGTCATGTCACAGCAAAAATAATGAAACCCCCTGTATTAAGAGCTCTGCTAGTTCAATGATGCTGATAAGATCGGTTCATCCCTACATCAGTGTAATTTAGAGAAATTGCTATGTTGTGAATGGAATTTTAACAAGAAATCCCCATGGAAAAAAAGGGTAGTTAAATTAAAATGATGTTTAAATCAGAACAGCACAGAGAAGACATTGACTATAAATCAATATATTAATGGCAAACAAAGCTAATTCTGGAAAATGTGGTGTGAGAAGGCTCTGCTTTGGTTTTGTTGTTTGCACCTATGCATTTGTAATATGTTGCTGGTTCAATTTTTTTTTCCTATCCTGTGGATTTGATGTTAAGTAATACAGTTTTTTTCAGTCTCAAAAGTCAGCCTGATCACAAAACATAAGAACTGCTAAAGGTAAAGGAGGAAAAAAAAGATGTGCATACAAAGAGTTAGTAGGCAATAATGAACTGCAGGATCTTTAATTGTGTAATATTTATGTCTCGGATTAAAAAAAAAAATCAGCCATTCTTATCTAAATAGAGAGATGCCATGAATTGCTTGGCTGTGAAATAAACCTGTAATGCATCTTGGACATAATTTAAATGCCCCCACCTCCCCACTTGAGATAAAAATAGGGAGATCAGATTTGTCTTGGTTGCTCTGAAGCCAAGTGAGACAGAGGCACAAGACAGATGTGTGGAGCCTGTCTGCAGCAAGAGCAGGAATCCCTCCTGTGTGCTGTGACAGAGGGCTTGCAGTGGTCCTTGTGTGCACGGGCTGTCCTTACATCCCTGCTGGAGAGGGCTGTGCCTGAGACCCTTGTGGTGCAGTATACCACCGAGACAGCTCTGCTTGTCCCCCCAGAGTCCTGTTCATAGCTTCTAATGTTACCAGTGAGCTCACCATCACTGCACATCAGTCCCTGCCTCCCCTACACCCCTGGAAAGCTTCCTCTCTACTGGCTGGTTGAAAAGGCTTGAGCTAAAAAATGCACATTAACCCCAAAAAATTGAGACTGACATTTTTTTACTTTCTTTTAAATAGTGTTTGTTGAGCCACACAGTTTGAGCTCCACCTCATTCTTGTTTTAGTCTGACTTTGGAAGGGTCAAGAAAAGCTGGGCTGGTGTTCCTTAGTGCTGGAGAAAGGGACTTGTTTGGGACAGCCAGCGGGTCCCCAGGGTGCCATGGGGGACTCTTTGCTCACATCATGTGCCATTATTCTGCTGACTTGGAAAAAAGTCCCTAGGACTGGGCATTATCTTCAAGTAATACAGGATCAGCACCATTATCAATGCTCAGGGTACACAGCACTCAGAGGGAGCAGGGTGTTCTGTTCCTTTGTTCCTTTCCCTGCACAGTTTTTACTCTCTGGCAGGATTAGGTTACAACGTTTTATTGACTGGGAGGAGGGAGAGAGAGGATGATCATGATGATAATGTAATAGAACATTGTAATGATGAGTGGTAAAATAATACTCTGTGTAATCAATAGCTAACTCTCTCGTGGTTGATCAGATATGCAGATGCTGGATTCGAATTTTACACCTGCCTTATCTACTGTAGAAGTGCAAAATGATTTGCTCCAAAATGCAAATGAACTGCAGTTGCAGCTGAAGAGCTCAGAATTTGGGGATGGAATGTGCTATCTTGAGTCTTTTTCCACGAGGTGAGAGCTGTGGATGTTTCTTTATTTGCCACCAGGTGACACTTTGCTTTGTAAACCTTGGTGTGCCCAGGATTTGGCTCTCTTCATGGCTTTTTGTCCTTGCTTCAGTTTCACTCAGTTCTGTGGTCCAATTTCAGTTTCACTCCCTTCTGTGGTTGTGTCTTCATCCAATCCCTTCCTGCAGGGAAAACTTGGTGTCCTGGTGCTGATCTCCAGGCGATGGGAGAGGTCTTGTTGAACCACACCTTCCCAAGGATTCCTGTTCTCCTGTGTGCTGGAGCCTTCCCATGAGGTTGCATGGGAAAGACTGGCAAGTTTTGATTCTCTTAGAGGAGAAATTAAGGAATAAATTACCTGTCACTAAATTTAATCTGAAGCCTATAAAGAAGAGACAACCTGATACCATTCAGAGCAGCAGAATGATCTCAACTGACCAGTAGGAGGCTCTTATGCATTTCACTGTAGCATTTGTATCAAAAGCAATTAAAAAATCAGGATTTGCCTCTTTTTAAGTCTGGGTTTAAATGAACTTAATTGCCATCAGCAAGAGCAAGAACTGAGGCTGAGAAGCTGATGGCAACTGGCAACTTTCAAAAGGATCTTGGCAACTTGCAGTGTCTGTCTCTGTTTCTCTTTGGGTGCTCTTCCTGCATCCCTGGGGACAAAGATGTAGCTGCAGAGAATATTTATAATCATCAGCTTGTCAGAGTTCTTTGTACTGCCCTGTGCAGAGGAGCAATGCCTGAAGTTCTTGTCTTGCTGTGATGTACATGCTTTCTACAAAGCTGTGTTAGCTTTTCCTGATCATTTTTGTGGTTGGTGGGATGTGAATTTGAGAAAACACATGGACCTTAACTCTCTAGGAGCTGCCACATGACCTTGGTGTCCTGGGTAAGCTGATGCAGGAAGTATGAGAGGTGGGAAACTGAGTATGGAAATATTTCTGCTCATGTCTTGTAGATCCTTACTGCAATGATTCCTTTTCCATCTTTTGGAGTTAATCATTGCTTACAAACAGTGTGGGGTTTTTTGTGTTCTGGAGAGTAAGAAGTGATGTTGGCAGAAATTGTTGTGAGCTGTTGGTGGAGATCACAGTTGGGTTTTCAGCTCCTTTCTGACTGCAGAGATCTGCTGTTGGTGTGCACACTATTTGAACCTGCATATCCCTGAAATGTTCTAACCAAGCTTTTCCAAAGCAATACATCAGGATTTTCACTTTATCTGCACAGTGCATGCTGAAGGAGTACTTGGGAGTGGAATTTAGGGAGAAATAAAATCCACTAAAAGCACTAAGTATGCATCAGTTTAAATGTTGTTTCATCACAGTCGCTCTTGCCTTTTTCTCCTAATTTCTGAAAATTTGAAGGATAAAGTTCAGTTAGTCATGAGTATAACTCATTTAATGGTCCAAGGCTTGTGCTTTGGTCAAATATTTTTTTCTTCTGACTATGACACAGTCAGCAGGAGAATCTTCCTTATTTTGCTTTGTTCCACTCTAAAGGAAATATCAGGTTCCTCTTATAATCACAAAAGCTTTGAGACAGGGATTTTAGGAGAAAATACAAATACTTTAACAAAAGTGAGATTTTGGGGGGATGTATGTGGACTAAATTTCATAAAGTCATTTTTAGGTGGTGCAATTGAATATCATCCAGATGCTGATTTGAACCTTTTTTTGTAGTATTTACGATTGTGCTTTTTTGGAGCACAGTTCTGTCTTAGGGGCTGGCATGGCAGTAGTGAGAGATCATGCTGGATAAGAGCAGTGCAGCAGAGGGTGCAGGCAGCTAACATAACTTATGGCAATCAGGGTTCTCCAGGGATCAGTCCTCAGCTGGTGTCAATTATCACAGCTTCATCAGTGCAAGTGAGTGATGTCAGGCTGGAGCCAGCTGATGCTCCAGCCTTTGGCTGTAAAACCTTGGGTGGACAGCATGGATCAGTGTTTGCCTGCCTGTTCATGTGTGCACACAATTGTTTAACGTATCAAAATGTATTTAATGCGTTAAACACAGAATTTCAGACCTGACATGACTGTCCCACAGAATGGCATTCTAAGGATTTCTCTGAGTGGGGCATTAAGGCAGAGGGGAGAGGATGCTGCATCCAGCCCAGGTTGAGGTGTTTGGTACTCCTGCATGCCTGTTCAAAGTTCCAGTCTGGCTGGTGCACTTCCCTTTGGAAGGATAGCTGGTGCTGTGGTGCTCCCTGAAGCCCACATTTTGGGCTGAATGCTGCAGGAACTGAATTGCTGGATGTGCCAGCCCTCTGACAGCACCTTTCTACTTGTGGTTGTTATAAGCTGCTGCTGGCTTTTGACTCCCCAAAAATTCAGGCTCTGACTGCCCCAAATGGGACATCCCTTCTGTGGTGTCTGTGCTGCTGCATTCTGCTGAAGGAGGAGCAGACTGAGATCTAATCTGTCTGGAGCCAAAATGCTTTGATGAACCATTTCCCTAGAGATGGCGAGCTAATGGTTTGTCCATAAAGCCATGCAGCTTTTCCCATTTCTTTGGGAAATGAATAGAGCTGGAACAGAATCATATGCTGCATTGTGATAGCCTAATGCTCTTACAGAGCTGGGTGTTATTACCCAGGCTGCTTTAGTGGACAAATTAGACATGCAGAATTTCCAGATTTTATTTTATTCAGGTTTTAATTAACTCAGTGTAATAAGCTGTAAGCACATTAATATCAACAAAATACTTTGTACTGTATGTGCTAATATTTAGATGAAAAAGCTGAGAGTATTGTTTTCATACAAAGACTGATGAGGTTAGAAATAATGGGGATCTTTTTTAGGAATTTGGAATGTGCTTTTGAAACAATCTTGCATTTTCAGTGATAGATTTCAAATAATAACTGTGCAGTGGAAAGTGCTTGTATGGGATTTTTTACTATCACATGCTTTTTATTTTTTTAAGCTTATACTTGAAAAATTGATGGAGTCATTTGCATTCACTAGCTTGGACAGATGGTGTGATCCATAACAAAATACTCAACAGCATACTAAAAAGGATCATTTCAGCACCTATCCCCTGCAAAGGGCTTTCATCCAGACAACAAGGAAAGGCTTCTGATCTGCAGCATCCTCACCCAGGCCTTTCCAAGGGGAGAGCATTACCTGGGCACGGGCAGGTGCCCGTCTGCAGTGGCTCTGCTGGAGCTCAGCTGCCCTCCCTGGTGGGCATCTACACTGGGCAAGGCTGGGAAGCAGCAGCTGGAACAAGAGCCAGCTCCTGCATTTGCTTAAGGATCGTTTCTTGGGGATTGGGAGTTGTTCAGCTGCCATCAGCATTGCTTCTGGATGCAGTTAGCCCAGTGGCAGGAGATGCTCAGAGCGCTGCTGTGTAAGGACATCACTAACCCAGGGCTTCCCAAATTCCTTCAAGGCACTGAGAGCAAAGGAGGGTCACTGTGCTTTGTCCTGTATCCCAGCAGGAATGTAGATGTCCTTTGATGAGCTATCTAGGCTATGTGTACAACACTAATTGTATGGAAATGTTGCAGAAGTCCAGCTTATTTTTATTTTAAAATCTCAAACCAAACACCATTTGATCTTTTGATCAAAAGAGAAGGAAAAAAAATTGTTTTCCACCATCTGCTTACTCTAGTGTGGTTCAGTGATTTTTGTCATGTGGAGACCTTGAAAAATTTGTAACTGATTTCAGTAACCTCTGTTCTGTGGAACTTGTCTTCATCCTGCGAAAGACTGATCATCAGAGTAATTTTTAAGAATGTTCATTGGAGAGGACAATTTTTTTAGTGATAGTTGGAAGTTATTTTAGTTACAATAACCACTGGAATTCCATTAAAGAAGACATTTGTGGTTGCAAATTAGGAAGAAAGAAAAATGTGTCAGATACTGCCAACTGAGCAAAGCTGCAATATATTCTTAAAGTCAAGCTGTGTTTTCTCATTTTTGCACATCACAATCCATAGTAAAGTCTTTGGGCCTAAATTAGATACTGTTTTCCTTCTGAAACCTCAATTTCTATTGTCAGCAGCAGCCCCAGTGCAAACCAACCTAGAGAAAATAAGATTTCAGCAAGGTTCAGTACAGGGATAATTGCAGAACAGCTTGGGAAAGTCCCAGCTGGTACAGCAACATTTCTTTGCCATAATTTTACTCTCCTACAAACTGTTTTGTACTACACTGCTAGCAGTAAAGGCAAGACCTTTAAAGTCTCAAAATGTTGTTTTATAGAAATAGCTGGTATTTTTAAGACAGAAGTCAGCCCTGGAAAGCTTCCTGCTCACACAAATGTCATTTTTATTTTTTTCCTTATGGGGAACAGGGCTAATCACTAAATATTTATTTTGTGCCACTATTTTGGAGCAGATTTGGCAGCTGTTGCTCATCATCCAGTTCAGCCCTGCATTTATGCTGATAAACAAGGCATGTTATTGCATACATCTTAACAGTTGTGTGTGGTGCCAGATGTTTGCAGTGGGGGTTACAGAAGTGTGGGTTCCCCCAGTTCAGCTGCAGCAGCCTGTGCTGCTGGGTTGGAGTGGAGAGATGATGGCCAGGTTGCTGCCATGGGGCTTGGATGGTGTATTTGGACACCATCCTTTCTCTGTGGTTTTTTAATGAGGAAGGGTGGGTTTGTAAATTATAAATGTTGTCTCTTGAATCCCCGCACTGCTGACCCTGGTGCATAAGGGACCATTACAAAGTCTCCGGCATTTGTGGATTTGTTTTTAGGGTTCCTGTACTTTGTCAATGTGCTTTCTGCGTCGGAAAAGTATGGGTTTATGATGTGATGGTACTTTCATGTGAGAGTGAATTACAGAACATGAAGTGATGCAGGTTTTTACTGTTTTCTGAGCCTTTGTTTTCAAATTGGCTGAACTGGTTTCTGTAAACACTCATGAGCCCCATGTCTGGTGTCAAGTGCTTTGGGCACTTAGTTTAGGACCAAAACCCAAGCAGGTGTTACACCTAAAAATAAGTTTGGTTTGGAAACATCATGTAGCCTCAAATTCTGGGTGACAGCTGTATTAATGATATTCCATAAAGATGAGAAATGGACATTAGTCATGCTCTCTAAACTAGTTTATATTAAACATTTGGACCATTGTGTTAATCAATCTTTTGGTCAATAAATCCTTTGATTAATCCCTCAATTGCTGAGTTAACTTTAGGTACCTAAACTGTATGGGTGTTTGCTTTAAATGAAAATATCTAATTTTTGCTTTTCAAAGCTTTCATTACCTGTTATTTTCAGTTCAGGGTAAGAACCTGGAGATCGCTGCATCTGTCCCAACATGCTTCCTCAGGGTCAGGGTCAGGCCAGCAATCTGGGTTCATTTCTTGTTTCTGTCACAGATTTCTTGTGTGGTGAGTAAAGTACTTCATCCTTCTGCACGTTGGTTCCCAGTTGGCAAATGACATCCTGCAACACCGGCCTGCCCATGCTTGTATCCGCTGTGAGATGTTTGGTGTTTGATTATCAGATCCCTTCTGGCCCCAATCTGAGACTCCCTTGGCCTTCAGTACAGCCAGCAGTTGGGAGAAAACATGAAAAACACAAGCCTGGAATCTTCACTTGCTTTAGGACTGTGTAGATGGACATTGGCTATTCCTGATGCTTACATGCCATATTCTTGGGAAAATACTTTGCTTTTTTTTTGTTTTCTTGATGTTGCTGATATGCCCTTTCTTTGTGTTTGGACACAATTCTGGTTCACTGTGTAAACCAGTCTGTTAAATATGGCTTTTTCAGAGTATCTTGTTGGTAATAAAGATGTGGTAGTCATTTGGAGGTACATTTCCAGATTAACATATTGAACAGCCCTTAGTTTGAAAGCCCATCTAGGTCATCTGTCATCTGCTGGTGAAGCATAATTGGTCTAAAGGTTTTGGTATCTCCTCGTGCCACCCAAGAGAAATAACTTCAGATGGGTACAGCCAGGTATTGAAGAGTCTCTCTGCTAGGGAAACAGAGGCTTGAAATCAAAGTTCATCTAAGGTAAAGGCAGAACAACTTCCCAGCTTTTGGTACAGTGCACCTGCAGCAGATGGGAGGATGAAGTTACTGAATGTGGCTTTGTTCCTTAGTAGCTCAGCCCTCCCAGTGCCCAAGCTGGTGACAAGGCTGCTGCTGAGCCATAGTTTTATTTACTGTGCTGATTGTGGCTAAGGTATAGCAGCTAATTACTGTAGCATGTTATTACAGCAGAAATATCCTGGTGGTTTTGCTGCTGAACATGGTGGGATTAGTTCTTTATGTGAAGAGGACTGCCATGTTAACAAAGGTCAGGCTTGGGTTTAAAATGTTCTCCCCTGAGGGGAGGGGGGCAACTGTGCTGTAGTCTGGAAGGATGTGAAAACTTCTAATTCCTTCCCAATGTAGATTAATTATGCTGTCCTGCTAAGACTTGGAAATAAGAATCCTATATGTGTTGACTAAATGTGTCAAAGACAGGACTGGTCCCTTGCCTTTTCAGGCTCTAAGTTGCTGAGAATTCTTTTGTATTCCCTAGTTTCTGTGTCAAATTTCCCCTGTGCAAGTACTTGGCATGGTGGGGCTGTTGTGTATGTCAGCTTCATTCCTGGCATCTTTCAGATGCTTTGTGAGAAATAGGAGACGCTCAGTGCCCTGGGTCCAAAATCAATGTTAATAAATTATCAATTGATTTAATAGATCTACCAGTTAGGCAAATCAGGATCTTTAACTTTTGATTAGTGACCTTGATCTGAAAGGGAACATTTGGGTTAAAATAAAACAAATCTCTCATGTCTGAGTCAGATGGAGGCTGTGCTTTTCCTTTCTTAAGGTAGGCAGAGCTTGTTCCTGCCCTTGTTCAACGATACAGAAAATGCATGTCAGGCTGAAATGCCTTCCAAGGACCTGGGATGAATGCAGTGTTTAACTTGCTAGCAGCAGCTGAGCATAAAGACTGATTAGAGCAGTTACTCAAGATGGATTCAGATTATTAGGTAACATGGAATACACGTCAACAAAAACAAGATTGAATAACTGTAGGCATAGCCTGACAGTGATTTATTAGACCTTCAGTGTGGTGGACTGCTAATAATCTCCCAGGGGATGGTGGAGTGATCCCCCTTAGAACATTTACTGGTGGGTCAGTGACAGTGTCAGCAAATGTGCTGGAGACCTCGTGTCCCTCTTGTCTGCTTGCCACCATTCCTGAACTCATCTCCCCTCTAAACAGGGTCATAACAATAATGTGTATTTTAAATATTTTTTCAGAAATGTTGTCATTAATCTGGAAGTAGCAGATAGCACAGGTTTAATATCTAAGTACTTACTTTAGATTTGTTTTCAAGATACCAACGATCTCTGAAACAAGCTCTGTGAACCTTGCAGTAAAAATTAAGCAAGACTTGAATAACTTAAAATTAAACCCAGTTATTTTAATGCTCACTGGCCTTCTATTCAAGACTTTAAAAATTACAGTTGAAATAGCTTAATGGAGTTGATACAGTTGAAAGTAATGATTTATATTGAAGTCTTCAAGAAGAACAAGACCTCTAAGTAAATAGTGTTTCTGAATCATAACAATGATTCTCAAAAAAATAATTTGTGGATTTTTAAAATTTAAAAATAATGGAAGGTGTGAAAGGTGTTTTCATTTTGGCCCATTTCATGAGTGTCACAGTCTGTGTGTAGTGTGAGAGTATCCTGTATTATTCTTCCATGGTTGTTCTTTGTGGACTACACCTTCCAAGTTCTCGGTGTTTGTGGAATGCAGCATTGAGTTGTCAGAAGGAAAGTCAGAAATGCATCCTATTCTTGATGAAACAGTGAGATATCCAAAGCACAAGCTTTTCTTGGGTGTCTGGAAGGCCCCTCTGCAGTTTGAAGCCCTGTTATCTTGAATTGGTGTTGCTTCTGTAGAGAGTGCCTTGGGAATCTAAAGGCACCAGTTTGGAAAGAACACAACCCCTTCTAAACCTCCACCATTCCTGCATCTTGTATGAGCCAGGAACAAGGGTCAGAGGAATTAAAAAATGGATGTCCAAAGCTGGATGTGAGTCTTAGCAGTGAATTAAAGTCTTTGTTGTGGTGCTGTAGGTGTTTCTGGCAAGGTGAGGGCTGTCTGTGGGTCTAGGAAAATGAGTATCACTAAATGGGAGGTTTGGGTGCATAAACTAGGTCTGTGGGAAGGCTTTAAAAATACTGAGGTGTGGGAGGCCTCTGTCATGAGCATCCCTGAGGAGATGGTCCCAAGAGGCCGATGGGTTTCTTGTTCAGATCTTTTTGTCTCAGTGCTCTCGGAAAGCTTTGTTCATCTGACGCGGGTGCAGCCATGGGGAAAGCGTGGCTTTGGCTTTTCCCAGGAGGAGCTTTGTGGTTTGAGGCTTGGGTTCTTGCAAAAAAAAATTGGTGAAATCAAGCTTTAACAAATGTTGAATCTTGGAATATAATACAGTTTTGCCTGTACTGCTGCTCCTCTGGAAAGGACATGCTATTAGTGATGTAAAGTTTGGCTCCATCTGGCATGGCTGCTGTTCTTTTGTGTGAGTGAGGTAAGACAGCAGTTTTCTATTGGTTCTTATTTTTGTTTCTGTATTTATTTGGGGCTTTTTGTGGGTTCCCCCCCCCCCCCCAACCTGCAGTGTGTGCATTAGAATTAGGCAGAATTTCCCTATCTAGCCTGTATCTTTCTGGGTGTTCCATTTGAATCTGCGTTCATTGGATTCTAATGTAGTTTTGAGGTTTCAGTCTTCTGTAGCTACTGGTGAGGGAAACACCATAATTTTCAGTAATGTGGCAGTTTAAATGTAGATGTTCTGACTCCTGACATTTTCTGTAAACAAGATTATAGCTAGTTATTGTATTTGAAATACAAGTCAGTTTTCAGTAATTTAAAACCCCCCAAAATGGCAACAAAAGAATACAACATTTAGTCACAAAAAGCTTATTCTGTTTTCCTTCATGAGATGTTGTGGTTTAGTGCAGAGGCTTGCTGTCTTGCATGCTGTATTTATTTGTGATTCACCCCACCCAGGAAACTGGCATTATGTCCTGGGTCCAATTCCGGTTATTCAGATGTTAATGTCATCCTTGGGGATGTGGTTGCTTCTGTGGCTGGATATAACCCATCAGAAAGCAAAGTGCCCACCTTGTTTCTGGCTGCTCTCTAGGGGGAACAGACGAAGCTGTGCTTTGGGCTCCCTGTGATTAATTGGGGGTGAGTGAGTTCCCCAAGTTAATAATTTTTAATTTTCATCTCATGCCAGATAAGTCATCTGTCTTGTACAGATGAGAGGGGCCCATGTAGCCATGAGCTCGCTGGGAGATGGGGACAGCCTGGACCCTCTGAGGTTCTCTGTTTCTTCTGGAAGAGCTGACAGCCTCTCCCATTCAATTCCCCATCTCCTGTAATGTGCCTTTTCCCTATTCCTGCTGGCAGTGTAAACTCTATTTTTTTGCTAAATCTGTCTTGCAAAACGTGATGGTTGGGTAAGATGCAATTTTGCTTTAATTATGATTAAATTACTTTATGAATTAACTAGAGGATCTCATGGGGCTGGAATCTTTTGACACATGAGAAAATTGCCTTTCTTTAACAAGCTGCTTCAAGCATGCAAGGTAATATTAGCATTTTTCAGTTATAGCTTCAGGGGATTAAATAATAAGGGGAAGTATTGTACCTACAATTACATGATGTGCATGTGTGTGTTAAAATCTTCAAGTCAAGTAGACACGGAAGGAATTAGTTGAACTGCTGAACCTGTGACATTCTGCAGTAAGTGTGAGTGGGGATTTTTTTTTTTCTTTATAAAATGGCTTTTTAAGAAAACATGTGGATATTTGTAGAATTTTATGTTGCAGACTTGCAAAGGTTGGTTGAATTTTGAGTATATTCATCAAAAGAAGCATGCTGACCTAGATACACCTGTTTCACCTTAAGGGGAATGAACTCAATGCAGCTTTAAAGGGAGTGAACAGTAATTTTCATGTGTTACTTTGTTTTACTTGATTTGGTGGAGGTAGCAAATAGGCTAAACCCAGGAATGATATTGAAAATACATTGCACAGTTAACCTTTTTGTGAAGTACATGTGGAAAATAGTGCATGCTGTCCTCTGGTCTGTGAATAGCCTGTGATGCATGTGCTATCTCCAAACTCATGTTCTCCTGTTTTAATACCTCTGAATGCACTCTTGAAAACATTTAGATACATGATGTCTGGTGAGCTACAATTGTTCAAGGTGCTGCAGAAATTGAAGGTGATTATTTATTTTTTTTTTTTTTAATGAGGGTAAGAAAACAGTACAACAGCTTGTGTCAAATTGGGAAGGAATGGGACAAGCTAAGTTGTATGACCTCTGCATATGTTGTGTTCAGTGTGGACTTGCACCTGCATGACCCTGCTTGGTTTCAGAGGGTTGCCTCTGCCTTGTGCTATCAAATCCAATGAAGTGGAAAATTGACAATAAGTGATTTAAGCTATTGTTGTCATTGCCTCAGCTGTTTGGTTGTGGTTTTGATGACAGGATTCATTAATGTTCTACACAAATCCATAAGGTAACAGTAATTAGTGGGACTCAGAACTTGGGGGGGATTTATACAGGGATAGGGAACCATAGGACAAAGAAAAAATTGTTTACGCATTGCTGCAGTTTGGTTCTAAAAGGAAGGTGTGTGCATAATACATGCTAGATTAATTAGTGTGCTCCACTAGAAAAGGTAAAACTTGGCTTGGAAACATCAGTGACAGAAACCCAACACCTTCATCTCTAGTTGTGTGTGAGGCAAAACTGTGCACGTGCAATAACAGCCCCAAGCAATGCTGGTGTGCAAATGCTCTCAGTAGGGTAGGAACCTTTTCACTTGTATTTGTCATGTCCTGCTTTAATCTAAAATTAAATGCATATTAGCCATTACAGCTATTATTACTGCTGTTGTACTGTGATATAACTGGCCTGTCTGCATTCACAGCCCAGAGACTAAATGAGGCCGGTAATTTTAAACCTGAAGCTGTTCTGTGCTGACAGTAGGTAATACCCAGAAGACAAACAGCACAAATTACAGCCTTGTGCGGGCAAGATCAGATCAGTGTTGATAGTCTCTTGATTGCATGTGGCTGAATGTTATCAGAAAATTTGAGAAATCCTTCAGAAGAAAGCGATGTTGTCTGGTTATCATTTTTTTTATGGTGAGTGTGGAGATTATTGAGAGGGTTCATATGGGGGAAGAACAAACCCCTCTACTATGGTGTGCTTCTTGTTCAAATATTTTGTTGTGGTTTTGAATTTGCTTCCATTTGTTAGTTGACACTGAAGGTTCTTTTGCTGCTGAAGGGAGCTTTGTGCTGTGTGCAGATTCAACCCAAGGCTCCAGAAGTTTGTAATCAACCAAGTAAATTATTTGTCAACTTGGATAAATATTAGCTCTGACAAATTAAAAATGCTTTTTCCTGGTGTGCATTGCACTCTATCTCACAAAATGGTAATTGTTCTTACACTTATTGCTCTTGCTTATAGTGAGGCATCTGCTTCTTGTCTAATTGCTAGCATTCAAATCTCAGTTTAAAATCACTTTTTGAGGCTTCAAGATAGCATATCAGAGGCATACGTTCCTGATTTGTACCTTTGGCGTTGTGCTTTTCTTGCAAATACCTAAAAACCAGCAAACCAGACAAAAAACCCCACAAACAAAAAGGAGTGGTTGGGCATGCATTGTGTTTTGGGCTGTAATCAAAGGCAATAAGAAGAAATCCTGGTGTTGGATCTGCCTTTCACCATCAGTGTCTGTTCATCCTCTGAGCTTTGCTATAAATCATGGAGCCTGGAATCCACCACTGCCTCTTGCACAGTCACTTGAAAATGTGTTAAATGGCGTTTGCTCTCTGACACGGCCTTGCATGAGTTAAGAGTGACTCTTTATTTTTTCCCCTTTGACAGTTAATCTCTTTATTTTTTTCTGAGCTGGAATAATCATCTTTCTTCATACTTGTCCCCTGCAGCAGGTCCTGCTGCTTTGCTTCTCCATGTCCTTTGGCTGTTGTTTTAAAAATCATCTTTAGGGTTTCAAGACTCTGTACAACCAGTTGGGAACTGTATCTTTTCACAGTCCTCCTTGAAGAGCGAATTCTCTCACCTACTGAGAGGATAATGATGATAAAAACAGAGAGGCTCCAATTTTCCTGGATTCTCTGGAACTGGTGTGGGGATTTTTAAGCTTTCATTACTGCTATCATCTTTCCCCTCATCTCCCATCAATAAAACAAGAAAATGCAAAACATAAATAAGAATTTTAAAAATCCCTGTCTGAAGAGCTGAAAAATGTCAAATACATAAATGAGGAACACGAGAGCTGCAGGGGGTGGAGGTGCCCAGAATGGGTTTGTTCATGTCTTTATCTAGAGATTTTCCAGTGATACTGCACCAGCTGCAGTGAAACTGCCCATCAGGATTATCTCCAGGGACAGAGGATGATGTTTAGAGGTACTACACAGTTTTTTGGGGGCTGTGCTGTGGTCTCTGCACCCTGACTGCAGCCTGTCTTGCTGGGAGCCCTTTGGGTTGCTGTTTATCAGTGCCAGTGCTGGTGCTCTGGCTTTATCCTCATGCCTGCCATGGGCTCCTGGTCACACTCCCCCTGCTTCTTTTGTGTGAGCACAAGGCCAGTTCTGATCCCCTGTACTCCTGAGTTTATTCATAAAGCCCCCAGATCAGTTCTGGTCCAGCTCTGGCTGTTTCCCTGCAAGGGCAGGCAGAGCTGCATGCTCTCAGCTAAAAGGAAAGTGCTTCCAAACCACCCCATAGAGCAGAAGTGCTCTCAGTATGGGTGCCTCTGAGTCATACACACTCAGAGCTTTTAGCTGTTACAGACCCTTTACCTTCCCTGAACTGTCCTTTAAATGTTTTTGTGTTATTTCCCAAAACCTTGTCAGTTTTCACTAGTAATTTCACAGCTGTGGGGGAAAATGAAATTGAGGACTGAGACTTCAGGTTCATGTTAAAAAACTTGAACATCTCTCCTTTGGAGTTATGTAGGAAATCTGGAACAGCTCTTGACATTTTCATGTGCAGCATCCAAGAACACATGGGGTGTTACCTAATGGGGGTGTGCAGCTGCTGTGACTCCTGGTAATGGCCAGCAGTACCTTCAGCAGATTTTATTCCTCCCTTCCCTCCCTACTGCTTTATCCAGTAGTGTTTATGCACCTCAGCAGAGAGGTCTGAGGAATGTGCTGAGCACATTCCTGAATGAAGAGTTGATCAAGATGTGATTTAATTGTAACAGGAGCAGTAATTGGTATTGATCTGAATAAAATGGGGAGAGTCCTCTCTTCAGCTGCATGCTGTGTGATAGTGGCTTATTTAGGAGTTTCAATGTTTGTGTCTGCCCTAAAGGAAGGTAAGAAATAAAAATGAGATGTGATGGATATTAGTGCTCTGAAGATGAAACAGAAGATGCCTTATTGCAACCAGGAAAGCAGTGAGACAGTGATAGGTGTAAATACTTTTATCCAAAGTTTGCTGGTTGCTGCTGCTGAGCTCCATTGACTCCTCATCAGGTGAAAGGGGATAAATCACTACTTGTGAGTCAATTATTTCTATGGCTGTTAAGAGGCAGGTTGCTAAGGCTGTGCATGGCATGATGATGTGAGGAAGCACTGGGCACCTTTCCCTGCTAATGTGTGTTTCCAAATGCCACAGCTGTTGCCTCACTTGGCAAGCAGCCACTTGAAATTGGGGCTGGACAACTCTCAGGTGTCAGATGTGACCTGTCTTACCTTTTTTATTTTTTCTTCCAACAGTTTCTCATTTTTCTGGAACAAACTGTGAAATTTCATATATACTCTAAGTGCACATAAACTTTAAAGTAACCTTCTTTACCCTCAAAATGCTGTATTTTTTTTCCCTTGGTCAATTCATCCAATTTGCTTTTTTAGCCACATGGTGCAGAAAACAGAAAGATGTGAGGGTAGCAACAAATACACCACTATGTTAGTAAGGGCAGGCTGCTTCCTCTGGTGGCTGTGCCAGCTTTTGCTACCCTAATTTATAGGAGTAGATGGCAATGTTGGTGGTGGTGTTGTGCTGAAACTGGACTGTGTTCTAGGGCATACAGCTTTGAAGCTGCATGAGGGATTTCTGAAATTTCTGTATGAAGAATCCAGGAGCACTGCTTAGGATAAATCAGACACTTCTGGAATGGATCCTGGCACTGTGAAAGACATGATTTTTTGTGTGGATATTGAGAGCATTTTTATAGTAATTCCATGTGAGGGACCAATGACCAAGGGTTGAACTGCAGCATGATGTGTAAATCCACCTGCAGAGTCCTTGCCTGTATTACTTGGAACAGAGCTGGCCTGTGTCAGTGTTTGGTAGTTGCGTCCCCAAAACACTTTCTAGTAGTTCACAAATTAGCAGAGCTTTTAGTGGCAGTGCTGTCTTGGTTTCTGGTGGTTGGGGAAAGACAGCTTCAAGTTTCTGTCCTAGCACTTAATAATCTGTTTCCTCTTTAGACTGGGTGTGAGCCTTCCAACAAAGCACAAATTGCATTTTTAAACTCTACTGTCACTGCCAAGTAATGACTCATGTGCTGTTTTACCTGTGCCTAAAGGAGCTCTTTCCTCTTCGGGTTAATCACTGAATGAGATTAATTATGCTGATTAGACACCAACCCTGATTCATGTAACTCATCACTACCATCATAGATGTTCAGAATGGGATGATTAAACCCTTCCCAAATTCAGATCTTGCAGCACTGGTGACTATCCTGTTAAAAATTGCCTGGAACAAAACATATGGTGTAGAAAAGTGTGATATGCAGAAGCCTCATGTATTTTTTGTCCAAGTTGTGTGGCTCCTATCGCAACTTTTCTCAGTTGAATCAGCCTAATCAAATTGCTTTCTACGGGGCTGTGGTTATTGTGGTTGGTCCTGGTCAGATGTTGTTTGTGTCTCTATGCTAGTTTTGAATCCCTCTGCAAGAATGACACCACAGGCCCATTTGGGAAAACAAGACTTTAATTTATTTTTTTTTTCCCCAGCCTATGCATGGAAGTGTTTTTCAGTGCAAGTGAAGCGTCTCTGAAACCAGTGCCTGAATTTCCAAGGGGAGGCGTCCAGGCACGGCAGGGCCCGTGCTGCTGCTGTGGCCGGCACTGGGCAGGATGCTGCTCTGCTGGGCTGGCTGCCACCCCTGGGCGTGGGCACACGCCACCCTCTGGGGACACAGAGGGCTGGGCTTTGTTCTCAGCCTGGCTGCCCGAACGCTGATGCTCCAAGCATGGGAGGAGCAGGAATCAGCAGCTGAGGGTTTCTCCAGCACCCTTGGTTACTTTGTGCCAGAAAAAGCCTTGCCCATGCCAGGTTTTGGAAAACAATGTTTCATAGCATGTGTGTATCACAGTATTTCACTATTTCCAAGGCTACCACGCGAGACTGTAATGTTATTTTTAAAAAAAGGTAACAAAGCCAACAACAACCAAACAAAAAGACCTTAACTGGCACACCAATGGAGCATCCGGAGGGCTTTCTGTTAGCATTTCAAAATTGGGACTCACAGCAGTCCTGTGTGCTGTGCAGGGTATGAGCTTGGTAACAGCAGGCTCCTAGTTCTGCCCTGGGGGGAAATCTGGTGTGTTCTTAGGGTTTATTTAGAAAAAAATAAATTGTCAAGGTTCTAAATATAGCAGAAGCTGCATCTGTAATGAGGAGACTCAACACTAAAGTAACCAAATAGGAGATCAGGCATATTCCTTAAGGTTTTGAGTGGATTTTCTTCTGTCCTTGGAAAAGTTTCTTCACCTAAAAATCCTTTGCTAAAAAGGAAAACCAATAATGTAGGTTTCAAAAAATGTCTTTATTTATATCAGGATTTGCATATGTAATATCGAACCCAGATTCAGGTTATGTTATAAAGCTTCAGGATCTAAACTGCTTTAGGAAGAAAGCAGGGAGAAACTGTGAAATAGCCATCCATGCCTGTACAGATGAACAGATTTCCAAAGTACAGTTTGGTATCTGCTTTGTTTGGTTTTCTTTAGCTTGTGTGGAGGCTTTATTTACGCCAATTCCTACCCACTCATCTGTTTCAGCCTCTTGCTCAATTACATTTTGATAGTTTCATATCTTGTCATCTTACCCTCATTTTAAAAGTCTGCAGGAATGGAGCTGTAACAAAAGCTACCTTGAAATAAGAGAGTTCTGTCTGTTTCTTCTAATTATTCACAGTAAAACATATGCCAGATTTCTGTGGGTAAATGTGCCAGACAGGCACAGACTGTTGTTATTTGTGCACAGGATCGTATCGGGGTGTAGCAGGCTCTGTGACTGCTGACATGTTGCTTGTCCAAGAAAGGTTACTCTTCTCTTTGTGTCTGTGCCTGGATGCCCTGGGAAAGGTAACAAATCCAGCCTGAATTACATGCATTTCTGTAAATTAACATCCTTTAAATGCAGGTAACAAACCGTAGCTGTAGATGGGTGAGGTAGATCTGGGGGAATCGTGTACCCAGAGCGTGTACTGTGTATCCCTGGAGTGTGGGCATAAATGCTGGATAGTGGGAAGAAGTGGGAGACTTTTCTGTTCAGGAAATAACGCCTGCTTGTGGGGACCACCTTGGGAACTGCTGAGAAGACAGATGTCACAGCTCTTTTAGGGCGTTTTGGGTAGTTATTTCCTAGCTCTGAAGGCATGCTAAACCTGCAAGGCCTTCACTCTGTTCCACAAATGTGGGATGTAAGCCACGCTTATATTCTTTAAGATGATGCAGCAGTGTGTGTCTCCATTTACTTCAAGTGTGTGGTTTGGGTGGTAAGTTACATTTATTTCTCTAGTTTTATATTCTGATTTCCTTTTTTCTCCCCCTCATGTTCTTCTTTCGTAAGGTCTCTTCTAAAGCTGAGGTTATTTCCCTGCTGTGAGGTGGACCTGTGTTTTTTTCCTTCAGTCGATACCAGTATTGTGATTTTGCAGTTCACAGTCTCTTGCTATTGAAACCCACAAGGCAGAGGAACAGCAGAAGCCATCCACGTGGCCTGGTGCCAAAGGCTGGTGTCCAAAGATTGGCATCCTGGCTGGGGAACACATGGAGCAGGAGCGCGTTTGTTCCCCTGCCACGGGAACGCTGCCAGGGGAGCAGCGCTGCTGGGGCTGGCAATGCCGAGTTACCCACTGAGGGCAGCCACCAGGGCTGGAGCAGAGGTGGTGTTGGGAGCACAATATCAATAGCCACCTGCACCATGTGCTCTTGTTCAGCTGCGAGGAGAAGCACTGAGAGAAAGCATTGATTAGGTGGTGTTTCCCTTGCTAGGAATATCCTTGGATGCAGTAGAGTCTGTAGCGCTTGAAGACCAATGGATGCAAAATATTTGGGGTCTTGGAAAAAAACCCCAAAACCCCAGCAATTTGTTGTATTCTTAGTGTTGCTTTCAGTATGAGCATGGCTTTAAGGCTGGTAGTTTCCATTAAAATTTGTAGGGAATTTATTACCTAGTGAGATATAATTTATTGTTACTTTCTGATGGTTTATCTATGAAGAGGAAAAGAGTAAAGGAAATAGTCAGCTGTGGTCCTTCAGAAAACAAACCACCAGCTGTGTAGCAGTAGTAACTAATGTGCTGTAAAGCTGCTGTGCAATAATCCAAAGCATTAAACCATCACTGCTGGTACTTACAGTAACAATTTTGAGCCCTTGCCTGTGAGGGGGTGGTTGCTCTCTTCCACATGTGAATCATGTAGACCTTGGAGCTGCAGTGATCCAAAATGGGTCTCTTTGTGGGTTTTTCCCTCACAGTTTGGAGGCACTAATGTATTCTGTACTGATTTTTTTTATTTTGTGATCAGGATGCTTTCAGTAGAGTTCAAAAGGTAGAAGCAGATGATGAGTCACTGAAGACAAGTTTTTACAAGATTGATTAATCAAGACTCAGCGGTGTAGAAGAGCACAAAAAATGTGTTAATATTATATGTAACAAAAGGAAGGGCAAATAAGATGATTGCTCATAACAGTAAACAGGGTTTCTGCATATTCATTGTGTCCTTTTTGTCTTCTGCTGTGCTTTGGAAAGGATGCAGCTGTGTACACGGATAATGCCTGATTCTGTGATAAGCTAATCCTTGTAGCTTGAGATTAATCCAGGAATGGAGAACCTTTGGTTTTAAGACAACAAAGCATTTTTAAAATGGAAAATAGGATTTTAGGTTCCTAAGATAATTCATTATCTTTGAGGGTCAGTGCTTATAGGTATGAAGGACAGACCTGCAGCTCAAGAGCTGAGTATTTGTTATTTCTCCATCCCCTCGTTATTTTGCTTTTTTTTCTCTTCAGCTCTTAACTCCCTCCTCCTCTCATTTTCTTTGCTACAAATCAGGAGCTGGTCTTTTGCATTTGGCAGACTGAGGCTGGTGTAAGACTTGTGTAGGCAATGTTTTAATCAGAGCAGGATGTGTTGCCTCCAAAGGGAGCCCTGATAGCAATAGGGGAGGAGAGCTGGGACCTTGGGGAGCCTGGTGGCCTGTTCTCCTTCCAGAGGAGAAATTTATCTGGCAGCTCCAAAGCTACTTATTGGAAATTGACTGTGAAAGAGGGAAGGGAGAGTGATGTGCAGGCGCTAGGTATGTTTTCAAAGGTCAGTGTTGAATTTTTCCTCTCTCATGTCAAATAATTCCTTTTTTTTCCTTTAACACCTAAAATACTGGATTTTGCAAGAGTACTGAGCCATAGTTGAGATATACAATTACTGATGATTTGGAACAAGGACTGGCAGCAAGGACTGAGACTTTAGGGTCCTTGGAGCTGGACACTGAGTGACACTGCTGTGGCTGGTCAGGAGAAATGCTGCCCTGACTGAAACACTGTGGAGGCACAAAGGGGACCAGCTCCTCTTTTCTCTTTGTGACACAAGAGTCAAAGAAGGAATGTTCTGTATGATTCTATTAAACTCCCTAAAAATAAAGGCTATGGTTTTTCTCCATCTTCTCTCCAACTGCAGCTCTAAATCCCACCTGTGCACATATTGCTGCTGCTTCAGCACCTGATTTCATACATGGATAATTCAGTGCTTTCTCCCTTCTCTTCCACTCCATTTCTGCAGTAGCTGGATGTCTGTCCTGGAGCACATCTTGCCCTTATTCCATCCCTGCCCTTGTCTTCTCATCCTTACAGCCCAGATTCCTGCAGTTAGAGCTCCTTTTCCCACACGTGCCCCTACACCCTGTGCTGTGCTCTGCTGCTTCCCTTCTCCCTTTGGCAGAAGGGGCATCTCATACCCCTGTAACTTCAGGAAAATTATGAGAAGGCTGTTCTGGAAATGTTTTTTGTCCTAATTGTGTTGTAGTCAGGAGGATGCAAGCTTCCACTTCAGCTGTGGAAGAAACCATTTCCAATCACTTTGCCTGGAGCTCTACAGTGGAAGGTTTGTGTCAATGGCCAGGAGCAGACCAGGGGCTGGATGCAGCCCTGCCTGGCAGCATCACCTGTCTGGGGTCCTCCAGCCCTGAAGTGTGACAGCTGCTACCTTTAGCAGGAGAAGTGTGATGCTGCAATTGCTTGTTTCAACCTCAGTCTTTACAGTTGCAGCTGAAGTAATTGAGGACACTTTGTATGTGCTTTGTCTGACTTGATGAAAGGCAACTGATGTTGCAGGTTTTGTTCCAGTGATCTTGTGTGCCACTTGGAAGTTGCAAAATGTGAGCAAAACATGGCCATTGCCTTTGGCTTTATAACTGCATGCTGAAGGGCACACTTAGCCTTAGAAATATGGATTGTTCTCTCTCATTTTGGAATGCTGATGACCAAAGTTTCTTGTAGTTCAGAAAATAGTTGGACCTCTTCTAAAAAACCCTCTGTGAATAGATGCTTTCTTGTAGCCCACTTCTACTTGGCTTTGTGAGCTTTATATGGAATGTGCTGCTCTGGTGCTGTGAGATCCACCCATTCAGGGGCTCTCAAACCCAGCTGGTGTTGAGGTGAAGCAGTAAAGATACCAGGTATACCCTTAATACCAAAGGGGGGGGCAGTTGAGCCTTCTCCTCTTCAACTACTTGATCCCGTGGTTTTGCTTGCCCCACAGCTAGAAACCACAGGCTCTTATAATCCTTGTCTGCAGCCTTCAGCTGTGTAAGAGTCAACCCTTAGGTGCATTGTTAAAATACAGCTGAGGTGACCTGCTGGCAGCTGCTGACAAAAATGTTGAAATTGCTCTTTTTCCTCCTGGCTAGAGACTCCTCTGTGAGGGTTTTTTCCTCTTGAGTAAAAACCTGAGTCCTCATTTAGTTTCTTAGGCTTGGCTGCTTTGA
This sequence comes from Melospiza melodia melodia, assembly GCF_035770615.1. Lineage (NCBI taxonomy): Eukaryota > Metazoa > Chordata > Aves > Passeriformes > Passerellidae > Melospiza > Melospiza melodia. The sequence continues at coordinate 53,093,808 of NC_086199.1, read as the reverse complement.
TGTCAGGTGAATGCCCGTGCTGGCAGAGGGGAGGATGTGGAGCTGTGGCCGGGGTTATGGGAACAGCATCACCTCCTCTGTTAGTTGATATGGGAGTTTGATTTCCTGTGTCTTTAGCCAGCTGCCTGGATTTGACAGTGCAGGACAGCTCATAAGAAGTGACTGGCTTGTTTGTTTTCCTCTTTGAGGTCTGGCCCCTTCCCTGGAGCTGCCTTGCAGGAGCATTAGGGTTAGGGGCTTTTGTCCTGTAGCCTTCCTTGCACTCAGGGCAGGGGGATAGATGTGGGGATTTTTCACTCTGAGGTTCCTTGCTGTTCTTTGAGGCGTTTGTGACAGGCCATGTGCGTGAAATTAGGAAGAATTCAGAAACTGTGCATATGCAAATTCCCTCAATCACTTATGTCTGATTTTATTGTTTTAGCCTTGTGATCTCCTGGCTAAAAATCCCATTCTCTCCAGTCAGTATAATTTGTTTTCTCTGTGTCAAATGCCACTTATGTGTGGCAGAAGGCCACTAATGCAAGTTAGATGCACTGAACCTGTGAAGAGATGGTATTTCAGGCAAAGCAGCTTACAATTTATTGGCTTTGTTCTTTCTAGAAACCTTATTATTATATCTCTCCAGAGCTGTCAAGGAGAAGGTTAAAGATTCTGTGCAGCTTCCAGGAGCGTGGTCATGCTGAGAGCAGATGGTCCATTCTTGGAAGCCATCCCAAACGATGGATTACTCATCTGATGCAGAATGATGCACCAGAAAATTGCAGATTCACCAGGACCGCTCTTTGACTCCTCTAAAGCTTTGATTCTTTTAACTTTCTGCTTTTACTAGTCTGCCTGGTTTGTTGCTCAAAAATCCTTCAGTAAAATAAGCTCAGCCAGAACCATAATGACACTTAGCATTTAAAAGGGGAGCTAGTATAATGCATCTGAATTGAGGGAAGACTTTGGAACTGTGGTTTCTTGTGTTGTGAGACTTAACTGATTTTTTGGTTTTGTTTGTTTTTTCGTTAGGGTTTCCAGTGGGAAAGAAGGAGCCCAGTAGTATAATAGAATACTTTTGTGCTTTTCAGTAGTATCACTTACTAATATTTCACCTACTCAAACTGGCCATCAGTATCACTTCTTATATCTGTGTTGTTTTGTGTTTGCATTGATCCTCACTTCTAAGCCCCTTTAACAGTAAAAATGTGTTTGAATTAATGTGATACAGGATTTAGGCATGAAAACCCAAGTCATAAGAAGCTGAGAAGTTGATTATTATTCATTGTAAATGTATTCAGTGAACCAGCCATTTTGGAGGCTGGTGGCTGAGGGTGTTGCGGTAACTAATCTGGCAGGAGTGTTTCTAACTAAGTCCCTGACTGATGCTGAAGGATAGCTATAAAGGTTAGCTATTATTTTTTCCTTCCTGTCTATTGCTCTGATATTCCATGCTGTTTCTCAGTATTTTCTTCCCTGCAGACAGCCCCAGCCTGCTGCTCACCACACCTACAGTAAAACATCCACTCGTCCACCTCCCTTTGTCCAGCTGTTCCAGTGTCACTGAATGATGTAAATGGATTTTTTTAGCCAGGTCAGAATTATTTCTCCAGAATATATTGAATTTCCCCGGGCTAGAGTGGAAGAAATCTGGAGCAGGGTTTTATGGAAATCTGAGGTCACCTAGGCAGTGGAGAAGCAGCTGCATAACTCCATATTCTCCAAGCCCAACCTTTGCTGTGCTGTTGTTGATTGTGCTACTCAGAGCACTCTGGAGTTGTTGAACAAGGTGATGTTTGTTCTCCCTCTTGTGCTGAGCAGTGGATGGGAGTAGGGCCCTCTTTAAATGCCCCAGGCCATCACAGCCCCTTCCCCTCATTGCACCATGGTGTGAAGGGACTAGCTGTCAGTCAGGTTTTGGGCCCTCCTTCACACCTGCCTGCTAAAAATGTTTTAATTTTACAAATCAAAGGTGAGAAAGGAGGCATGGTGGTCTGGAATTATTTGGCGTTGGTTTTCTTTCCTTGTTTCTCCATCCATTTAATGGCTGTAATCATCTTTGGAGATTGATTTAAAGGAGAATTCCCTGACTTTCCTGAAGATATCTAATTTTCCCAGCATCAAGGCACTTGAACATTTTCTGCTAGTGTTAAGGTGATGAAGACTTTGTTGTACCTGCACAAACACAAGAAAATGGGTTTTATTTTTTTTTTTCATTTACCCCAATTTGACTCCATTGACTACAGGGGAATTGACTCTTTCTTCCCTCTTCTTCAGTCAGAAAGAGATTTAACTGCACTGATTTTAATCTGGTGAGAATTTAACTCTTTGGGACAATATATTAATACCACTGTTAGATTTAAGACCCAAAAGCAGAACTGATTGAACTAGTTAATTATCTCCAAATTTTCACAAACACTTTTTAAAGTGAACTGTAATATGTTACTTGAAACTGTAGCTTCATGTTAATCTAACTATTCTTTTTGGTATACTTCATGAGAGGTTGAGGCATGTGTGTTAATATGCATATATTTTGAAATTCTACAAGTGAAGAAATTTTCCAGTCTCTTAAGGTTCTTGCTATTATCATCTTGGTTGGTTGATCACAATAGAAAGGAATTATTCTCATTTAATCGAGGTCCTAAGTATAGTACCAGTTTTTGAAATCACAAAGTTGATTTCTTGGAAGAGCAGTTTGCTGCTGACGGAGCAGTAATAAAATTAGTCATGACAACAAAGCATGCTGCAAACCATGGGATTTGTGTTGCAGTGCCTCCACTTATTTAAACCTAAAATAATTTTAAGCCCTGCTAATTCACAGGATGTGGGGTGCTGCAGAAATAATCTGGAATGTACCTTTATAGCCAGTCTTGAGTCACCAGTTCAGATGTCATGAAAGGAAGCATATATTTGAACAAACATTAAAATAATATAGATTTTTAAAAATTGGATCTTTATTAGAAATTTTCCTTTATTTGCACCTTTGTGTGCCTTCTTAATTAATCCTTCAGAAATCATTGTATTTTAATCAATCACATGCTTATGCCTTTGGTAAGAATGAAGGAATTTAAGGGCATGAATATTTCTTAGGAGTAGGGTTTGAGGAGATTTCATCACTCCTGTTTGGATCTGTACCATATGGAATTGCACATATTGCTTGAGGTTATTTTACACTGTGTTCATACCATGCTAGATGCAGAGTAGAAAAAGCTGCAGGGGGATCAGAGGAAAGCAGAGCTGTGCTAAGGCCGGGCAGTGCAGTTTCCTCACTGGAGTGAGTTTCTAAAGCCGTGCCTTGCTGTCTGCCAGAACAGTCCTGCCCCTTTTGCCAGCCTGATCAAAGAGTTTTACCTTCCCCTCTTTAATCTTTAGTGGCTTTAAAGGAAGTCAGATCGATTATGCAGCCAGTTTTCTCCAGTTAATTTCCAGTTCTCTCATTAGCTGGGTGAGAAAGGTGATCTGACTCAGGGACTGGGGTGCATGTGATCCCTGCAGAGGGAGTGGTAATGATGTAGATAACTCTGAGGAAAGGCAAAGGTGGTGTTAGCACAGTATTATGTTGTCTGACACTCTTCTCAGGGACTCATGCAAGTGAAATCCCCTTCCTTGCTGCCCCAGTGAAGAAAAGGTATTACTCTCTTTGGTGGGCACAAGCTGCAGAGTTTGTAAAGGGACTGGCGAGGTGGGGTTTAGGATGGGTGTGAGGGGAAGCGCAGCTGGATTCTGCAGATGGGGATGAGGTTGGGGGGTTGAAGATGATGAAGAGATCCTGAGATGGCCTCACTTGGTCAGAGCATGGTGCTCAGTAACACCAGGGATGTGGGTTTGACCCTTGGATGTGTCACTCACTCAGGAGTTGGACTCTGATCCTGCTGGGTCCCTTCCAACTCTGAATGTTCTGTGATTCTCTAAGCTCTAAAAGCTGAGGTCATCCATCCTAGTGGGGAAGGAACCCCATGTGGTTTTCCAGTTGAATTAAGAAATTTGGTTACATTTTTGTCTCTCATAATAATCAATACTTCTAATTTAGGAACTCCTAATAGTTCAGAGAGTAACTGTGTTGGTGTTATCTCCAAACTGTGGATGAAATAAAATCTATTCTTGGTAACTTAGAAATCTTCCCTGTAAATTATTCATCCAGATTGTGTGAACACAAAAAGTCATCCAGACAATTAATTCCCTTTGTTCAGGTTGGTTTACTCATCACCATATTTTAATGACATTAGAGGTGTTGTTTTTTCATGCTTTTCGTTTATTCCAACCGATGTAAGTGCAAAGAAAATTAGGAGTATTTTGTGTTTCCTCTTACGGATTTGTAGTTGTTTAGTGGAGATACAGTAGGATGCTTCTGTCCTGTACAGCACAATGCTGGACTTTTATTTTAAAAAGTCAACAGCCAAGACCAAAAGAGCAGAAATATCAGACTTTAGGAAGTCTAGATTCCAAGCTGCTTTTGAGTCTGTGTAGGTATGAGGTGGCAGAATTACATAAGAATATTACCTAAAATTTTGGCCTTCTATTTTTCAATTGTAAAACAAACAAAAAAGAGAAAATCTTTGTATATTACCACCCATTTTCCTGCAGGGTAACTTAGTGAAGGATTGAGGAGCTATCAAAAGCAAACTGGAAAAGAACAATCCAGTCTTGTGTCTGGACTTTTTGATCCCTAAACTGAGCTCAGTGCCCTGCTGCTGACATTAGCTTGTTCTTGGGCTTTTTTTATTTTTGCCTTCTCATTGTTAAACCCAGAAGATCTATTTCCTTTCATTCTGGAGTGAAAGAGAGAATGTGACAGCTGAGCTGTTGTGAAAAAATGAGACAGGAGAAGAGATAAGATGTATATAAATGTGTAATTTCACTTCAGGGAGCAAATGTCACTTACATCTCTACTCGAGTTAGTTACAGAAACTAATATATATTAATGTAAGTCTGCTGCCCGTTGAAAGAAACGTTATTATAGGGCAGGTTTGGACATGTGTGTGTCTGGAATCCCTGGTGCACACCCAGCCTGCTGCAGGACACATTTGGAGGATGTGCAAGGGCAGGGTGGTGCCTGTCTGTTCCACTGAGGGCTGTAGGGCAAGGGGGCACCTGCTCCTCTGCAGACACACCTGAGAGCCCCCCATGCTCTGCAGCACCCCCTCAGCACACCTCAGCCCCAGGAGCTGCACAATCTGCCTTTTCTGCACATCTCTGTGGCACATCACTCCCTTGGAGCCCAAGGATGAGATCTGGTGCAGACCAGTGGCGTGTTCGGTATTCAAGGAGGCACTGAGTGAAGCTTCTGGCTCTTTTCTGTGATTCAGGAAACACTTCTAAATCTGCCCTGGGGCAGGTGGGACTGAGTGGGTATCTCTTTTCAATGGTAATAAAGTCAAAAGTTTTGGTATTGACAAGATTCAGCTGTGTTTACTGTCCTGTTCAAGTGCTGTGCAGAGCAGATCAGTGACAGCAGCAGTACTGGCTGAGATTTTCATCAGCCTTTGTGTCTGTGTTCTGTGATGACATGCACTGCAGTCAAAACCACACGCACACACAATACTTCGTTTTTCTAAATCTGAAAATAAATTTTGTAGCAGATTCTTCAGTCAAAAGTGATGTGGACTTTTCAGCATCCAGACTTGTGGTTTTTCTTTTTTTCCTTTTGCTTAGATGCAAGTAGCAGCATCACTGGGAGCTACTTGCCTTTTTTTTTTTTTCCACATACTGAATGTGCTTCTCTTGTCAGACCAGCAATTCTCATTCAGCTGTAATAGCATCTTTAAAAATGAGATTATTAACTGAGATAATAACACTGGTGACCGAGAAAGGGGGAAGGAGGATTTTGTTTGAGTTACAAAGAATTTGCTTTAACTATAGACAAATGTACATTGTCAGGAAATTTTTGTATTCAACCCAGTAGTGATTGTGAAGGTTATTTTAAATTCAAAAGCAAGTCAGCACTGATAGTCAAATCTCTAAATAATTTGGAAGGAAGTCAGAGATATTGTGCTTGCTGATTATTTTAAACTCATCCATAAATAAAACCTAATACTTCCTTTCAGCTATTCATGCTATTTCCATCTCTCCTGTGGGGTATAAATTAAAGTCACCAAATCCCTCCTTGAACCTAAGCGAGCTTGTGTCTTTGTTACATGCTAAAATAGCCAGCCCTAATATTTTTTAGGGCTGTTACTCCTAATGGATGTGGACTTTACATTATTTTCTTCAGCGGCCAAGTGTGTTTCCATTTGTGTAAAACAACTGCATTGTTATATGGCTCAGTTGTTTCCATGTCCTAAGTGAAAGAGGAATAATAATAATAAAAAAGTGTCAGTTTTAATCAGTATCATCAGATATGATGGGAATTGAATTCTACCTTGCTGCTAATATATTAGGTGTATTCTGGTTTATCTTCTTTCACAGAATTGATTTGCCACTATTCAGTTCCCCTGGCTGTTGTTATGCAAATGGTGCCATTTCTCCCCCATTGACTGCACAAACTGAGATTAGACTCGGAGAATCGAGTCTCACTGACCAGCTGCTGCGATATTTTCCATTGGATTTCCCCTTCCTTGCCTTGCCCGTGCCTGGTGCTCCCACCTTGGCTGCCGAGGCTGATAATGCCATCCCAGGGGAGCGGGCTGGGAACTGCCTGCCTGCAGCTGGGGCTGCTGCCTGGGCTCTGCTGCTCTTTTCCAGCCCTCCCAAGTTTGAGGGAAGAAGGGAAAGGGAAGGATGAGTTGTTTTGCTCTGCAGGCGTGTGTAGGGATCTGCAGCACAGGCAGGGAGCGGTGGGTTTGTTTTGTCTCTGCCCATTGTCTCTCCCCCAGGAGGGCGTGGGGAAGAGCTCGCTGTGTTCCCTGCGTGACCTGGCATGGCAGGAGGGTTGTTTTAAATCAGATATTAACTGGAGTTGTGCGTGCTCCGTCCCTGGAGCTGTTCAAGGCCGCTCAGGGACTTGGAGCAGCCTGGGCTGGTGGAAGGTGTCCCTGGAATGGGGGGATCTCCAAGGTCCCTTCCAACCCAAACCACTCCGAGTCCCGTTTAGGACAGGGATAGCAGAACGCAGAATCGCAGAACAAATATCAGAACAGGGTCTGTGCTTATAAGCTTTGCTGTATTTTGTCTGCTTTGTCACGCTTTTCAGAGTGCTGATGGCAGTGGTTAGTATCAGGGGTCTTGCATTTTGCCTGCTGGTTTTGAGATTAAATGGTTGATAAAATATTTGGCCTGGGAGCAGTTACTACCGCAGACTGCGTTTGCCATGATCTGAGCTTTCATCAGCTACCAGAGGTAGAGGTCAGTGATTTAGTGGCATGTGATATTAGATCTTGTTTCCAGTGCTGGAGGTCAGGGAAGGGAGCAAACCAGGTGGGTTTCTTTAGTTACATACATGTTATTGAGTCTGTTGTAACAAGAAAAATGTTAGAATGAAGTAACTTGAGGAAAGAAGGAGGGAAAAAGAGAAATTTTTAAAGGAAAAAATCCCCAACAAGTGAATGAGCAGGCGGGATGGAATTTCTTGTGCTGGATGGGAGATTTTCACCTTAGCTGTGTTTTGGTCTCTAATATCTGAATACTGTGGAACTCTGTGTATTTATCTTTAGTGTTTCTGCAAGAAGGGGAAAGATATTTAAAAACAAAAACCAAAACAACAGAGGGACACAAGAGTTATGTGAACTGAGGCCAATTATTTACTTTTCTCCAAAATAAATTCAAATATTGTAGGTCTGTAGAGATTCTAGACTTACATGTATTTATTTAATAATCCATTTCACCTGCAGTTGCTGGGTGCAAGGGCTGGAAATAGGCCTTTGCTTCCCTTCTCCTTCAGCTTCCCAGGTGAACTGGGGTTACTGTGGCAGTGCACTGACTCAGGTTTGATGGGGGATTGTAGCCAGACCTGGTACTTACTCTGCTGATGCCTCATGCCACAAATTTTGGCAGCAGCTACTTGAATATTAGGGCCTGACCTTGAATGCAACAACACAGTCCCTGCTTTGTTACTTTGCCCTCTTGCACTACTTGTTTTTAGCCCTTAATATTTGTAGCCTCAAAATTCAGCTACAATTCAAAACAGTATTTTTGACATTATTCACTTCTACTGCATAGCTGTCAGCATGGCCAGTATGTGTTTGGATTAACTTTATAGGAATATCTTGAAGATTTTGCTTTCACTAATGAACACTTTTCAGATGGGAAAACATTTGAGATGTAATACTAAATTTCATAGAAAGTTTTCCTGAAAGGCTCTTAATCGTGGCTTTCTTTGTAAGTTAAGGGAAAGCATATTCAGTACCTGTGTGATAAATGCTATAATACAGATAAGAGGAGAGTATTTTTTTTCTTGTATTAAAAAAAAAGTTGGATCTCTGCATGAAGTATAATGTAATTAATTCTCACTGAAGGCAGACAAACACAGATTTGTTTCAAAATAGATAATACTGTATGTAATGAGTGATTATTGTGTATCCACTTCTAGATAAGCGTGCTGTGTCCTTTGGCTCATTTTTGGATTCTCTCCCAGCAAGTAGGTGCACGCACCCAGAGTGAATGAATGAGCAAACCTTTGTGGGTGAGGGCTGTGCAAACCCCTGTGCCCAGCAGCAAGGAGTGGCTGATGGGTGCCCTGCTTGCAGCATCTGCAACTGTTTGGTTTGAAAAACCCTGGACTGTTGTGAGTCTTAGAGCAGTGTTTATTTCCCCTTCATTCTCCTTGGAAAGGGTCACCCTGTGGGTGTTAAAGCTGAGTGACTGGCACCGTGCTCTTGCCTGGACTCTCCATTCCCGAATTAACAGTCCAGAAGTTGCTTTTCACTTAGAAGATGCTCATTCAGGTTTCTAGGCAACCGAGCCCATTTTCACTTCCCCCCACTGAGAGATAAGAGCTGACTCCTCATGCAGGGAGGCGAGACCATGACGGATTTCAGCAGCCTTTAATTGGAGCTCAAGAATAAAATGTAGCCCTTCAATGTCAGGGCAAGTCAGCTCTTAAGAAAAAATAAGAAAAAAAAACCCCAAACTGATGCACAACAAAACCAACTGAGCACAGGTCTGGGAGTGATAGTGAGCAAATTGCTGCTGTTAATTAAGCGGTGATAAGAGGTATCTGCAGGACTGGTGACTGCAAGCAGGAGCCACGTTCAGCCTTACTGAGAAAGGCTGTCGTGGCTTAGTCCAGCTGTCCAAGGCAGGTTGGAAGAGAGGGATATTTTTCTAGCTGGGCTCTTCTCAGCTGCTCCCCGGATCAAACAAAGGTGGCTTTCCTCCCTGTCCCTAAGGCCCAGTGGCCGACTGCTGGTGCTCCCTCATTTCTGATCCACCCATGCAGAAGATGCTTAGGCATGGCCTGCCACGGCATCACAAATCAAACTAGGACTTGATTATGGCAGCATGAAAGAAGCTCTTGAGAGGACCTGGCCATCTTACAGCAGCGTTTGGGCAGAGGCGTGATAGATGTTTGGGCAGCTTCAAATAGTCATGTTTGCAAGATGGGATTTGGCACTGTCCCTTCCTTAGGGAGATTTGCAGGCCAAGTGGTGGCAGTAATGGGTGTTGGAGGTGTTAGCAAGTGTACTCCTGGGGATGTTAAGGCAGTTCAACACTTAACTGAGGTTTTTTACTGTGCTGGACTCTGTTCTGTGTATTGATACTGCACCCCTAATTTGCATTAACCTGAGAATTCCATTCTGATGCCATGGTCTCTGTACTTGTCTCAAATAGTGCAAATTCTGCACAAAGCGAATGAAACCACACTGGCTCTCTTGTCTGCCTTCTACCCAGTGATTGTGTCTAGGTTAATGAATTTATAATCTCAAGTAGTAGCTGTGTATGTTTAGTTAACGTCCTGCATATTTTATAAATCCTTCCTTAACAAGGAATTATTTTCTCCGTGCCAACTGCTGTGTAATACAGCTGCGGCGGTGACAGATAGTGGCTAGCAGACAGATTTTTCTTTTTAGCTTTTTGATTTTTCTGCAAGTGCAGTGACCTGCAGGGCTGCTGCATGGGGAGAGCAGATGAGCTGCTGCTGCCACAGGTGCAGGTGGCTCTGCTGCTTTAACTCTTCCCCAGCAGCTCTCGCTGGTGGATTAAAGACTTGTGATTCTCTGGCTTCTCCTGTAATCTGGAAGACAAAGAGGGATGGATGCTCTTAGGGGCAGGGGTTTTGTTGTTCTCTCTGGGCTTGTGTTTGTCCTGCTTTATTGACATATTGGTATTCATTTAATGTCTCAGAGAGCCTAAATTGAGGGCAGAGGGTTAAATGTTATCACAAATTGTAGCTGTGTCCCAGTATTCATCACCCTTCTGAGGTCCTCCTCCAGCCCCCCGTGCAGCTCCTGCCTCCCTTTGCTGGTACTCCTATGGAGAGGGGGTTTGTTTCCCTGGACTGCAGATACTTCCCTCTAATTGGACAGCTGTGTTTTGGATGCTGCCTGAAATAGTTAAAATTCATTTTTGGTTCTGTGAGAAGCAAGACACAAATAGCTGGAAATAGTATTAAATAGTCTTGCACCTGCAGTCACAGGAACTGTGGCTGATATTCTTGAGTAATTGAAATGTTATTGACAGGTGTTTTTGCTATTGCACCTTCTAGAATTAGGTCAGCTGTCTTTTTTTGTGTATCCTCATGTATTTGTGTTTGATTCTGTATTGCCAGTTTAATTGGCAAAACATTCCCAGGAACATAAGCTCTGTTAGAAAAGTTGTTTGTTGATGTTTTTCTTGACTTTAATATGAACTATATCAAACTGTATCATATTTTTTTGCATCTAAACAAAGCCTTTTCCCCCCATCAGTAAATATTTAATTGTGATTCTGTTTAAAAATACATTATCTTGTTTCAGCCTTGGCCCCTAACCTTTATTTAAACTTGAAATGTCTACATAACTTTTGTTGCAAAGGACACATGAATAACCTAGTGAAAAGCACTGTATCTGATACAGTAATTGTATTTAAATAAGGTCTTAAATACAACATTCTCTTGTTAGCAGAGACAGAGAAGCCTATTAGTCTATTTGAGTTTTCACAGCAGGAAAGCAAATGGAGTTAGGAAGGGGATTGTGTAGAAAGGCTGGGAGACAAAATTGGTCAATTAAATGCTACATGTGGGAATTTCTTTTTACTTACAAGTTTTGTGGGTAAGTTGTACCATTTCACTACAAAAAAGGAAAAAAGCAATGCAGAGGGGACCAATTTGAGATAGCTCAATGATATTTCAAATGTAGCATCTGACATGCAAGATCAGACTCCATGAATAAATAATTTTTCTTGTATTTTGATACAATGTTATACTGATGTCAGTGGTTTTGGTATTAGATGCTAAATTAACTCGAAATTGTCTTTTTGGTGGCAGTTGAAGTTATTTGTCAGATTTGTCTTTCAGATTGGTAGGTTTAATTATTTATACTTCCATCTCTGGTGTGCATGCTACATCATTATGATGATGGAACTTTTAATATTATTTTATTAATCTTAAAGTATGATCTCATTAAGTGTGACTAATTGAGATGCGAAACTTAATAAATAGCCCTAATGGCTTGTGTCTCGAATTGTGGGGTGGGTGTCAGCCCCAGGACCTCCAATGAATGCAGAGTTTGCAGAAAAAGGCAGACTGCTGGGGTTTGTGGCAGGTATGTGGAAAGGAGGAGTAAAAAATACTCACCCATAACTCTGTGGCACAAATTATTGATTTCTTGGCATTGCAGCGTTCTCGTTGATGCTGTTTGTTTGCTGTAAAGATCTATAAAATGAAAGAGGGTGGCTTTAGATTGGAAATTAGGAAGAAATTCTTTACTGCAAAGGTGGTGAGGCCCTGACACAGGCTGCCCAGAGAAGCTCCATCCCTGAAAGTGTTTAAAGCGGGGTTAAATGGGGCTTGGCTAAACCTGGTCTGGTGGAACCAGGGAGCTGAAACTTTAGGGTCCCTTCCAAGCCAAACCAGTCTGTGATTCTGTGATCTGGTGGCACCCAGCTGGAAAGGTTTCAGCTGCCTGTCAGCACCTGGACCAGCTGGATTCTCTTCTCCCAACACTCATGTCTTGGTTGCTGGATTGACCCCTGCAGGAGTTTTTCACTTTTGTGAGTTGAACAAGATGAAGAGGTTGTGCTGCAAAATGTCTATGAAATAGAATTGTGATTTTAGGCCATGTGTGTATAGTCATGGCTAAAACTGCTTATTCTTTCAGTTTCTCTCATCTGCAAAAGATGCAGCTCTCCCAATGCTTGTGTTTTGTTGTGTGAATTCAGTATAAATGAGGCTACTGAGTGCTGTTTCTGGTGTCTGGGAATGCATAGACATTTTGTTTGATCCTTTACATATGGGTGTATGTGCGTGGCTGAGTAGGGACTTGCTGGTCAAACTAAAGGGAAAGAAGCAAAATCACAGTGGAGACCAGGACAGGTGAGCTGGGAAGACCACAGAGAAAAAGTTCAGTTGTGTGAGGAGGGGGTGAGAAGGTGGAGTGGGAGCTGAACCTGGCAAATGATGCCCAGAATAACAGAAGGGGTTCTACAGGTCTGTAATGAGAAAAGGAAGGTCAAAGAAGGTGAACCCCTCCTTGATGAACAGTGCTGGAAAACAGGTGACAGCCGCTGCATCCATTTGTACCTACTGCTTGAACCTTCCCACATTCCTTGGTCATAGCTTAAGTATTCCTTGGTCATTAAATTTAGTAAATTGGAGATAATTTCCTTATTCTTCCCCTTTTAAAGCAAAGAGAATGGAATAAAAGTGAACAGGGTTTTTGTATTTTATCCCCTTCCTTAAGTTTGTTTTTTTTTTCCCTTGAGTTGTGATAAATAAACATTGGTGCTTTGCTGTTTCACATCTCAGATCCACTTTTCAAAGCTTGGCCTGAAGGTAAGCACCAAGTACAATTCTCATATACTTGCTACTGCTAGTGACAAGATTGGCAACAAGCCTTCAGCAAATCACTCCTTTTTATTTACACCTACAACTACCTGCCATTGTGGGGGAAAAAAATTATGCTGTGTTCCTTTCTTGTGGGACTCATGTCACTTTCAGAGTGGAGTCACAAAGGCAGTGACCAAAAAAATGAAAATTTGTACTTTCTCCTGCCATTTTATTAGTGTGGAGGAAATTTTGCTTTCAGCATCTATTATTACTCAGTTTTCCCTGGCTTTACTAGGTAGGGGTGATAATTTGAGGCTTTTCTTCTCTCAGCAGAGAGCAGGGCTATATTCTCTGCTCGCATGATGCAAATGCCTTTTTTTTTTTCTTTCTTTGGGCAGAGAACAGAGAGTGGGTTAGCAACACAATACATTCAGCACAGAGACTGCAAATCCTATCTGCACACAATGATAAAACATATCCCTAAAAATGTAAATTAGCCCGCTTAGTCTCTAAGCTAATTTTCATGTGTATAGTGGAAACAAAACCATAAGAAGATGTAGCTGTTTAACCAGATTATCTTTCAAAAGTGACAGAGATATATGCTGGCTAATAGCCATCTCCTGGTGAAATGTCTGCCTTACAAAGCAGTGAGGGCCTTTCCTTCCCAGCAGCGTGCTCTGTAATCGGGGAAAGGCAGAGAGTTTAATTCTGTTTGCTGTGTGCTGATAAACGGGGCTGATTTACCCCCCTGTGGCTGCTGGAGCAGGAGCTCTCACTGGGACAGCACCTCCAGTTCCACTCCTGATAACTGAGGCTGTGACTGACTGCTCTTCTTTTGGGCACTAACTTCTCTTCAGCCATTCGCTAGTGTCAAAGTATTTCTGGATATTTTGAATCTGGAAAGGAACTCAGAGTTCAGCTAGGCTGCAGGCTTTGGGGTGGGTCTGATCCATTCTGGACTGACTCCAGTGAGTATTTGGGCACTGCTCTAATGGGAGCACTTGGCTGCCTCCTTTCAGAGACTTGGCTGTCCTGAGTGAACGAACTTAATTCATGACTTTTAGACACAACTGAAGCTTTACCCAGGGTTTTTAGGTAATCAGATAGTTAAAATGTATTTTCAGGATTGTATTCAGATTAATCACAGAATCATTTGCTGATTTGGTAGTTTCTGGATATTCTTGGACCAATCTAATTTTTTGGTCATTCCCAGTTTGGGTGGTTTCATGTAGCACTGTATGCTAGAATGATAAACCTGGTTAAATTGAAGAAAGGGGTGGAAAATCTCACAAATTCATACTTACAGTCCTCTGAATTTGTAATTTCTGTATCTTGCTAATTTTTACTTGAACATCCTTACCTTGATTTCTGTTTTTCCAAATGAAATTGACCCTACCTTACATGTGTTTTTCTGTGTTGTAACTGATTTTTGAGCTTAAAGTGGGATGAAAATGTTGGAGAAATATTCAGAAGTATTACAGAGCAACATTCATAGTTATTCTTCTCTGTATTAATGTGAAAGTACTATTAGCATGAACCTATATGGAAAATATTTAAAATGTTTGTTACATTTTTTCAGTTTTTCCACTGTCTAGCAATTCTGCTCCCTTTTAGGTGTGCATTGTTACACCTTTCTTGCAAAGCAGGCCCCACCTGACTAATAGCTTCTGTAGATCATGAATTAATGACTCAATACTGCTTCACAAAGAAGTCTAAGCTATGGATGTACACAAATATTACCCACAGTTATAAACTGGGAACTGTAATTCTTTCAGCACTTGAAAGGCTTTACGTATAGATTTGCTTAAAAATTGAAAAATTAATGTACTGGAACAATTTTGAAAGACCCATAAATAATGAGCTGAGGACCAAAAGCTTGAAACATGTCTAAGGTTATGTTAATTATGATAAATTATTGTGAGAGGTTTGTTAGAAGCCATTTAGCAGCTATTAACAATAATTATGGCACGTCAATGAAAGCACAGAGACAATGGCTGAGATTTCTCACCCTGGCTGAAAGTTTATCATGCAACTTTAGTTGTAACTGTCTTAAATAAGTACATATAAGCTGAGTTCCTCGCTGTGGTTTGGCTAATAAACTCTAATGAGGGCTTTCTTAATTGACTCTGAAGCTGATCCAGCTGTGTCTTGTACACAGTGGTACAGAGAATTGATAGTGAAGACCTTGCAGTCCCAACACCAAATCCTGGTGATGCTTCACTCTGATCTGTTGTTGTCTGCTGAGTGTGACCTGGCAACAGTTGTGGGTTTTGGTTTTTTTTAAGCAATTCATGTACATCTTTCCCCGTGTGTGTGGCTGAGCAGGACGCAGAAGCTCCGATCCCAGGGCAAAGCCACAGGGTGTCACACCCCAGACCTGGTCCCCATGACTGTGGATGTTTGGGTTTCTCTCTTAGAAAAATCTGTCTTTGGAAGCCCTTTGGTTCCTGGTGCTGCCAGCACACGCTGCAGCCTTTGGAGGGTTCATCTTCATCCAGCTGGGACTGAGGAAAGGCAGCTTTGCATGGCCAGCTTCATCTTTGCAGAGACTTCCCCTCCCAAAGCTGCTCTATTCTCTTCTTAGCCAAAAACAAGGCATCAGGCCAGAAATGTCAGGAAGAAATGTAAGAAAAAAGATTCAGAGCTCATTCTGTTAGTTCATTAATGAACCATAATGCCAAAGTAAAACACTTTGCCCTCTTCCAGGTAAAAAATATATCCTAGCAGAAAAAAGTGAGAAAAAATAATGGCAGTGTTTTGTGTTGAGAAGTAAAGACTAAAAAAGCCAGATCTTTGATTTTTAGAGTTTACCTTTTGGGGTTTTGTTTCTATAAATATTGATTAGCTGGCTTATCTGAGTTGTGATCCAACCTTTCTCCCACTGAAAATAATGGCAAACTTTAAATTTTTCCTTATAACAGTAGAATTGCTCTTATGAGCTTCTTTTCTCACTCAAATGTCTTCATACTCTGCACATAATTCCCCATTAACATTAATGGGACTTAAATGGGCAAATCTCTTGGGAACCCCAGGCTCCAGTGTGTGACTAGATCACCTATTTGCTCTGCTGTGATATGATGGCATTTCTGACAGTATTTGGGCTTTTTTTAAAAATGAATGCACCACAGGACAACTGCATCCCTGGTGACAAGGGATGAGCTGACCTTTAATGAGTTATTCTGGCCAAAGGAGGGAGAAACACATGGTCAGTGAAACGAGAATTTTCTGAACTGTGTTATGAATCTCTTATTATCATCACCTCTGCATGCACATTTGTGTATATATATTTATTTTTCCTCTCCTGTTGAACCAATTCTGCTGTGGTTACAGTAGTGTTGCTATGGTGACCCAAAGTGACAGCTGTTATTTTGTGCTCCTGGGAGGACTCTGTGATAATGATGGTCATTTTCCCAAGAGGAATGGTTTGATATCAAAAATAAATCTGAAAGTAAACGAACAGGTAGCATGTAAATTAGGAAAAGAAATTCATTCTCATTAGCAGTAATTAATCAAGCCCTGTAGGATTCTAATGGGGGGAAAAGCCAATTCTAGATGGAAATATCTTGTACTGCATGAATGTAAATGAGTGTTGTGTTTGCTGCAAGGAGGATGCCAAACCCTTCATGTTTCATTATGGTTGTTTTCTGCTTGCACTTGACTGCCCAGTCCCAGCCTAGGAAATGTTTCTCCTTGGGCCACATCCTGAGGCATTCAGAAAACCCCACTGTCCTGCTTTCACATGGAATTGATAGAAAGATTTAAAAATAAAATAGAATATAGGCCTACCATTTTGGACCCATAATGCACTCATACACACTTGCAAACTTTCCCTGCTCTTTGACTAGTGCCAGAACTGGGGTTTAACTGTAGGAACGCCCAAACATCACGAGGTGGATGGGGGAAAGCACGGAGCTGTCCTGCCTTGTCCTGCTGCAGCCCCCGGGTAGCCCAAACACCCAGAAGATTTTATTATCATTCCATTCCTTTCTATCCTTGCAAAACCTTGTGATGAAATCCTTCCTTCTATTCTTTTAGGACAGTTTTAATATATGATTTTCTTTTAATGCAGTATGTATCATAAAATAATAAATCAGCCTCCTGAAACATGGAGTCAGCATTGTCATCTCTTCCCTCGTCCTGGGACCCCTGAACACACCACCACACCTGGCGGTCACTGTTTTGCTCGGGGGAGTATGTAGGGCAAAGTTGTGTAGAAGCTCAAAATACACTTTCATAGAGCCAGAGAGTGATTTGTGGTGGAAGGGACTTTAAAGATCATCTAGTTCCACACTCCCTGCCATGGGCAGGGACGCTTTCATCTATCCCAGGCTGCTCCGAGCCCCATCCAACCTGGCTGTGAGCACTTCCAGGGATCCAGGGGCAGCCACAGCTTCTCTGGGCACCCTGTGCCAGGGCCTCACCACCTTCACAGGGAAGGATTTCTTCCTAATATCTGATCTGTACTTCCTTCTTTCAGTTTAAAGCCATTATCCTTGTCCTATCACTGCATGCTTCTGTCCAGAGTCCTTCCCTGGCTCTCTGGTGTGCCTTCTCCTCTGAGCATCCCCATCTCTGTCAGCCTGTTCCACAGCAGAGGTGCTCCTGTCCTGCAGGAATTTCTGTGGCCTGCTCTGGACAAATCCAGCCAGTCCATGTCTGTTTTGTGCTGATCTCATCACCTTTGCTCCTCTTCCTGGTGTTGGGAGACTTGGTGCAGTGTTAGTCTCCCACCCTGTTGTATGAATGAAAGCATTCCTACACTGCTGTGATCCCACCAGCAGCATTTCCAGAGCTCTCCAGGTGTGCCTCACCTGGGACACAGGAGTCTTTCCACAGAGGTGCTCCTCAGAGCTCCATCTCATTCCTTGGAGTCTGACACGTTCTTTATGTCACCTGTATAAATGGGCAATACAAAGGCCAAGTTCTAGATTTATATTTATCCGAACTGGAGCTGGGAAGCTTACAAGTGTAATAAAATATTGCTGTTTCTAGTCCTTGTCCCACACAGCTTGTATTCCTTTGTGTTTCAAGGTGTGAATGTACATTTATATGGTCATAATATGTTTACCCCCAGTTATGATTGTTGCTAAGTATTTTATGTAAATGTCAGGGTTTACAAAAAAGGTGGTAAAAAGCTTCTCTGTGATCACAAAAAAAAAAAAAAAAAAAAAAAAAAGGGGCATTTTAGGCCAAAACATGTAGACCTTCAAATTTGAGGTGTGCATCTAACATGGGGGTTATCTCTATTGTGTGATATGAAGAGATAAAAATCTGTTCTTCTTTATCTAACCTATTCAGTTTTCAGTCAATGCTGGGGATGAAGTGATGCTTGTGGATTGTTTTGACATAGAGATTTTATGTTCTGCCTATCAAAAGGAATAAATGAAGGTGGCTTGATTATAGTATATTGCTAACTTCAGTGTGAGAAAATACTGAATGGCAGAAAAGGTATAACAGAAATCAACCCCTGAAAAATGAAGTCAGGTAATCTAAGTGTGAAATCAAGGATGTTTTCAGAAGGGAAGGTGTTAACACTGCAAAAGTCTTATCAGAAGTTGGAGTGCCTCCCATGGTGCTTTTAATTCAAGCCTTGCATGGTGGTGAGAGCATTAGGTTTAATCTGTGGCAGGTTATTTGGCTCAGTTTGAGACTTACTGGCCAGAGTTTGGGAGGGGAGCTGAAGGGACAGGGATCCCTCCTGCCCTCTCCTCCGTGCAGGTTCCTCTCCTGACTTGGGTTTTGTGCCCCATCCCAACAGTCATGGTGTGTCTTTGAGCTTCAGGGTTTTTCTCAGTTCTGTGTGTGTGCTTTCTGTAAGAAATTAGTGTTTTCTACATCCTCTGGCATCCAGTTTCCAAACAGTGGAGGGAACCTCTGTGCTGAGGTTGGCTCCATTCAGAAAGGGGAGCAGCTCCTCAGGGGAGGCTGCTGCTCAGATGAAATGTGAAGAATGCTTTCACTGTGTCCCTGTGAAACAAATTACTTTGTGCTATTAAAAACACACAAGCATAGGGAAAACCAAACCCCCAGACCCTGTATTTAAGCTTGTGAAAATAATAATGCTACAAACATTTTAGGCCAAAATCCAATGGGAGAAGTTGCTGCTGTCTCATGGGGTGAAACTGCTTGCAGTCAGTGAAGGTCTTGATGATATATTTACATCCTGACTTATGTTTATCAGGCTAGAGAGGGGTTTTTGCCTTCAAGTACATTTGTTTGGTTGTAGCTTTTTGATATCTATTATGGTAATAAAGAAATTTTGAGGTAACACAGCTGTTCAAGAAACATGTTTGAGACACATGCTGTAATGCAGAACTTGTTGTTGGTAAGGTAGATGAGAAGCTGAAATGATGGGGTTGGGGTTTATTGCTGTTAGTTTGATTGATGTTTGTTGGGACTGCTCAACAAGTTCTAATATCAAAAAGTTCTAATATTAAATTATTTTAATATTGAATGCATCATATTAACATTAATTTCTGAACAAGAAGTTGCCAAATGCACTGCTTAGCTATTTACCAGCACCTGTAAAACACTTTATTCATGGTACTAAAAAGATCTATGACCAGTATCAAACCAAAAACTAAAACTCAGTTATTTGGCCTGTTGAAAGAAATAGAATATGGACATAATAGTTCTTAAGCAGAAATGCTTTCTTTGGGTCTCTGTGTGCATTAAGGTTTGGTTCCATGAATTATTGCCATTTGACTTGGAAGAATATTTGTCCCTTCACAGCGTTTGCAGCTCCGCTGTGATCTTAATTAGATGTTGTTCCTGTTGCTTTTCAGTTATCCAAGGGCACCTGTTTCTCTGCTGGGGGATGATTTTCACAGGCAGCCAAAAACCTTTTTAAACATGTAAAATTTGCTTGTTAAGCGTTGGTTGCCTGCGAGTAGCTGCCCTGAAGTCTGTGGGTGGCAATTTCATATAGAGCATAAAATGCTCACAAAACAATTCAACTTTATTGAGCAATTTAGACTAACTACATAGAATTTGGTTTGGTTTTGTCCCAAAGGGTTTGCATCTAATGGGCAGAGTGAAAATATAAAATAAAAATAAAATTTCACCCTTGTCTCAATGTCCAGAACTGGTCAGTGGAAACATAAGAGACTGTCTTTCACAGAGCGTGGATAAATAGTTCATATTTTAATTTCAAAAAGCCTTTGTGGGTTTTTTTTTTGTTGTTTAATACTGACTGATTAGGCACTTTGGGAATGAATATGTACAGAATTCTCTTGCAGTGTTGAAAAAGGCTGAATTACCGAGAACAGCTTTTGTTCTAAGGACTAAATGGCTCCTCAGTGAAAAAAAAAGGGGGTTGTATGTTTTATAATGTGCAGTAGTGAAAAAGCCTAACATGAAAATATGAGGAACTGCAGATCTGTGAGATCCAGGGGTGGCAGGTTTATCATTACAATGTTGCACATGCGTTCAGGAACTTATGAGAATATTCTACACTGTGAGATCTATTGCACGAGACACAAAATAGGCATCATTAAAGTTCCTCAGGAGCTGCGTAATTCTAATATTTTAACTTCTCTGTGCCTAATTTCCCTCGTTTTTCCATGTTAATATTGACTAGTGTCCATTTTTGTAATTATCTGTGACTGTAGGTTTGTATCAATTGTTGTCCTTAATTACCTTGAAGTATGATGCTCAGTAAAGCCTGTGTTGTATATCCTGGAGTTGTTTATAATGCTTTACTGATTTACAATTATTAAATTATATTGCCAGAGGGTGGTGGGGAGGGATGGGTAGATTATTATTCTTCCAAGCATCTGACTTTAGTAAATGCATAATTGTGTAGGGAGCAAACCACTTTCCCAGGCAATACCTTGACTTTTTAGAGATTTGAAGAGACTGTGTAGTATTTAGGTTGCTGAATAATTCAGGATGGAGTGAAAGCATTTTCTGGCAACACACAAAACAGCTGTTGCTGCTAATGTCCTCAGATCTAATTTGATGTGTTATTTTTCTTTTAATAGCCACTAAACTTTCTTCCACATCACTCCTAACTGAAGGCTCTGTCAGCATGCTTTTGCTTTCACTGCTTGGCCATGGATAGTATGAAAATATTTTTTTTTCTTTAAATGTGCTAGCTTTTCATGGTTAAATGAGAAACACATATCTTCAGTGAATAATGATTTAATATTTTTTAGATGTGTAATATATGGTAAGCATGCCTACTGTTTCTGGTAGGGTTTAGTTCTACCAAGACTAGTGTTATGCAGCTGCCCTCTGCTTATTTTAATAAGGCAATTCTTTAGGAGAGGGGGTGAAAAGAATTGCCCCAGATGGGAAGTGTTCCTGGTCCATCATGGGTTGTTGGGCTGCTCTGCACAGGGTGGGTGCCTGACATGGCAGTGCCTGTCCAGTTTCTGGCTGATTGCTCAGCTATTAATTGTAGCAAATGACAATTTTATAGATCCCAGGGTTCAGGGTTGCCAGGCCAAGCCATGCTGTATTTATCTCTGAAAAGAGGAAGGAAAGGGACTGTGAGCTGCTGCACTGGTTTAAAATGAACACGGGATTTTTCATTTCAGCTGGGGTTGTGACTGTGTTGTGCAGAGAGCAAATAAGGCTCCGTTCTTTTTTAAAATATAATGGGCAGAAAATGTCCCTAGGAACATCCGTGTTTCTATGGTTACAGGATTGTGTTCCCTTTTGGACTGTAAGGATGATAAATGGATATGATCATCCTGTACTAAACCTGAAGGGAAGCAGGAACGTGTCACAGGTTTACAAAATCCTTGGTGTCTTGGAGCTGGGAGCAACTTTAGATCTCTCTGCTGGTCTTGGACTACCCTAAAGTAGGAGCTTGCCATAAAGAATATTAATATCTAGGGGAAAAGCTCATAAATAATAAAAGCTAATAAATGTATTCTTTCTTAAAGGCTCATATTTCTAGTAACTAAATTAAAGAAGCGGAGGCAATTTTACAGTTGGACTTGATCTTAAAACTCTTTTCCACCCTAAATGCCTTTATGATTCTCTTCAGCTTGCAGTTAAGTCAAAATAAGAAAAAAAATCAATAGAAGAAATTATGAAATCTTGAAAAAATATTGTAAAGCTTCAGTTTACTTCCTTTATATATCTTACATTGGTTTCTTAACACTATTACAAAACTAGTGTGTAAAGCAAGCCAATCTACTCCTTTAGATTGTTTTGTTTCCTTAGAAATAGCTGGAGAAGTTTAATTTTCCTTTTTGCCCTATGTACAATAAAGATATCTAGAAGATCCAGTCAGTGTTTCTGATGGGGTTGTGCTGAATGAAGATGAATCCAGAGCAAAGCTGGGTCAGTTGTGGTTTTTCTGGAAATGGAAAGTAGTGCTGAGCTTTCCCCACATGAAATATTACAGGGTGACAGTGTTGACAGAGGGATCGGACATGATGCTGCCGAGGTTGATTGGATTATGAAGGGTTTAAGTGGTAATGGGATTGAAAAGTACTTCTTGAATGAAGAGACAGCTGTAGAGGATTTGGAAAGGAAGGTTTATAGGGTTGAGTCAGTTCAGCTGTGGGGTCGTAGCCTTGCCCAGGGTTTAGGGGCTGGATGGAGGCAGGAAGTTCCGTGCTTGGAAAGGCTGAGAAATGGAAATGCAGAACCTGAGTCCTTCATCCAGGGAGTTACAGAGACTTTAACAGAAACTGATATAAATGCCTACCAAAAAAAAAAAAAAAGTCTGCCCCATTAAATTTTGCTTTCTGATCAAGGGTTAAATGTGCTACAGCAGCTTGTTGGAGAATATTAGTTTTAATGAGATGTTACCCCACTTTCACCTATATCATTGTCTAAGACTTGTAGTAATAAATGGAGTTGGTTCCTGCCCCTAGACCACAACTAAAAGCAGTTAGCAGAAAATTAATTAACCACTGGAATACACGTGTATACAATGTGAAAATGTTTGTGTGGAGCAGAAATATCCTTGAAACTTGGAGGTTGGACCCCTTTTAATCTTCACTGTACTTGCAGTAATTCCAAATGTGTTTGACAAGGTAGGGTTTTAAGAGAAGAGGAAGAAAGTGTTGTAAGGGTAGGTTCTCAAACACCTTAAGGAATTTAAGAGTTCATGCTTTCCAAACAATGGCCCAAATGGTGACAGGTGGAAGAAGGGCTGGATTTTTGGACTGCCTGGATTTAGGCAGTTTAATTGTGCCTGGAACTTGGCAGCATCAGTTAGATGGCTCAAACACGTGTAAGATGAGACTTCTTGACCAGAAGAAAGATGTGAAGCCAGAGTGTGGGAGAGACCTTGCAAATGGAAATAGATTTCTTCTGGCCTGTGCTCAGTTTTATGGCCAGCAGGAGGGAAAAGGTTTGAATACCTTTAGCTGCTTGAGGCCACAGAATCTATTGAAAATGTCAACATTTAGCAGATATGTGGTACAAGCCTTATTGCCCTTAACAGCTGTTAGCTTTGCTCTTTCCTTTCTGCTTTCTTCCCCATTTATCCTGGATCTTCTAAGTTTCTAATTGGCCTGTACCCTTGCTGGTCTGTATGTGAGCTTGGTAGACACCAAAACACCTCAGGTATCCTCCTTCAGGGAGGTGCATGCTTGGTTTTGAAGGAAACTGTCACTGTCAGTTCACTTCTGGCAACCAACAAACTGAGGGTCAATTTAAGTCATTTATTGCATTCAACTAGAATCATAGTTTGAAATTATGCATGATTTGTCCACTGGAGACAAGATCTCTGCTTTCCAAGGTTAGTGCTGCTCTTTTACAAATAAATTGTTCCAGATCTTTTTTCTTTTTTTTTTTTTTTAATATCAAATAGGATTTCACACTGGAATAGGTAAGGTGCTCATCTTCTTTTTTATTTGGAGACTGTGGTAACCACATTAACCCCTTGCAAAGAAACTGATGAACAGGCACAGAGGTTACTGCAGGACCAGTCTCTGAAAACCTTTCTCTTACTTAGGTGCTTCCTTATATCCATGTTTCAAGAACTTTTGATAATCCAAAGTAATTGACATTTCTAATATTTGGTGATAAATGTCCAGCTAAGTACAGTTCAAGGAATTTTGTAATGTAATTTCTGCTAGCTCAAGCCAGCCAATTGCTTATTGACCATAAATGTTTATCTATTTTCTTCCTTTTTTTTTCCCTTCAAGAGGTAAATGAACTGAATCTAGCCTGTGAGGTGATAAAATTTAGCACTGCGTATCAAGTCTTTCATTTCTGTGACCCGCTGTGGGACCAGTACTATAGGTGGGATTTGTTGTTTAAAATCTCAGGTCAGTTTACCATTTTACAGTCTTTGAACTTTTATAAATGTCCCTCACAGAGTATTTTATGAGAGGATGAGCAGTGGCCCTGTCTGTTGGACACCAGCTGCTGCAGTGTTCTCACTGTTCTCTATTTTCTTTCTTGCATGGGGAAGCTCATTCTTTGGGAAACACGTACTGGAAAATTGACTTTACATATACAATGAGAAGTTAGAGAAAACTTATCTGCAGTGGGCACCTGAATGTGGTATATAACCAGACTTTGGGGGCAGTCATCTGCCACTGAGCCACAGCCATAGCTCAAACATCATCTGTGAATTATTTTTTGGCTATGGTGTGGCAATGTTTCAGAAAATAAACATACTTGGACCACACCCTTAGTAATTTAGTGATGTGTCTTTATACTGCAGAAGGAAAGGTTATGGGGGTGTGATTTAGGACTTCCTAACCGTAGCAGAGGGGTCTGACCCTGAGAGTCATCTGTCAGAAATGCAGGGCCACTGACGAGGGAAGGAATGACGAGGTGGACTCCATCTTACCAGAAGGATAATTAACTACTTTATTTTTTTAGGATACTATATTTTTAATACTATTTTAACTACTTTATTTATTTTTAGAATACTATGTTACATTATATTACATTACATCTGAACTGGATCTGCCCAGCACTCAGCTGCACTCCCTGCACAGATCCCCACACACACCTGGATCCAACTGGTCAGTGAATCACAACACTCACCCCAGAATCCAGTCACCAATTCCCTTCAGGTAAACCATCTTCCACAAGGAATCCCACTTGTGAGCAACACAGGAGCAGCAAATGAGATAATTGTTTTTCCTTTCTCTGAGGTTCAGAGAATGTGAATCCCAGAATATCCTTGGGAAGTTTGCTTTGCTTTTCCCTGTGAAGAGAAATGTGGTGACAGTCATTGTTATTGTTAATCTGAGGAGCCAAAACAGTGTTGTCCTGTGCGTGTTCAGGGCAATTGAGTCTTTGCCAGTGCTGGTAGAATGGCAATGAAACAAAAGGCAGGAATGTCTAAAGCCCAGTGATTAATGCAAGATTTAAGTAATACAGTTGGTAAATCAAATATGGTTACTTCAGTCTTCCTTTTGTCTTAATGCTTCTTTAAACATATCATTACTTCTCCTAATTAAAACCCCCCACTGTAGCCCTCTACAAAAAAACATTTAAGAGTATTTTGTTTGTATTCCACTTGCTCCCCATATGTGTTTTGTGGGGTATTAAATTGTGTTGTTGTTGTTGTTTTTTTTGTTTTAACAAATACATTCAGTATATTTCAGAGAGAAGGTTGCAGGCTGATTATGATTTAACTAAAGGCTTTGAAATGATCATTATTATTGTACAAATACCAGAGTGTGTGGATGGAAGAGGGATGAAATTGTTTGCCACCTTTCTGACAGATTGATGCACATCTCATGTAACCTTTAGGCCAGACAGCTTGGAAGTCTAATGAGCCTGAATTATTCAGAAGCCAGTGAAGATTAGTTTGATAGTGAGAGTATGTATTGATCTGCCAGCATTCTTTTTGCAGTGTTGAGCTTCCAAAATACTTAACTTTAAAACCAGGTTTTTATTTTGACCGAAAAAGGAGTTGGCTGGCATTTTTTTAGAAAAGTTACACGCTTTTTGTCAGTCTTTGCTAAATGTTAATCTAAAAAAAAACCCAAACCAACCAATCCACACAACGGCTCCCCAAACCCCACAAAAGTAACATGCTTTCTCTTCTTTCTTTCTTTTCTTTTTTAAATTTTTTTTTAACATAGTGGCTAACAATACATCTGACACTGTCTTATGTCCTTCCACAAAAAGATCCATTTCTTTCAGGCAATTACCAGCCT
The DNA here is from genome assembly GCF_035770615.1 of Melospiza melodia melodia. NCBI lineage: Eukaryota > Metazoa > Chordata > Aves > Passeriformes > Passerellidae > Melospiza > Melospiza melodia. The sequence continues at coordinate 53,067,900 of NC_086199.1, read as the reverse complement.
CTCTTTCAGATAAGATACAGGCTTATTGAGTTTCCCACTGTGCAATTACAGTTCTCCAGAACAGATTACTACATATGAGCAGCCTGGATGATGGAGTGGATTGCAGTGGAAAGTAGGCAAAAGATATTGCAGCATTTGGGGTTTTTTTTGGTGGTGATCTGAAATGTATAGGAAGGAACTTTTGATTTTACTTTGTGGTCAGACAGAAGCAACCTAATTCTTGCACAAACTACTGATGTGAGGAGTTGCAAAATGGATTTCTTTCTTTGATATGGAAAATACTAGGACTCACCATTAGTTTAAAACAGTTTCAAATTTCCAGCCTGTAATGGGGGAGACAATATTCCTGTGTATAAACTGCCAAGATGGGAGGATATGTTTCAGCAGTGTTGGTTAAAATTCTCCTGTTTATGACATTAATCAAAAATTCTTAAATGTTAGGGACCCAGAGAGGGGCTCATTCATCTGCAGACACTGTGCTTTCAGGATTAGCATTCCATTCCCAACACCAACTGCACCAGGCTTGCCTTGTGGGACTGTTGCTTTTGGAAGGTGAGAACAATTATTCTAAAGCATGTAGGAGGTGTTTGTGTTTTTTCTAAACTCTGTTGTCTTAAATGACTACTCAGGACATGTCTTCTTTTTAAAATTAGTAAGTAGCTTTTGTTTCACAATGACTATGTCTTGGTGAAAACTGCTTTGTATTCCCATCCTTCATCTACATTCTGCTTGCTCAAGTTACAAGCTTATGCAAATACTTCTCGTTCCTTCACTTCTCAGCAAGGCTAAAGGTTTTAGTCAAGGTTTGGAAGCCCAGCTTAGCTGTTTGTGCAGGAGTTATGCCTCTGCTGTAGGAAGCTGCAAATTTCAGGGCACAGCGTAATTTTACATACAGCAGTTTTTCTAATCTCAGTTTATGCTCCTTGTCTTAATTATTTACTTGATGTAGTGTAGTTTTATGTGCTGTCTTTTTAGAAAGAGAGAAGATGGTGTCTCTCCCTGCAGAAGGAATATATTGCCATTACACTACCTGAGATGAATCTGTTTGAGTTGAGGCCTTAAATTAATATGAAATTTTGCTAGTAAAATAAGTGAGTCTGTGCAGTTGTGGAAGATGGATATTGTTCCACAGAAGTCAGCTGCACAGTACTTTAATTAAAAATAAGGCAGCTGAACCATTTTATCTTATGTTGGCGCCCTTATTATTTCTGTGTCGTTGAAGCATTAAATAGGTACAAAAATCTGTGCTTGCCTCTGCTACAGGCTCAACAGCATTGCCATTAATGTAAATGTGACTGTAGTCAGTCACAAATGTCAAATATAATGCCAATTATGGTATTGCAGGCATTTAGAAAGTGAAGCATAATTGTTAGTGCTCTATGGCTTGTCCAATTTTAATAAAGCAGGTTGTTTTCCACTGATCACACTCTGATGTCTGCAGCTGTGGTGGGGTCCAGAGGGATGCTGGTGCCTGTGGAAGGGACTGTGTGCTCCTGCCTCAGAGCAGCTGCTCTGTGCAAGGCACAGCTCACAGACATGGACGTGGCATCCGTGCAGTTGTGAACAGTAACTGGGTATGGGATCTGCACTCTGAGCTTTTTCCTGCTTTAAGCAATGTCTCTATTTCCATTGCTTCAGAACCTTCAGGTGCCATGAGATCTTGGCCATCAGCAGGGATCAGAGTGCAGGTCTCTTCCAGCTGCATTTTACAGGAACCTTGTAGTCTCAACTCTATTTCCCAGTAGCCAGCTGGATCTGCCTCGAGCATGTGCAGGATCGTTTCCCATCCATGGAGCTTTGGGTGTTCTTTATTTTGGCTCTCAGCAGGGTGCCTTTGCTGGCCTGTGTCGTGCACAGCCTCACTACTGTTTGTCCTTTTCTCTCCTCACCCTCCAGCCCAATAGCTGTACCCAATAGTAAGAGCTTTTATCCATTCTCTAAGTCTGGATCTTAGCATAATTCAGTTCAATTTTAATACTACTTAAACACTGATCAGTCAGTTTATCGTCTTGTTAACATCAAGGCTGGCACTTTCTATACAGACAGCTGTTGTGTGCTGTAACCCTGAAGATTCCCATCATGTCTTTGTAAATAAGAATTCAGTGAACAGTTTAAAAAGATGGTAAATACTGTTTGTGTTTTCCCTTAAATTAATCTGTTTAAAGATTTTTGTTTTTTGCATGTATCGTTTGTATATAGTATAACATTTGCAATCTGGCAAATGATTCTGTGCCTCTAAACTATGAAATAGTATAATTTGTCTAAGCTGTAGGGTTTTCAGTGTATGTTACTCTAGGTGTTCCTAAGCCTGACTGGATGAAGCATTGCCTTTCTGAAATAGAGTTTGACATGAAAATGCAGACCTTAATATCTCATTTGGTCAACACCTGGTTGGTGCAGCTCAAACCAACTAGGCAGCATGTGTAGTTGGACTTGTTTTCCCTCAGAATATGGTGCTTTGGTGAATGTTGAGAGTGATCTACTGATGTTCTAAATGCTTGTCATGCCTGGCTAGCTGCTGATGAATGCTGCTGAAATTGGAGGGATTTAACCTGTAAAACTTGGTGTTTGACATTTCTTATTTAAAAAAAATTGTTATTTACTGAATTATTATTGCTTACTAAATACTTTACTATTAATAAATATTGTTTACTGAGCAGGTGCTCTGGATGCCATCAAAATGAAGAAAACACTTCAGAAGTATTAGCAGGTTTGCAGCATTCAAAGAGCTGGCTTAGTGAACCTTTCTACTTACAGATGGAAAAATCAAGAGTTGTTGAAATCTCCAATGTAAATCACCTCTGCATTGCTCTTGTAGCTAGAACTTTGTTCTGCACATGGACAGCACAGCTAGATGGTCTTCTGACCATGTAGTGCAGCTGGCATCTCCTCTGAGTACATCTGCATGAACTTCTGAGACAAGTTTCCATTTTCTGTAACCATAAAACATAATCATTTTAAATGACCTTGCTGTTTCTGGAAGCAGATTCTTTCATTACTTTCTGAATTTTTGAGTGTAAGTAAAACATGTGAGTGCAGAGTATGCTATCCAATCCATCCAAAAGGATAGGGGCTGAATATGGACTTTATGCCCCATCCTGTGGGATCCATGGAGGGCACACTGGAGAGAGCCAGGGCAGAGTGTGCACTGGGCTCTGCTGGTGCTCTCTGTGGATAGGATGGATTGTCTGAATGGGTTCAGATGCTTTTTGTTTCTAGGCTGAGCACACAGCACCTGGCTCCGGCACTGCTGCCATTCCACACGTGCAGCAGCTCTGTATTTAAAATGTTGGCTGCACTGAAGTTGGCTATCAGGCTGCTGGTGTTTGACTGTGTGTTCCTAATTAGATGGATAATTGCTTGAACATAGCTTAAAATTTTACTTTGGGAATTTGACTCTTACAAACTCCATTTTCTAATTAGTTTATTTGCATTCTCTTTATTCCCTATTAATAAATCATGGTTCAGATTGAGCAGGCTGCTTTGATCGCAGGGTCTGGTGATGCTCAGAGAGTTTTGTTCCCTGTTGGCATTTGAAATGCAGGGCTGTGGCAGTGCAAGGAAACATGCCTGGGCACCCAGTTGGAGCAATTTGTGATCCTGAGTACGGTAACATCCTCACGAATGACTCTGTCCTGTTCATATATGATGTGTTCATTAAGTGAGTGAGGTGAGGTCGTCCCTGGGTGAATCCCTGGGGGCATGACCTGGCGCTGGAGCTCTGGCAGTGGGATATCAGTGCTTTATGGCATCTGTTACCATCGATTTTCATTCATTTATTTGTTTACTAAAGTCCAGGAAATGGGTTTCAACCGAGGGAGAAGCAAGCAAAAATTTTGCTTCTAGGAAGCTGCAGTTTGGGAAATATTCCTCTAAAGAGGGATAATGACAGGGGGAAAAACACCACCAAACCAACAAATAAACAGGGAGTTCATGGGAATCAAAGAACTTAATGAGAAATAATGATGGTTGTGGGATACTTTGACATATGCTTTGACTTGTTTGAGGTAAGTGTGTATAAGAGAGCTGAAATTTCAGGCTCTTCTGGACCCATCTCTTTTCGCTGAGGCTAGCTGACCTGAGGGGCTTCTCATCTCCTGCAGTACATAAGCCTGAAACCTCCTCTGAAGAAAATTGTTTGCAGTGGAAATGGGGTGCTTTATACTGCTGCTGCAGTTTCCTTTCTGTCCCTGTTGGTGCTGCAGAGCTGCCAGGGTACACTGTTGAAACATCCTCCCTTTCGCTGTAGGCATGTGTTCCGTGACAACAGAAGTAGAAATTAATTCTGCTCTTTTCCATAAGCTCAAATACCACCACTTTGAGTGCAAGAAATCACTCCAGCCAAAAGGTCTCTGCAGCTTGAAATAGTTTAAGGCCTGTGAATCCTTCAGGGATCAGGTTCATTTACCTGAATATACTCCATGCTTAATAAGAATTGCACTTGAGGCAAGAGGGATGAGTAGGAAGGACTCTCTCAGCTGCATCAATGAACTTGTGCCTGACCTTTGATGTAATCCTTCTCTGCTATGGCTTCATTGTATATGGAACGGGGAAAATATCAAGAGCTGCATCTCATTCACAGAAGCACTTTGAAGTTAAATTCCCCATTATAAAATTTTTAGATCCCTGGAGGGAAAACAGCAGAACTGCAAGCTGCTAGTCATTTATATATTGCATACATGAAGTAGGAGGAAAGTTACATGTACATTGTATTATTATGATACACTATATCCAAAGGGTTGAGTCTAAATATAATAGCTGAACAGGAATGTGTGGGCTCGGTATGAGTCAATGGTGTAAAATTAAGCTGGAAGCAGATATTTTTTGGATAGAGTTTGAAATAATAATTCTGAAAAGAGACTTGTTTAGAGAAAGAGATCAAAGAAAAGAGCTGAAACAAGGGGGGGATGTTTTTTATGTATGGACACAAGGGTTATGCCTCTCTTCCTACATGCTCTCTGTTACACTCTGTTATATTTCCTGCATACGAGGCTACAAACACAGTAACTGTATCTGGGTGCCTGAAACCCTGGGTTCAAATATTCTTATCATGCAGGGGGTACATTTCACATTTTCAGTGAAGGTTTATCAGGATATTATGGCAGTAAGCAGTCATGAAGCCAGACTTCCTTATCCAGCATCTGTGATGCCTGATATGTGTGCAAATTGGATTACCTGGAAGCCAGGAGAATGGTCTGTGGTGTCTCCCATACAGATGGACACAGAGTTCTGCAGTAAAATTCAGGCACTTGTGCTTCTTGTCCATCTTCACCTCTGCATCCCCGTTACCCAACCATTGCTGTGACTGGATGGGCAGGAGAAAATTAAAACTTCAGGGAAGTGTATGCAAGTTTTGTACATTAGTGGCTTGGTAAAAGAAATGGACCCAAACCAGTCCTTGTATCTGAGCAGGAGGAGCCCAGCCTTGTTTTAATCTTCCTCTGTCTTGTTACTGCATGTGTTTTAATGGCTTTGAGCAGCTTCATGTGTTAGTGCTAAAATGAGCAATGCAACAGTATTCACAACTCAATTCACTGAAATGGTTAAGGTTTGATTTGCTCTTGCAATTAATTCATTCCCAGTGGCAGTGGCAATGGTGCTGAGACAAGACTTGTTTGTATCATTGAACTGCTGGTGTTTGTTGCCATAAAGTGCAGTTAGAGCTGATGTTTTCTTGAGTCAAAAAAGATTAGCTTGATTCTGCATACTGAGAAAGTATATCAGTGTAATTGCAACATTGCTTTCTAAACAGGAACTGGTTCATAGAACTTCTGTTAGCCATTTAATGGATTTATTTATTGTCAGGGAGTAAAAGTGCTAACAAGCATGAGTAATCTCTAAACATTTTTTTAAATTTCTTTTTAATAGCAATCAATTCAGGTTGTCTCTTTGCTCAGTCAGTGGGACTCCTTAAGGAATTAACTTTCCCCTTTGGACACCGTAAGAGTAGAATTGGTAAAACTAAGATGCTGGAATTTGCTACAAACCAGGCTTTGCTGCTGTGCCGTGTGGCAGGAGGAACCTCCTCCTGTACTGTTCTAATAATTGTATTAAGTTGAGCAGTGGTGAACTCTTTTTTTCCCCCCTCCTCTTCATATTACATTCTAAACCTGTTCTTTCCAGTCTGAATCAGGAACATCCTGGCTCCCGGTGCCAGCCAGCTGTTGGCTACACCAGTGGCAAGCTGAGTGACTCACAGAACAGATGTGATGTCTCAATCCTTAGCTCTGGATATTGCAACAAACTCAAATTGTGACCTGTGGTATTGTTTTCACTCACCTGATTCACAATCAGCCTCTGTCAAACCTTAAAATCCCTGCCAAAGTTTTAAGGCTCTCTCCATTTAATTTGTGTTGTACCTTGGCATCATTTCATGTATTTGTAGATAAGCATGAAACTTTCCAGGCTATTTGAGCAGCTTTGTAGAGCATAGACCTAGAAAACTGCAACAGCAGAGAGGGACTTCACAGCCACAGGAGGAGGAGAGAAGCACATTATTGCAGCATCATCTGCTTTCCTGGAAACTGAGACAAACTGAAAGGTGCCTGTGCCATTCAGTACCCTGGGAGTTCAAGAGCGCAATGTAAATATATTGTAACTCCCAGAACTTCAGCTGGAACTGAGAAATGCAGGGAAGTTGTCAGCCTTTCTCATGTTTGTAAATGGAAGCAAAAAGCAGCTGTGCTGTAATACTGAAAGTAATTTATTAAAGCTGCCATTGGTCATCTGTTTGCAGATGGCAGAGACATCACAAAATACACATAATATGCTTACTCACGAATTCAGTGGGTGCCTTCAGCAGGTATCATCTATTTTCATGCAGGATGACAGGTTATTAGTAACATTTGTAGGGACTTAAAATGCAGAACATGCCAGAAGAAAACATGTCCCTCTGATCTGTGGTGCCCATGGGAGCCATTTTCTTCAGAGGGTCATTTTATTTTGTAATAATTGGATGCTATCATTGATTTGAGCTCCAAGCCACCTGGTATCTTACTTAAGGCCCATGTTTACTGTCTAAGATGACACAATTTTTCCCATTTGGGCTGACTTCTGAAAGTCATCTGGGGAGCTCAGAGTAGAATGCACTGCTTTATATAAAATGCCTGTGCTGCATGGCATTCTTCTAAGAAAATTGTCTTTATAGAAATTTTATGGCATTAGTAATTTTCAAAATGTTTTCCCTCTATACAGAAATGCTACTTTGCTCTAATATAATTTTAAAAAATACAAACTTTATCCTAATGTTGAAGTTACATGTAAAATGTGTTACCTTGATTGAACACTGACTTCAGGCCTCTTTAGTTTGTGTTTGCAAAGTATTTGTTTTTTTGAAAGATGGCAGAAAACGATGTTTTAAAAAATGCTGAAATCAGTGACCTTGTTGTGACATCAAATGAGCGTTTTCTTACTTGATTTTGTCTGTAGTCCAATAAATGACTTGCTCTTTGAAACGATGATGATAGGTGTGGAAAGTGATTAGCCAGCTAATTAACAAGCCATCATACTTATTAATCACAGAAAGACACAGTATGTCACCAAAAGGTTGGCTTCATGCTGTTTGTGAGAAATGGCAAGATACATTTCTTTTTTTTTCTTAACATATTTTTAGAAGATGGAGAATAGGATTAATGTCTGTAGGCTGAAGTTACAGCCAGCCCCTGGTCTCTCACACAGCTTGGTAGTTAAAGAGCTGCAGTGGCAATCAAGTCCCCAGATTTATGTGGATCTAAATAATTTTAGATATGGCCAAATGAAAAGTTAATAATAAAAAGGAATTCAGCTGTGAAATGAACTTCCAGAAATGAACTAAACCAGTTTCCTTGCCTTCATTCCATGTGGCAGCAATCACCTCTTTCTCTTTGTGTTTTATGTCCTTATTTATGGATGTAAAAGACAGAGGCGAGAGGAGATGATCTAAATGTGCTCTGGGATTAGAAGATTTCTTATTTTTATTATTTCTCCTCTTGCAATAATTTCAGGAAATGCAAAGAAATAGCCTTCAAAAGGCAGTAAACAGGAATCTATTCCTTTACAGGCATTCTCTCTTAATGTATTCCTAATAGCATGAAGCAGCATTCAGTCATTGAAATGGAAACCCCTGTGAGTAAAACTAGGAGGAATTATTGCTTTTGTCTTGAATCATAGAATCACAGAGTCCTTCAGGTTGGAAAATACCTCTGAGGTCACAGAGTCCAACTGTTAGCACAGACCCAAAGCTTTGCCATTTACGGTGTGCTACAAGGTAAAAGAAATATAATTGTAAAATTGCCCAGGCCTTTTGCTGAGCACACAGCTCTTACCCAATCTCGTGCCTGGAGTGACTCCTTGCTGTGACTCCTGCAGGCTCTCAAGGTCAGCTGCATTCATTGATGCTCATGTGCTTTGGAAAACCGATGCAATCAATATTAGCTCCTGTGCTTATCTCCTGCCAAGGAGTTCCCTGTGCAGTTTCTATTCCATTTTACTTCTCTGCAGCTAGTTTAATGCAAAACCAATACATCTTGTGGAAGAGCAGATGCACACAGAAACAATCACTGACTAATTTTGTAGTAGTTCCTGTAGTATTAATAACCATTCTGATAGTAATTACCTGTAGAACAATAAACATAGATCCATTGTGTATAAAGAACAAAACCAGGCTGCTGATGCTGCCAGACTAATTTATATTGGTAGTGTCAATTTTTCAAGTTACCGGGAAACCGCTGAAGACAGACTCAATTAAAAGTGCGGTGCATCTTTTTAAAAAAATAACTATTTAATGACCTCAAATATTCAATGCCAAGACCATTCTCTTGGCCCAGTGCTCTGCTAGCCAGGAGAGGAGTAACCTGTTTAAAACCTCCCAGAGAGAGCTTTATCTGGTTTCTTAGAGCCACTCTTCAGGAACAAAAGATGGCCAGAGGGATGATCTCTTGTGTGATGATAGATTGAGAGATTGGGGTTGATCACCTGCAGAAGGAGAGCAGAACTTATTACAGCCTTTCAGTACTTTAAGGGGGCTTATAAGAAAGATGGGGACAGACTTTTGAATCGGGCGTGCAGTGATAGAACAAGAGGTAATATTTTTTTAAATTGAAAGAGGGTAGATCAGACTAGATAAAAGAAAGTTCTTTTGCAATGAGGATGGCAAAATACCAGCCAGAGAGGTGGTGGACGCCCCATCCCTGGAAGCATTTATGGTTAGGCTGTCCGGGCCCTGAGCAGCCTGATCTTAGTCCCTCACCTCCGTAGGGGTTGGACAAGGTGACCTCCAGAGGTCCCTTCCAACCCCAACCCTTGTGTGGGAATGTGTGACCAAAGACTGGCAGTGATGTGTGTCTGGCAGGAGTCACTTGGCTGGACAAGAGTTTGTTACCCCTTCTGCCAAGGGCAATTTCAGTTGAAGCCCTGAATGTTTTATTGCAGGACAGTTTTTAGGTACTGAATCCATTGAAATCCTGAAGGGCAGGTATTCACTGCTTTGAGAGTGTTGTGAGGAAGACCTTGATGGAGTCCTGTGCTCACTCTGTCCCCCACAGTGGGCTGTTTCAGAAAGCTCACTAACCTGTTGCAAGACCTTTCAGGAAGGAATCTGAAGGGATATCTGTTGCCATTCATGCCACCAATGAACGGGAAATTTACAGGGTATTATGTGCTCACATGCTGGGGACTGATTTTGGCGTTATCAAATAAAATCATGCTGAATCTATAACTTGGTTGTCTGCCAGTTTCACACAACGCTGCTGTTCTGCAGCAATCCATGGAAAACTGCTTATTGACAAAATACTTTCCATCTGCAAGAGCTGGATGATCTGATTGCTTGAGAGGTTAGAGGATAATTTAATTTTCTTGGAGGATTTGCTTGTATGCCCATGTGAATATAGAGACGTAAGAGGTTCCTTACAGTTCTTCATAGCTGTGTCTTTAAGGTGCCTGGCTCGAGGATCCAGCCCTAACACCACGTGTGGACATCTCTCCCTGCTCTGAGGGAAGTGGGGCCATCTGCTGAAGCAAAGCCAATTCCTCCAGGTTTCCTTGATGGCCTCTCGTGCACACAGTAGTTGAGTCCAACTCTACTCAGTACAGCAGATCTAATGGAATCTGCAGCTTGTAGCCTGTAGCAGTCTCCCAAACCCATTAATTAAAAACCAAACATTTGTGTTGTCTGTAGTTTCCAGTTGCAGCTGAGGTGTCACGTTTTCCCTTTCCCAGGTCTGTCATCTCTGGCAGTTTCTGAGACCCTCATAGCCAGCCTAATTAAATGATCAAACCTACTGCTTCAATCTCCATAGCTTGTTCTCTTTCCTTTAACCAGTATTTTCCAGAACTTAATAAAGCAGTAAAAACAGTAATTAGTGCTCTAATTGGTTATAAATAATAATATAACAGACTTTCTGTCAAAATAACAACCACAAGGCAATATGCTTGTTGAGATTATTTTAAATTCCCAGCACTAAGGCGGTTCAAAGTAGTAAATTATATTACAGCAATTTGCTTCAAAGAAGTATAACCTGTAAATTTATTTTATCCTGACAGCTGTGACAGGCTGCACTCCTAAGTGTGTATTTGTTTCAGGTCTGGCTGCTCATTTCTCTTCTTCTGATCCATACTGCCAATTAAAAGATTGTGTCTATGCCTAATTTTGAATTCCCACTCTTTGCTGTGTACCAAATTCACAAGCTCCATGTTAGGGCATTTCCCTGAGCTTCACAATCCTGGTGAAATCTCGGCAGCCCCAAGGTGGTGTCACCAGAGTGTTTTCTTTGTCTCTTGCAGCTGGTAAATTATTAATGGTGCTGGGAGGGCAGGGGGAGCCGGGGGAGCCCTGATGGGGTGCAGGTGGCAGGGAGGCACACAGCGGTGACCACCAGGCTTCCCCAGGTTGGTGGTTTTTGGTGGCTTTTGTTTTTGCCAGAGGGCAGGACAAAAAGGTTCAAACAGATGGATGGAATGTGTGAGAGGAGCTTGTGGCAGTGAGAATTTGTACTTTATAGCTGTTGATAGCTTAGCGTTCCTAATCTTTTTGTTCTTACTTAAACCTCTGAAAATTGATTGAAATGTTGTCTGGCATCTCCCCTTTCAGAATTAGCAGGAGAGCAGTGGGGGAAGGACACGTTGATGTTTCACACTTGCCGGCTGGTTTAGATGCTGATGCCTTTTATTGACACACAGGCTCGCTGTGATCCATGAGCAACGATGAGGTAATCTGGAGACAGGTCTCTCTCCAACCACCCAAAAGTGATAAATACAACCTTTGGCAGAATCCTCAGCTTGCTCATTTGCCATAAAACCCCTGAGAAATCTCTCGTGTGTATGAGACACAGCTGCAACCAACAGCAGCGTTCACTGTATATATATATTTTTTTATTTTTTACAGGGAAACAGTGACAGTGCTAACTGAATTATTTCATGCTGTAGGGTTCTTACAAATTTATAGACTTTCTTGGTAGCTGTTAACACTTGATAATGCATATGAAGGCTGGTTTTAGTTTAAAAGTATCACAGTTTACTGGTTAATCTCTAAGAAAGGGGAGGGGAGGCTTTTTTCCCCTCCCCTATCATTCTTGTAGGTGCTCCCACAGAATCAAGAGCTCAGGCTGTTCTGACTCGTCTGCTGGGGCACAGCCTGTCACTTTCCCCTAGCCCTGGTCAGGGCTGTGCTTCAGTAATTCTGCAGGTATTTGCAGATACTTAACACTTTTTATTAATTTCAAATGGAATTTACTTAGTGGAATTTGTGTCCTAATACTAAAAGCACGTTAACAAAATTTTTTTCCGAGTAGTTACAAATCTGTTTTAAATTACAAAAGAAATGCTAACCCAGGCAGCCAAAGAGGAAGCATCTAGACTGGCAGTTTTCATCCAGTGGATTTGTAAAATATCTTTGCATTTTTTACAGGATATTTTTTCACAGTAGCACTGTTCTTGGGATGTTTGATTTACAAATGGGTTGATAAGGCAAAGCCTGGTGAACTCTGTGTGTCAGAGGGAAGGTGTGACACAGGTGACTTGAACAAGCAGGGTAGAGTTGCCTTGTTGGTGTTGTTGCTTTCCTCATGTTGTGGTATATAAGTAATAGCATACCAAACATTGCTAAGATATTGAAAAGACCTCCTTAGAGAGACCCTTAAAGATGACTGTGAGGAGAGGTGGATACTCTTTAAGTATTAATTCTCTTTGCCCTCACCCACGCACATCCTGTGAGTCTCTAATTGGAGAATGTCTTTCCTTATAAAATACATCAGTTACCAAATAAAAATGCTTTAACTGTGATGGCGCAAGGCACAAATGATCCCTTCTTGCTAAAGGTTACAGGGCAGGGACGTTATGTTTATCCTTCATCCTGCCCCCAGAACTCTCAGTGGGAAGGATATGTGGTAAATGTGCTTATAATTAACACTTGGGTGTGTAATTTGCCTGTCTATCACAGCTGAGTCGGGTAACTTTGTGGCTCTAGCTTGGTTTGACTGACAAGCCCATTGAAGCAGGTCTGAGCTAAGCAGTTTGTCCTGTAAATCGGCTGGAATGTAGCTGCAGTGGGGATTGAGCTGTGAAAGGAAATCTTAAATTGTAATTCTTTCCCCAGTGCCTGTCGAGGTGGGTCCGTCAGGTGAGGGAATTTCCATGGGAATGGCAGCAGCCATCCTCGCTGGGATTCTGGTTAGCAGGGCAGAGCCTGCCCTCTGCTGGGTTCTGCAAGCCCTGAGACACCGATCGTTTGCAGAGCTTCACATCAACGCTAATAACACGTGTACTTTGCTGTAATCCACTTTCACGAGTCTGTCCCAAATTAGCCAAGTATTCTGCTGTGTTTAAGTATGCTGAGCTTTTAAAAATACATTAAACTAACTCGCTGAAAAGGAGCAGGCAGAAAAGAGCACTGTTGGTGCCTGAGAGATGACTTCCAAGTTAATAATTGCAGGTTAAACCTGGATATTTGTTTCAACTGGAATGTGCAGATGTTGACTTGGAACAGCAGTCAGAGGTGAGTTTTTAATGTGGCTTTGGATTGAAAGGTGTTGTGTAATGTTGGAGTTAAAAGTCTTGTGAAAATTTATACATATCCAAACTGTGACTGTGCTCACAGGGGTCCCAGGATGAGGGAAGAGATGAGGATCTGACTCCATGTTTTAGAAGGCTGATTTATTATTTTATGATATATATTATATTAAAGCTATACTAAAAGAATAGAAGAAAGGATTTCATCAGAAGGCTGGCTAAGAATAGAAAAGAAAGTATGATTACAAAGATTTGTGGCTGGGTCAGAGAGTCCAAGCCAGCTGGGCTGTGATTGGCCATTAATTAGAAACAACCCCATGAGACCAATCCCAGATGCACCTGAGACCAATCCCAGATGCACCTGTTGCATTCCACAGCAGCAGATAACCATTGTTCACATTGTGTTCCTGAGGCCTCTCAGCTTCTCAGGAGTAAAAATCCTAAGGAAAGGATTTTCCATAAAAGATGTCTGTGACACCAGACCAGCTCAGAGGAGTGGCTGTGCAGAGCCTGAGTGGCCAGTGAAGTGTTAGGAGCAAAGAGCTGGTTGGAAATGGCTCTGGGCTGCCATTATCTTGCAGTGGTCATGGTCATACACTGGGGGTGGTAAAACACTGGCACAGCTTGCTCAGGGTGGTGGTGGCGGTGGATTCCCCATCCTGGAAACACTGAGCAATGTGATCTAGCTGAAGATGTGCTGCTGTTGGGATGACCTCTCCAAGTTCTTCCAAGCCAAACCATCCTGTAATTCTGTGACTGTCCCATCCTGAGGTCCTACCTGTCTGCTAAGTCCTTTGTGTGAGCAGACTTGAGGTTTTTTAATGTGAAAAGTTGGGTTAAACTCATTGCTGGGGGCAACAGAGGCCATTTAAAACTGAAAAGAAGTTAAAGGGGGAAGAATATCCAAAGGCTTGAAGAACAGCTGTTCTTCATGGCAAAGAGATTTTTCCTTCAGGAAAACCTGTGGTGGATGGTGCCCTCATCTCTTGTAGGTGCTTCTTTTCCAGAGGTGGCTGAATTACACACTTGTAACCAGAAATCACCTTTTGAAGTCAAACCCAAGGAACAGATCTTGGCAGCTAAATCCAGCCTGGTTTGATATTTAAGGATTGCTATTGAACTTTGGGTTTGGTTTTGGTTATTTTTTCTTTTCCCCCGTCCTGAATTACTGGAGGGAAAACAGCCAAGCAAACAGTACAAAACTGATGCCTGTAGCTAGTCCAGCTGATTTATGGTGTTCCATCTTAAAACTTGCTTTTACATAGAAGAAGGGAAGGATTCAGGGCTTTCCTGAATTAAACTTTTTTTTTCCTGTTCTCTGAAGGTTGTTGTTTGTATTTAGTTTTAGTTGATCCCCTAAGAGGATATTTTAACCAGCTCATTAAATCAGTGTCTCTTCAGAACACCGTGATAATTTCTCCAAACTGCTGTGTCGTGTTTTGTACATCTGGCCCCATGTCTGTAGGCTTGTCTCAGTCTTTGCAGTGGTCCATGCAGACATGGCTGGTGATGCCTCTTTGGGATGAGCCCTTGTCTCTACAGGGCTGAGACAGCATTGGCTGAGAGCAGCACGAATGTTTCTGGCTCCTGCTGTGGGGAGGGATAATAACGAGGCATCATTTCCTCCTCTGCTTCTGTGTTATTCCCAGGACAGGAGTTAATGACAAGCAAATAGCGTGGCAGGGGAAAGGCAATGTAGGAGTCCTGGCTGTGTATATCTGTTGGGAATCCTGTATAAAGCTATTCTGTTGAGTTGATTTGGTAAATACTTCAGAAAATTGCAGTTGGGAAATTGTATTGTGCTGAAAGGTTTCTCTGCAGCACACGGTGAGCTGGGTTTGACTCTGCCTCTGCCTTGGGCAGCTGCTGGAACAAAAACACACCCTGAGCCCAGTTTTACTTATTGAAGTGGATTAGAAATGAGGTTGAAGGGCCCACCAGGCTAGCTAATGCCAGAAAATTTAAATAAGAGTATCAAAATATAGATGAAACATTGAGGAAAGATTTTGAACAAGTAAATACATACATATATTGGGTTAAAATGCTTCTAATCAGAAACAAAGCTTTAGACAGGAAATATTTTAGGCTTCTGAGATGATTGTAATGTGTCCTGGACTTGTGGTACCCTTAAGTCACAAAATGTGGTAGCTTTTGAACCAGCATTAAAGTCAGTTTTTATTTTAGTTTGTTTCTTTCTCCAAAACTTTTGCGGTATTTTGCATTCTGGTTGCTGTGTGTTCCCTGTCCTGGAGGCTGGAAGGTGTGCTTTACTTCCCTCTGGTGAATTGGAGTGAAGCCCTGTCCCTAGAGGGCAGGTTTGTGTCAGACATTGGGAAGGAATTGTTCCCTGTGAGGGTGTGAGGCCCTGGCACAGGTGCCCAGAGCAGCTGGGGCTGATCCCTGGCAGTGCCCAGGGCCAGGCTGGACAGGGCTCTGAGTAACCTGGCATCATGGAAGGTGTCTCTGCCCGTGGCAGAATGAGATGAGCTCTGAGGTCCCTCCCATCCAGAGCACTCTAGGATTGTGTGGTGAGCTGGTGAAGTGCTAATGAAACCAGGTGTGTGCACCCATTACAGCTCCGGGGTTTCCCTTTTGGGGGGAATGGAGCCACCCTCATTGCCTCCCTGAAGGAAACAGGAGCTCTGGACACTCCTTGTGGGGATGGTGTTGTTGTCCAAGCCTGCACGAGAGGTTAAACAGCAGAAAAGGAGCTGTGAAACGCTGTGGGAGCAGCTGCTGTGCCAGTCCTGCTTCTGGAAACTGCTAAATTGGCTTAGTTATGTTGGAAAACTGCTGCTCAGGTGTTAAAGAGTCACATTTTCTTTTGGCTTTAGCCGCTGCAGAAACAGATTTCTTGTTAAGTCCTGATTTGTGCATTTTAGCAGTGTTGTGTTAAACTAAGTTAAAGAAGTGGTCGTGATAGTGTTTATAAGACAAAATATGAGAAGCCATATAGCAACCAGCCATCCAATTTTAAAACTTATTTTTTTCTCTACAAATGTGGCCAACTAATTGGTTTACAGCAGCAAAATTAGAGGTGTCCCTTTCTGATTCCCTGCTTGGGGGTGTAATTTGAGTTTGTAGTGCAAGTCCAGATGAGGAAAAGCCAGACAAAGACCTGTGCAATGCTTTTTTTTGCCAGGTCCATAATGCAGATTTTAAGGCATTTCAGGTATTTTGCAATTAAAGTTAAGGATTGCATGTAATCAGGAATATCTATTAAATCATCCCCGTGCATGAACCCTCCTCATCTTCTGCAGTAGCTTCCAAAAATTAGGTTTACACAGAAAGACTGATGTATTAAGCACAGTTTGCTCTACATGTGTTTTAAACCAGACAAATTGACTGCATGACAGAGCAGGATTATAGAAAAGCTCTTGCCTGTTATGCTGTGGATGTTTTCTAAATAAGCTCTTCAAAAGAGTGTATTAGCTAAAAATGTATAAAGGAGAGAAAATCGTTAGCTTTTACTCAAACAGTGGACTCACATGTTAATTTATATCCATCTCCACTCTGCTTTCTGGTCAGGGAGCTAGAGGGTGCCAATGGCCAGAGTCTCCTGAGGGATGGAGAAATAAATACCAAAATTTATTGGTATTTATTTGGATACCAAATATTGCTATTGGATCTATAGTTTTGGTATTTATGGACACTTTAATACAACAGGCAAAAGCATTATGTATTTCTTGATGATACTTTAGAGTTCTCCTGTTGTCCCATGAGGAAACATTGAGATGCACAAAAAGGTGTTTAAAAGCCGATAACTGTAAATGAATAGAAAGCAGGTATCACTAACTTCTCCAGTATGATTTCATTTTGTTCTTTTTTCTATGATTTCTATATTGTGTTATTTATTCTTTTTTGCTAGATACAGTTTCACAAAATAGGGTTGATCAAAATCACTGCCAGAGGGCAGCTAGGGAGGGTGCTTGTAAATAAATAAAGGTACTAGTCCTGGTCTGGATTTCAAGTGAGCAACTCAAGGCTTTAAAATAACAGATCAGCAAAATTTAGAAGTGTTTGTAGAAAATGAAGCCTGAGTACTGAAGGTAAATAACTTGCTTTCTAAGGGAAGGAATGGTACTTGAGGGGAGAAGGACCACTACTGGAAAATGAATTCTGGGGCAACGGACAAACGTTGATTTTTAGGATAGGTGTAACTGATTTCTAGTTGCTCTGGTGGGCCATGAAAAGTCTCTTTCCATTTGCACCCCCTGGAAGCCACAGCTATCCCTGAGCTACGTTCATCTGTTCTGTCCTGGAAAGGAGAAAAGTGAGTGACCCCACTGGCATTTAAACCTGTGGATTTAAGGAGTATTTCACTTGAGATTAGCCCACTAAGCCATTCCTTCTGCCCAGTTAAACAATTTTATTCCAAGAAGGACGCAGGAGTGCAAATATTATTGTTAACTGTACTTGGAGGTAGGAAATGTGTATTTCTGTTGCTGGTGAGTTTGTTTTATCAGCCTTTATTTTTGAAGGGATAGCAACATGTTCATTAGGAATGCCATGATCTAAGATCTTGGTTATTCCTTTTCTGGTGGATCACGTTTGGTCCCCCAAAGGTTCTTTCCCCCTTACTTTTCCTCATTTTCCCAGGTACCAGGGAAGGTCTGAGTAGCTCAGAAGCTCTCCAGGTGAGAGAAGTCTGGGGAGCTGCCTGAGATCTCCTGGTGGGTGCAGATCTGGTTTGATCTCCTCGCTGCAGGTTGGCCACAGTGAGCTTGCATGATTTTGTGATGTGGAAAACATCAGTGACAAATCGGTGTTCTCGTTTTGCCTATGGAAACTGGGCTGTAAAGTCACCTTGCAGCTAAATGGCTGAACTCAGAGCGCTGATCTTTCTTCAGTGTAAGGATTCAGAGGTAAAGTAAAATAAAAGGCTTCTGAATCTTCATGAAACTCAGCTTTTATTTCCTCAAACATTTTTTTCTTCCTAGAGCATATTTTTTCCTTCCTAGAGTTAATATTTTTTAATATCCAAAAAACACAACCAGCCAGTTGTGTACACTTGGTGTTCATGGTAATATTTTTCCAAAAACAATAAAATCCTGAGCAGAGAAAACAAACTGCCTCAAGCACGCAAATAATGATTTAGGGCCATTTTTCACTATGCAGAAATGTATTCCTAAAATACTTTGAGGCATGCTGCCTTTTGTTTTAGCTAGTTCTGGGTATTTCTGGCGCTGAGGACCTGCTGTTGGCCTCTTGCTGCTAGGACTGAGGTGAAATTTGCTGACAGCAGGGGGCAGAGCGAGTATGTGTTTTAAAGAAGAGAAATCCCTGTCAGAGCAGTCAGTGGTTATTTTTTATTCCAAATGTAAGCCTTGTTTTATGAAAGAGATAATAGCAAGTACTCCTCTGTTTAAATCTGCTGTCCAGAACTTGTGGGTGTCAAAGCATTTCAAAGGCTTTGGTGCTGTCTTGGATCCTCTTTTATAAAGCACATAAGGCAGTTAAGCTATAAGTTTGTATTTATTTAGGTTGATTCAAAATCTTTTTATTAACTGTTTATTTAATTTTAGCCACCCAATATGGCTCTGGCAAGCTCTCAGCATACTTCTGGCTGCCTTGACTGTCTAAAGAGACTTTTGGCAGGGTCCTAGGTCTGGGATTTGCACGCTTTTTCCATCCTAACAGGCATGCTTGAGGCGCCTAACCATACTTAGAAAATAAAAAAGGAGCAAACTTCACTTAACCATGAAAGGAGTAGGAAGGGGATCTGTTGCTGCCGTTATTACCTCCACACTCCTTGATCTAATTTGGACTTTGATGCTGATGAAGTGGCAGCCTGGTTTCTATTGCACTTATAAATGCATTAAAGCAGCTGAAATGGTCTTTGTAATTTTTGCTTTATTTTATTTAAAGGAGTAAAGCACAGATTTGAGAATGTACTTTATTATTTCTCAAATACTCATTATTATCTGATAAGGTGACACATTGCTTCTGGGACAGACTAACTGCACGTGTTGAAGGCTGAAGGCTTTTTCTAGAATTATTGGTTCTTTACTGTGGATCCAGTGCTCCTGGCCTGAGTTTCATACTCCTATGTGTATGAGCAATCACCTGTGGAGGACATTGGCAGGTAACAGAGCTGGGACAGCTTACAGGTAACAGTGTGCTCCATTGTCCAGAATCTTGGATTTTGCCTCTCTTTTTGTTGGCCTTGCATTTCCCAGCACATCTGACATACAGACAGAACATGGACTTCTTTGTTTTTAGCTGAGCCCAGCAGAATTATTAGGGCATTGTTAAGGCAATGGCTGAGGGCAGTCTTCATTTAGAATAAGACATTGGAAATTCCATGTACGTTCTTTATATGGAAATGTTTATACAATATAAACTTCTGCTTAGGAAAGCAACTCTTTTTCATCTGGACAGTCTCTCCATACAATGTATCATGCCAGACAATAGATGAAGTGTTTTAATGGTGGTAAACAGTGTGTGTGTGCATGTATATACATATTAAAAATATATATTTATATATATTTAACCGCATGTGAAATGTCCTTTCATTTCCTGCCTTTTAAGGGGAGATTGTATGGCAGAGCTACCTACCCTCAGTAGGATGTGGAGCTCCCACACTTGAATGCCTCAGAGCTCATTTTTCTGAAATGGGAGGGAGACAAATTACCTACATGTTGTGATGGACAAATCAATCCCTTAGAAGTTGTAATTAAAATTCTGCCACATCTTGCAAAAACTACAGGGAATTCACTTTGAAATTATAATAGCATGTGTAGTAGCTGTTTAAAATACAGCTACTATTCATAAATTCCTGAAGATGATATTCATCTAACATCTAAACTTTTGCATGGTCTCTGTGTAGCAGAAGAGGCACAGTGTTTCCCAAAATAATTTTTACTACTTCAAATGACTGCAAATAAAAATTGCAATCATTTTTGCTGTTTGTACTTACACGTGTGCTCAAAAAAATCTATTCTAAAACTATCTGTTGTGCAGTTGCTTTTAGGGATTAAAGGAAGGCAGTAGCAGCGCAACAGAATGCTCTTTCTGCCAAAATTAAAATTGTGATGTAAATAATTTAGGTTATGTTGTAGTATTTTCTTCTCACTTTAAAGGAGAAATGGTAGCAGCATATGCCCTTACCTACCACATGCACTGTCTAAACGTGGCTTCTCTTTATTAAAATGTCAAGTGTCCAGCTCTCCATTTCCCAGTTACTGCCTTTCTGCATTTCATATCACTGATGGACCCAGCCACTATAGATATCATACAAGCCTTCATTACTTCAGTGCAGTGTTCACTGACTTGAGCAGTTGGACCAGCTCCTGCAGCTCAGGTATGGATGAAAAAACCACAGTGAAGTTATTTGGAGTGAGTAGGTGCCAAAGTGTCACCGCCTTTGGCTGGAATTGGTATCTGCTTAGGGCTTCCCTCAAACAGGAGCACTTTTCCCGAACAATGGAAGTTAATTATGGAGCAGCAATATCTCAGTATCTTATCATGGACTGGTTTGGATTGGAAGGCACCCCAGAGATCCTCCAGTCCAACCCCCAGGCCATGGGCAGGGACGCCTTCCACTGTCCCAGGCTGCTCCCAGCCCTGTCCAGCCTGGCCTGGGGCACTGCCAGGGATCCAGGGGCAGCCCCAGCTGCTCTGGGCACCCTGTGCCAGGGCCCCACCACCCTGACAGGCAAGAATTCCTTCCTAGTACCCAATCTGAAGCTGCCCTCTTTCACAGTCAGCAGTTGCTATACTTTGTGCTGTTTTCCCTTGGAATATGAAGGCACTCTGCTATTTCTGTTCTGCAGCAATAAATGGTACTTGCTATTGGTCCTGGAAGGTACTGAACCTTGAAAAAGTCAATATTTAAAGAAGAAGGAGACAAAAATCATGTTTTGATTTCCCGATACGAGCATGGATACCATTTAATAGGCAAAATAAGGGATTTCATTTCAGATGAGGCAAGCACCCGTTTCTCTCTGTGTGCTGTGGGGACTCGGGTGGCTTTGTTTTGGTTTTGTCCCTTCCCCTTCTCAGAGGCCATGAATGCCAACCAAACCAGTTTAAAACAGCACTAATGTCTTTCCTCATAAGCTGTCAGACCCACAAATGGGTTTTATTGGAAATGCTCAGGGCTTCCTGGTGAATCTCTGGGGCTGCCCCAGAGCGCGGGGTGCGGACAGGGTTTTATCCCATCCCAGCGGCACCTGTGCACGCAGCTGATTTTGATTTTCAGATTCTGGGAGCGGAGGGGATGGGAGAGCTCTGTCCTGGCAGCGCCCTGTGTGGCTGGAGGCAGCTCTCTGCAGGTGATATGGTGTTCATGGTGATATTTTTCCATGGAGCTGCAGGGGAAGGAGCGCACCGTGCCTCCCGCTGCAGTGCCGCCCGCTCCGCGCTCCCTCCTCCTGACAGCTCCATTTCCTCTCTTCTCAGCGTGTCTATCATCAACATGCTTGCCATCATTTCAGGTTATTTCTGTCCCCTTATCACAGCCATTTCCTTGGGTAAATAGTTCTGGTGGTGCTGCTGGGAGCTGGAACGCGTGCTGGGGTGCGGGCTGCAGAAACCTTTTCTGTTCTCGCCTGCTTCCAATTAAACAGCTCCCATGTCAGCAGGGTCGTGGCTTCAGAAAGGAAACAGTGAGGGAGGGGGGAGAAAAAGAAAAGAAAAAAATAACCCCAGAAAAAACCCCTAAATTTTATGAATGTAAAATATATTCCAGGAGTCAAAAAGCAGAGACACTGTTTTTCAGTTTGGCTGGTTGTGCAATCACCTGCCTGTATGCTCATTGTTGATTTTCAGATGTATTCCCCCCTAGTTGCTTAAGAGTGACAGTGCCTCTTATCTAGATGCTCTTGCAGGGCAGGAGTGGAAGGTGTGGCATGGGACCTGTCATTACTGTGTTTAAAGATTCAGATATTTTGTTTAAAAAAAAAAAAAATCACTGTAAACAAGTGGGGACTGAAGAATCTCCCCCCTACACACGAACATGGAAACCAGGGTTCCTGTTGTTCTAGCAAACATGTGATCCTGATATCACAGGATATTCCAGGCTGGAAAGGACCCTCAAGGGTCATGAAGTCCAGCTCTTCAGTGGATGATCCATGCTGGCATCAAGGCCATGACCTTGGTGTTACCAGCACCATGCTGTGACCAGCTAAGCCAATACGTGCTTCTTTATGTGCTCTTTGTTATGGTCTAGTATATATATATTACTATTTTCAATAATTTTGTGGGGCTTTGCACTCTGCTCCATCAATTAGAAAGGTAATTGTTTCACTTTATAACTTTTTGGGGTTTTTTTGTTCAAGATTCCCAGGGAGCTTTTCTTCTTTTTTTTTTTTACTGAGGTTTACTGAATTTATAATAGCTAGAAATTTAATAGGGTTATGGAGGAGGAAATTACACAGGTGTCTCTGCACATTGCTGGAGTGAGTGCTTGTCTGAATCGTGAAAGCTTTTTCCAGAAAATGCCATCCTTTTCCCCAGATTTTATGTAAACTCAATACATTAAGTAGTTGCAGAGCAGATACTGATTTAAAATAATGTGTATCGTGTGTCAAATTATTTTGTAAAGGGAAGAAAAATCTATAAGCACTTTTTAATCTCTTAAACACCCTCACTTTGTTCGGGCTTTACATTGACACGCACGACATTGACATGCATTGGCTGTAGGACTTGCTAGCATTAAATTGGAGTAAGGATGTTTTACTCTTTATCTCTGTCACTGGGTCATTTGTTTTGCACATTGTATTAAAAAAATTAAATGTAACATATTAAAAATACTCCTGACCTCCTTAAACACACAGAAGTTGACCCAAGGAAATGCTAACTGATAAGCTTCCTTAAGACAGAAGCAAATTTTTTGGGTGCTTTGTTGTCAAGGATTGCCTTGAAGAGAATGAAGACGTGTATGTAATTTGAGTCCTAAAATTGTTGAGTTAGAAACCCAACCTCTGCTGTGTTTTTAGCTAGTCTTGGGTTTGAGGCCAATGCTTTTCAGAACTTGCCGGGTAACTTCCTTGAATCTGTAAGATGCATTGTATTGGTATTTAGGCTGGCTGTGACAAATGGATTTCCAAACTCGAAGGCATGAGTCCGAGGGAGATCACAGGAGCTGGGAATGGAGTTGGAGTTGGGAATCTGACAGAAGTTAATTTGACTGTGGTTGTATTTGAAGGTCATTTGAAATAATTTGTCTGCAGATTAATTTGCTCTTGAGAAAAATTACAAATTAGATGTCTAAAATATGTTAACCTTACTGAGAATCTTATTATTCAGCAAAACGTTGTTCAGTTGGTGGTGTAGTGATGATGCTGTGAGGATAATCACTCTAAAACAAAACTTAAATTGCAACTCGCATTACATTGCTACCTTAATTTGTAACTGGATGTGAACTTTGGAAATACAACAACATTAACCAAAGGAGCTGGTGTGATGTTACTGTGGTTCCTCTGTTCTCAGTGTTCAGCCTGATCTGTTCCCACAAAGAATTGTGTTGAGTTATGCCATGCTCTTACTACTTACCTTTATCTTGGAACACAGCATTGTCATATGCATTTTGTGCCTTTTTTAAAATTGAATTTCTAACAATGGGTTTCACTTACTAATTTTATCTTCTATTCTTCTCGATATAATAGTGTACAGTGTCTGACTTGATTTAATGAAATAAAGATGGTTACCTGAAAGTAACTCTTCACTGGGTATGTCAAGGTATCATTTTCTATCTTTGGGCTCCGTAGCATTTGGTGCCTTTTTTTTTTTTTTTAATGCGTAAGAAAACCAGGCATTGACATTGTCCTTGGATATATTTGGTTGCAGTAGGATTATGGCTTTGAAGGATTAATACTTGTAAAATTAACACTGCTGTAATTGGCATTTGCTGTGATTTATGTCAGGAGAAAGTTCTCTCTTCTAAGACAAACTTGAACCATCCCCTGAAGGAGCTTCTATCTGTACCAAGAATTTTGGATCTCCTCATTGCATTGAACACCAAATTGCACCTACAAGGCTGATTTTGTAGTGCTGTTGTTGTTTAAGCTGCAGCTGGACATCTGCCCCTTGTTCAGTTTGACTAACCCTGGGATATCAGTGGGATTTCAGTTGTCAAGCAACTAAAAGCTTTGCTTGTGTTTTTATCTTTTTACTGATACCCGAGTGCTTTGTCATCTAGACGAGTGTGTGTTTCATACCACAAAGGATTCTCTGTATCTCATATTTGACCTGGAAGTGTTACTAAGGGGAGCTATTAAAGTTACAAATCTACTCCCCACATGCATCCTGCCATTCACAGTGGTTGCTCTCCTTGTCACACCACGAAACTTTAGCTGAGCTAAAGGGTGGTTAGAATCAAATTAATTAACAAAACTGTGGGGAATCTTACTATTCCTTTTTATTTCTGCATTAATCGCACTCTAAAGGTCTGTGCCAGTACTTGTAACTTATGGAGGCTGGCTTACAGCTTTATCACTGATTTGCACTAGCATGTGTCTTTCATCTAGAGGATGAAAAACAAATGATACTTGTTTGGAAGAAAGCTGACATAATTTCTGCCATGGGTTGTCAATTAAAGGTGGCTTTTTAAAATTTGCCCTGTCAAGTGGGGAAGAGCAAGGGGTAAAAGAAAGAGAAAACAGGATTTATCTTTATTAAAATAAATAAATTGCCTTAATTCCAGTGTGGAAATCTGAACAAATGATGGTGCAATCACCATTTCCCATGAAAAATGAGAGGTTGGAGATTTCCATCACTACTCTAGTGGTTCAGGTGTTTATTCTTAGTGCCAGAGTACCTGTTTTGGACTCCCATCCTCAAAAGGTGAGGTGTGAACGCACACCTGCTTGAGTGGTCCCAGAGCATTTGGATGCAGTATTCAGGATAGGGTTTCATTAGCCTCTTCTTTCCCACAGCCTTGGGAAACAAACACAAATCTGGGGTTGTGCCTGGTGTGAGAACTTGCCGCCTTGCTGCCAGGTGAGTGGCACAGCCAGCAGGCACTGGAGCCAAATGAAACCCTGTCAATGGGAGAGGAGCCACTTGGGCTTGCCCTGGGACCCGGGGATTGCGACACTGCAGGCTTGTGCAAGGATTCATTCCAGTAACAGCCTGGGATGGGGCCAGCAGGGAGCTTGAGCCATGCTGCTTCTGGGGACTCCAAAGCCACCACTGCCTCGTTTTCTGCTCTCTGGATTTGCCTGTGAAAGAGCTTGGTTTTGAATTTGTGCTGTGTTCGTGTATTCAATTCAAAGTCATCAGCAGGGATGGTTTAACCAAAATTAGGTTTGAATGGATAATGTATTTGCTGCAGAGATGTGCGGCTGTGATAATTGGAATTTTCCAGTGACATGTTTGTGTCAACAGGAAGGTCTGTGCAGTGATTGATCCAGTTTGTCTTTCTGGCAGTGAGTTTTTTCAGTTTTTAGAAAATCAGCGCGTATCACAGCAGTGGGGTGAAAGAGCATCTCTGTGGATGAGGTTTGCTAGTTGTCTCTTGCTATTAAAAACTTGTCATGGATAAATAGGAAATCCTCTTGTAAAGGGTATATCAGGTGTTCTTGACGTTTTAGCACTGCAGGAAACACTACAGAAAAGAATATCAGTGTTCAGTAGAGAAATGTCTGCCAGTACCCAAAATAATAGATTTACGTTTTAACATTGCTAAGACCCAAAGTTTTGTAGTTCAAGACCAAATTTCTGATTTGTAAGCAGAAGTTGTCTTGCATGTTGTGCAGGATGTTGTTCATCCTGTTTGCTGCCTTTCTACCAGAGGGTTGTTTTGTTATTAAGCTACAGCATGAATGCTGACAGGGTTCTTTGCCTTTGTTCATTAGCAGTGAGTTGTGAAAGATCAAATTAGTGACAATTCTGCTTTTGGATCATATGTTAATTTTGAAGTGAGTAGGTATAGAATAGTAACTTGGGTCAAGTTGTTATGAATGATTTCAACCTTGTGAATTCCAAGCAAAATCCATGTAAAGGAAGCAATAAAGTTATGGGGTAGAGATTCCTAAGGTTTCTTACCAGACCAAAGTGAACAACAGAGGACTAATACAGATGTACTGTAATACAAAATTACAAATTATGTTTTCAGCACTTTTAATTGGTTTGATTTGCCAATTTATTTAGCAGTGTTTAATTCCAGGTACATTTTAAAAAGAAAAATGTCAACTAGAGAATCTGGGCAAACAACTTGTTAAAAGTTCCTGGTTGCCATCAGTGTATTTGTTTCCTAACTATGTTTCTTAGTCTGTTTCCCATCATAGTGTCCTGAGGGGACCTTGCTCTATCTTTTTTTTTTAAAGCTTTGGTATGTGTTCTTCTCACAATATGTATAAGTATTTCCATTCGGGTTAATCAATCAACACCAAATAACAAATGCTTTTACCATTAATGGGAGCACTGAGTGTGGAGGAGGGCAGGACTGTGCATGTGAAGGCAGCACATGGAACAGGAGGAAGTGCTTTGGGAAGTATTTGCTGCTTGCTAATATCCCAGGCAGGTCTCCTGTTGGATTGGTCTGGTTGTCTTTTGGGGTAGAGCCAGGTTAGGGGGGGGTCATAAAATGTGCACTTGTTTTCCAGTTGGGTGTTTTGCCAGATAATGGAAGTGGGACCAGGGTACTACTTAGAATATATATGGATGGGAAGAAGAGAAAAAAATAAGTCATTAAAAAAATGTTCCATCTCGTTTCATTTATTGATCATTGTATTGATACCATAGCATTATCAATATCGTGTTTCCAGCACATCCCACCTGGAGATTTTCTGCAGCACTCCATAGTTCAAACAGCACTTTCTGCTTTTCATGTAGCAGCGGTCAGGTCTGGTGTATATGCATATCTCTAATTAAAGCGTAAGGAGATGTGTAATTAGCTGCTAATGCTACCTGATAGTTCCGTGGATGTGTCACTGTTGAAAGGCTGTGGCACACAGACAGCAGTGTCTGTCTGTAAGCGATGCTCCAGGCTGAAGGAACCTTATCTGTCAGATTTTAACTTGCTCTGTCTGTATTTAACTTCTGGGGCTGTCTCAGCTTAGCTGGGGAGCTTCAGCTGAGCGGCAGCGAGAGTTGTGCTCTTTTGTGTTACTGTGGGATGAGGGTGTGAGTAAACGACAGGGCACTGACATGGCCACCACCTCTGCAGCGTTTGCCCACTGCATGTGGCCGCCTGCCCTTGTCTGCTTCCTTGCTGATGGGTTGAGCCAAATAATGCATATGTGTGTTATTCTACTCCTAAAAAGTAAAAACAAAAAAAGTGTGAGTCAACCATAGATGCATCATGTGTTTACTGTGCCAGGCATGACAGGAGGAGGCCAGGAGATGGGACGGGCTTGCGTAGAGCTCAGCAGGACGATGGGTGCATGTCAGAGTCACAGAGTCACAGAACAAGCTGGAAAGGACCCACAGGAGCCACTGAGTCCAGGTGCTGCCCCTGCAAAGGGTATTCCCAGAGTAAAACCAGGTGCTCGAGAGTGTTTTCCACACACTTTGTGAGCTGTGCCAGGCTTGGTGCTGTGGCCACTGCCATGGGGAGCCTGTTCCAGTGCCCAGCCACCCTCTGGGTGAAGAGCCTTTTCCTGATACCCAACCCAAACCTGACACGGCTCCAGGCCGTTCCCTGGGCTCCTGTACCTGTGGCAGAGCAGAGATCAGTGCCTGCCCTGCCCTTCCCTCGCAGGGAGGCTGCAGCCTGTGCTGAGGTGTCCCCTCGGGCCTGTCCAGGCTGAGCAGAGCCGGTGCCCCAGCCCTGCTCACACCCGAGCTGCCCCTGTGCCCTCCTGGGGCTCCCTGGCCGCCCCAGCCCTGGGCCATGGCACAGAGCTGTGCCCAGGACCAGCCCCGAGCCGAGGGGCTTCTGCAGGTGCTCTGATGTCTTGTGTGCAGTGGGTTGTTTTTGCAGACACGTAATTATCTGCTATTTTCTTTCAGCTGAGAGGCTGTGGTTGGAATTAGCAGGCATTCCTGCGTTTCTCTGACAGCAGCGAGGTGCAGGCTTGGAAGGGGCTAATTACATGTCCTTGGGATTAGAGGATTTGTATATGCAATTAAATTGCCTTTTAGCTCCCTCAGAATTCAGCCTGTTTCCTTTAGTTTTGATTCATAAATGGACATCCCTGACAAAGCTTGTGTGCAGTTTTCTTAACCTGATTTATAGTTGGTTGCTCAGCATTGTTGGCGAACAAAAGAAGAATGAATTGGTGTTCAGGCAGTGAATGTTTTATTTTTTGCAATTGTTAGTGCAGCATTCAAACGAGTCCGTGTCATTTTATTTTTAACCAAGTGTTTTGTTTTATTAAGTATTCTTTCAAAGAGGTAACAGACCTAGTGATAAAGAGTATGGCTATTTTAAAAATTATTTGAAGCTAACTTTTTTTATTTAAGAAAATGTGATTTGAACAAGTTTCATGTGTATTGAGAACTTTTTTCTGGAGTTGTAGTATATAATACTTTGTCTTGGGGAAGAAAACAATGGGATTAGACCAGATATTTTTACTATATGACATCTAATTTTGAAAAGTTATAGCAAGTATAGTGGGTTTTCTTTAAAGAAACAGCTATTTTCTATTTAAATGAAGGGAAATTTATTAATTTGTTTCTCTTCACTGTGAAATTTTAATAATTAAACCAAGTGACCTGAGAAATGAGTCTTTTCTTAGTTAAATTATTTAACTCCAGTCTCAAGTAAAGGAAAGATTTCCTGTGCAGTTCTTTTGTATTTGTGTTAAGCTGAAACTTCCTCTGGATTTTAGGTCCTTTCCCATTAAGCAAACACTTGTGCTTGTTTCACTTGCATAGTTTTAGTATGAACCTCCCTTAATCTCTGCATGGATGACTTGAATAGAAATACCACACGTGATAAATACCTGTTAAACACTGAGGAAGCCCTTCACGATCTGAATTAGCAAATTTTTAAACTCGGCTTTTCCCAGGTGGAGTGAGGGAAGAAGGGATAAAAACATCTTTTTTCCCTGGTTTTATTTCTTTGTCTTGCCTAATGGGCTACATAGATTTCTAAATCAGTTTTGCAGATGTTAAAAGAAAATGACACATTCAGAGTATTCTTCATTGTTATAATTGATAGCAAGCATAATGAGTCATTTATTGTTTGCAAAGGCACTGAGACATTTACTAATGCCACATTTTACTAATGATTTCAGAAAGGATAAGTTAATAGGTCTGAGTTAAGGCCCATAGATACCATCAACCCATTTAGTATTTTATATGTTGAATTGAGTGTACTTGTGCAGTATTAAATGCCCTGATCTGGCTCTGATACAATATTCACACTCAAGCTTAATTTGGGAAGTTGTGGGGAGGCTTAATTCTATTCACACATTTGTGATTGCTGCTTTTGCTGTGGGACATGATGCAGTCATAATTGGAAGGATGTTCATTAAGCATATTTTATTAATGTATAATGAGCACCATAAATACAGTGACCTTTGAGATAATTCACTTACATGTCTTGATTCATTACTGCATTTTCCACTTGTTTATTCTTCAGACATGAAAATGCATGAATTTCTGAGCATTTCAGACCTCACAAAAATGTTTTATGATAAGCCATAAGGGATTTTATAAAGAGTCTTCTGCCCTCTCTGCTTTTAAAGTCAGAAATGGCAGAAAGAGGGAATTAAGCTTCAATTAGCATAGCTGTGAGTCTCCATCACTATTTATTTATGAATTTAAATATAAATATGTAAGCATTCCTTAGAGACAAGTAAATTCATGGGTCATGGAGTCACTCAGGTCAGAAAGTCCACCCATGGACCCAGCAGTAATAGGTCCACCACTAAAACCACATCCATCCCCCAGCAGTCCTTTTGGTATGAAATATTCCTGTTTGACTAGGCAGGTATGTAGAGTCTTCTGTCTATTAAAGGGGGAAAAATCCCAAATAAAGCCAATTTTGTTTTTTTTAATCAAGAGTATCTGTAATACTTAAAGTTGTAAAAAAACACTTGTGGTATGGTCCTTTCAGTTAAAGTCATCTTCAAAGAATGTGTAAAGCTGATTAATTTCATTTGGCTTTCTTTGTACACAATGTACAAAATGCAAGGTCTTCTGGAAACTTTGAGGTGAAATTAATTTTGCTCTCTGAAAATAATTTTATTATCATATTTAATTATTTTTTGTTTACTGGTGAAGGTTATGTGATGTATAAGAGTTGAAGAGCAAAGTCTGTCAAGAAAGTGTTTTATGTGCATAGTCCTTTCAGAGTAAACATTCAGTTGTGATATGAGTATTTCTATCATGAGCAATACTTAGTTTCTTCCTCTTAAAAATCAAATTATGATGAAATAAACCTGAGGAGAATACAGTTCAATTTGCTATTGTAATGGCTGGAGTTATAAAATGAAACTTTCTTTTTCATTTTCATTCCTTTTTGTGTTATACTTGCGTGTACCCAAGGTAGTAAAATGTTTCAATCAGAAGACCGCAAAGCCTTTCATTTCCTCTGCACCAACAATTTGGATAATTTCCAAACTATTGACTGGTAGCAGATCTCATTTTATTAAGCCTCCATTTGACTTTTCCTGATGGAGCAGTTCCCCTCCCTATGCTGAAATTCAGCAGCCTCTTGCAATGCTCACACATTCCTTGGGCTCAGTTTATCTGCCATGGAGGGGCAGCTCTGGTGGTGAGGGTTTGTGTCTGTGAGGAGCTTCACCTCACAGAGTCCCTTGAAATAATCCCTGGAAACTGCTTCCCACTTTGCATCATGGGCTTTGGTGAGCAACCAAGAGGTGTTTGACCTGTTCTTGTCTGCAATGCACCCATGAAACACCCAGAGGAACAGGATCAAACAGCCCACCAGTACCTAAAGGAGCTGGAGAGGGGCTTGTGACAAGGACGTGCAGTGACAGACGAGGGGGAATGGCTCCAAACTGACAGAGGGCAGGGTTAGGTTGGAGGTTTGGAATAAATTCCTCTCTGTGAGGGTGGTGAGGTCCTGGCACAGGTTGCCCAGAAAAGCTGTGGATGCCCCATCCCTGGAAGCGTTCAGGGGGTTTGGATGGGGCTCTGGGCAACCTGGGATAGTGGAAGGTGTCCCTGGCATGGCAGGGGGGTTGGAAGGGGATGATCTGTGGGGGTGCCTTTCAATCCAAACCATTCTGTGATTCTAAGTTGTAAAGGACACCTCCAGTCTGTTCGCTGCTTCACTGAGGGGAGCTGTGGTGCTTTAAATGTGTGTGACTTCGGGGTATCTGTTGGAGCTGAACCTGTGCTACCAAGGAAGCAATCACAGGAACAAGAATTAAGATCACGTGGTTGCTGCTTTTCTGGGGAGGGGTGTGTGTGTGTGTGTATTTGTCTGTTTTAATAGAGCATATGGCTAAAATGAGGCAGCATTCTCATATATCGTGTATGTGAACAACCCAGGATGACAAAAAAGGGATGTAGAGGCACAGGACCCACAGATGAGTTGGATACTCCAATGCTGTTTCACGAGTCTCCAGTATTGTTTTAGGTAGAAGTATAGTTAAAAACAAGTTATTACATCTTATGAACTCTCATTCCCCTCTATATTTTCTTCCTCAAAAATTGGAAAATCTCATTCCCTGAAACACGGAGCTTTCTTGCTTGTAGCTCCCCCAGTATAGCAGCCTTGCCCTTCTTTCATTGTCCCTCCTGCATGGAAAAAAATAAAAATCATCACACTGAGCCCTTGGAGGCTTCTTTCAGCCACATGGAGAAGAGGAGTAATTACCAGGTTTCTGATAAGCTGTTCCAGTGTTAATAACTTGCACTGCAAGAAATGCAAATGAAATTTTGACTCGCAGGATCAAATCTTAACACACAAAGGGGTTTGGATTGGTCTTTAACCTGAATGCAGTTGTCTGGCCCCTTGGGTCTGCCCAAGGTTGGTGACTAAGACAGTGACTCCACTTTTAGGGGAATAGCAACCTTTTTCTCATCAGCAGTGACTTCAGAGATATTCCAGTAACAGCATTTTGTTGGAGATTGTTTGGCTTTTGTCATGCCATTTTATCTATGAGAAAGTCTAATTTTCAGTAAATAATCATTAAAATGATGTTCCTACTGTCTTTCCTTGAACTGCTGATTCACACCCCTATTTGATAAGAGTCTGGGTATGAATCACACACTAAATGGCCAGCAAACTACTGGGAGCTGTGACTGACTGAGAGCACTACCCTGGCCTAGAGTTTCCTCAGGCAAGAAGAGAATTTTCCATCCCAATCGAGGGGGAAGTGGGTTGATAAGTTGTATCCTTTGTAGAAGAAGACTGGAAAGTAAAAACCATTTACAAAAATTTAGTTTCTTTCACAGTATTGGGCTACATAATATATTTTCTGGGATTTTGTTCCTTGTGAAAGCAAATGTTGACTTTTTCTTTGTTTTCCAAAGTCTGTTTTCTTGGATCAACGTGGTTATGTGTTCTCTCACAACAGAAGGTTTTAGTACCTCAGAACAAAGCCTTATGGTAACTTTGTACTGCTGGTAACAGTGTTTACCAGCTGCAAGTGATTTAGAAGTCTGGAGCAGATACGAATTGTTTTGAATTTGAATTCTTTTCATCATAAAGTTTTATCCCCTCAAACCTATTCCTATGCTAATATATAATCTATCAGCACACAAATAATATGATGTTTTCTGCATGCCATAATTATTTAAGTTTCTATCTGTGTTTTATGGTTGATGGAAAACTGGCAGAGTTGGATCTGGCACAGCAAGACTGGTTCAAACTATTATCAGTGTGCATGTTTGACATTCTTGGCCTCTTAAGTGTTGTATTTTACACTTAGTGCTTCAAGATTAGCATGATAGATTAGCTTGCTTAGATGAATGTTTTTGTAATTTATGCTCTTATTAACTGTTCTGTTGATCCTAGAAAATATGTCATTTTTTTCCTTGATGGATGTCACATCACAGGAATACAGCTTGTAAATCAAGTGGTGCTTTATGCTGTGGGGATGTTGTGTTAGAATCTATTTCAGATGAAAAGTACTGAGATCTATGGATATAAAAACTGTAGGGAAATGCAGAATGTCCTGCTGCTGTCTTGTGGTGCAAATTCACAGCCCTTGTCACCTGCCTTGCAAGCTGCGTTACTCTGGTGTTATCCACGAACCTGATTAAATTTCCTGGAGATGAAATGAGGGAGCCTGGCAAGACCAAGGGGTGTCAGAGTTCAAGAGCACCAAGAGCTCACACATCCTTCTGCTAAACCCCAGGGCGGGTGAAAGTCGAGACAGGAACAAGCCAGGCTGTACAAGAGAGTACAAAGCTTCTGTTTGACTCGGTTTAAAGGCAGCCTGTGATCACACCCATCTGTGCTTTTGTACGTGTGTGCGCACAGTATCTGGGGCTTGGGATGCTATTTAGGATACTGCATGCAGGAACAAATTCTAAAGTATTTATACACAGACATAATGCAACATCTGTGTTTCTTTTTCAATCCAGATTCTGGATTATATTGTCCCTTGAAAAGCAGCTGGAGATGGGAAAGAATTTTGGATGATATTTCCTTCAGATCTTTCTTCTGGTACTCTGGATTCCCCAGTTTCTTCTCGTGCCAATCGTTTCTCTCATTGCAGTCAAGTTACATAACCATAGCAGCATGGATACATGTATATAATAAGTGCATGTATGCTTCTGTGTAGTTTGGAAATCTAAAGGCTGTGCTCAAACGTGGTGATTTAATATGGTCACTAAAATTTCAGTTCTCCTTCAGTGAAAAGGTCACCAAATCTTCTTTATAGCCATCTGTATAAATAAGTTAGTTGTGTATTGATTTTTCAGAGATAACCTTTGGCTTGTTTTGCACCTGCTCTGAGCTGGTTGAGTGTGAGGCATATCCAATTTAGAACACACATACAGCAGTATTAGCACTTTATTGTACCTGAGATGGTAAGCCAAGGCTCTCAGCTTTGAACTCCAGCTGGCTCAGGCAGATGTGGCTCTGAGCATCAGCTGAATATGGAACACAAACAGTGATAGCATAAATCCCACCCTGTGGGGCCTGGGATCAGTCTGTACTCTTTTCAGTGCCAAACACATCAAATTTTTATGTTCTTCAAATAATATTTTTTCCCAGGCCTGATTCCAACCCTCACCTCAAAGAGAATATTGCTCAATACAAGTTAAATAGCAATTCTGAGGGTGGAGTAGAGTAGGAAACATTGGCTGCTGTGGGGATCTTTTGAAACGGACTTAGTGAGTGATTGAGTAATTACTGTTCTGCACTAATAATTACTGAACTATTAATATGCTTAAAAAACCCCAACTCCACAGATTCCAGCTTCTTCATGTGAAAACCTCTAGCATGTAGCTCATGGTTACAAGATCATGGTAGGAGTCTGTGGCTCCCCTTGTTGTGTGAATTAAATACCTTGTCATTACGTGTCTAAAAATTGTCACTTGCACCTGGAGAGGCATTGGAAACTCATTAATACCCAGGCTAATTCTAATTATTCTCTCTCATGTAGAAATAGATCTTAATTTAGATTAATAGCAGACCTCTCTAGGGCATTTTCAAAATAACCCAGGCAAATGGGTTCCATAAATAAATATATATATGCATATTGATTTAGCCATGATTTTTTCTTCTTTTTTTGGCTTTTTGTTTCATAACTAAAAATAGATTTTGATGCCAATATGTTCTTTAGACTGAGCAACTAAAGATCATCGTTACAAGGTTAGATTCTTAAAAGGAGCAGATAAAGCTCCAAACAAGCACTGTGTAGGTAGGTGTTTGTAAGCTGCTTTTTCAAATATCACCGTAAGGTTTTTTGTGGAAATGCGTAGTGTTGTTTTCTTTGCTCTCTCCATTCTCTTTGCCCTCCTCCTTTCCATTCTCCTAAACAGTAATTAATGCCTAGGATCAGCATGGTTGCTGCTGTCATGAGAATATACTGCAGGAAGAACAAAAGAATGACGTGCGCTTTGAAAAGGAGCCAGATAGTGAAAAATTATTATAGCCTGCTTAATTACAGGCTTTTCCAGAGCAGCATGTTTGGTTTTGCATCACCTCAAAAACTAATAACTTCATGGCTTTTTAAAACCAAGGCAGCAAAAAGAAGTTTGATGCCCGTTATAAAAAGAACAACAATTGGGATTTTGTT
This sequence comes from Melospiza melodia melodia, assembly GCF_035770615.1. Classification (NCBI taxonomy): domain Eukaryota; kingdom Metazoa; phylum Chordata; class Aves; order Passeriformes; family Passerellidae; genus Melospiza; species Melospiza melodia. The sequence goes on along the minus strand of NC_086199.1, from coordinate 53,032,861 downwards.
TTTAGTGTAGTATGTGGAAAAGTTTAGACTGAAGAACAGCTGAACAAAAAGAAACATTGAACAAAGAGAAACAGATATCAGCTAAAAATACAGAAATTGTGGTTCACCATTTCCTCTCAGCTGGAGTTGTCTGGTGCAGAGCAGGTTCCTGCTGCAGGTGCAGTTGGTACCATGGGTGTTGGGCAGGGGACAGACAGCAGTGCTCACCTATGTCTGTGGTCCTTGGTCCCAGCCCTGTACTGAGCAGAGCTTTCTGTCCTCCTCTGAGATCTGTGCCACCCCCATGCCCGTGGGGCTCAGGTTTAGGGAGGGTGTGCACTGTGGCCATTGCTACCCAGCAGGGCTGGCAGAGGGGCTGCCAGGGCATCCCAGCTGATGGAAGTTCCAGCAGCTTTCCCACCTTCCCTGCTTTTCATGGGGTGCTCAGCTGCCCTGTGACCTGTGCACAGAGAGCCTGCCTGCAGTGAGACCAGCCAGAGCTCAAGAAGACCCTGCTCAGGCATTCTGCTCCTTTCCTGCCCATGCCTGTGTTGGGAGCAGCTTCCATCCCTCTGCGTCTCTGCTCATGCTGCATTGTCTCCCCAGAAGTAACTTTTCCTTCAGACTTGGAGGTGGAGCAGGGAATGACTTCTCAGCAATCTATCGGACACTCTTCCGAAGTACTTGGTCTTCATCCCACCCAAGAGACAGCCAGCACCTGGATTAAACTAGTTTGGAGAATTGCTTTCCAGATTAGAAATGCAAAAGAGGCCAAAAAAGTGAAATTTTCCAAGTATAATAGTTGCGAGGTAGAGCTGTCCTGCTCTGTCAGACTGGGGATTTTAACTGATGGTTGTTGGACTTGTCTAATGTGATGTTCTTGGGGTGGGCTCTCAGACATTCATACAAGCCCCCTGGCTCTGAGTGCCCCACCAAAGCCATGAGCTGCCCATTCTGGTGTTTCCCTGGTGGAGCTCTGAGTGCCCCACCAAAGCCATGAGCTGCCCATTCTGGTGTTTCCCTGATGGAGCAGACGTCAGCCTGTTGATTCTGAGCACATATGAGCACATACTGTGAACACACAGACCCCAACAGGTCTGCATTTGATTTGTCATGGGTTAGACAGAACTGATCGCCCTAAACATGTCTTTAGAAATATCCTGGGATTTATTTTTAAAACCAGTTGTTGATCTGGAATATTCCTGTCCTTTTAACAAGAAATGTTCAGCCTCATCCTTATCTGAAAATGGGTTTTAACAAGTTTTCTGTTTGTTAGTACCTGAATCCTAACGTATCATTTATCTTCTATTTAAAAAAAACCCCAAAAGTTATCTCAGAGTTGATAGGGTCTTTATTTGCATATCTGTTTTAATTGAGGGATTTTCTCCTATTTAATATTAGCATCTGAAGAACAATTTACTGAAAGGTTGGATGAGTATGGAGGCAGCTCAGTTTGAATGTAATCAATTCTCTCAAGGCTTTTTGGGGAGGGTTTCTGTTAAGAAGGTTTCTAGGAAAAAAAGAGTATATGACTTAAAATTTCTGGTATTTTATGATAAAGGATGAGAGGGGGGAAAAGCTAACAAAATATCTCAGTGTTGCTCCTTAAACATCTTGACAAAAAGAATAAAATTGCAGCATTTTGTCCTGTGTCTCTGATACATTTGTTCAATCTAAACGTTGTTTCTAATAGCACTGCACCTTGTTATCTACTTTTGTCAGCATCATACATGTTTTCACCCTTGTAGTGAATGTGCAAAATCTCTCATTTACCTTGAGTGTACTTTAGGTGAACATCTTTACAATAGTAAGGCACTTTCTCACTAGTTCTAAAATAGCAGGTTGATTTACATGCTTATTTTTACAATATTGAGAGGAAAAAGTAGTTAAATACCACTATTTTGTATGCAAGAAAGGAATACTTCCTAAGCTTCACTGCTGTCATGTGAAAGTCCCTAAATTGCGTTTGGCAAGTAGATAACTTAGAAATTGCTTTAGTGACAGAAGTGTTTTGAAAATAAACCTTGAAAGTGAGAATATGAAACCTGTAATTATCTAATGGAAGACTGAAATGGTTTTAAAAGCAAGCTGAAAGGTAAACACTGGAGTTGCTGCAGTTATCAGACCTCTCCACGTGCTGTGCTGTATCTGTGTGTTCTGGATACACAGCACATGATTTTCCATATGCCCATTAGTCACAGAATGTTCAGGTGAGGCACTGGCATCACAAAAACATGGAAAATATGTTTGCTCTGCAGGTAGTAGCATTTGTGGAGGCAGACAATTTCTTGAAGGATTCAGTAATTTTTTCACAGATTTTTTATCTTTCTTTTTGCTTCTATATTTTTATTGGAGTGCCCACTGTCCTCCTGCCAGGGACAGGGGTGTGTATTTCATGTGAGAGCTGATGCCTTGCTGTACACAAGTGTTTTAGTCGGGCTAAAACCCCACTGGATTCTTGGTCTTAGGCTGGTACACTTGTGTCAGACCCGTGTTCTTCTCAAGGATTTGCTGATGGTGGAGTTTGATTAGGTCACAGAAGATCCAAGGTCTGCCAAACCTAAATGCTTCTTGGTTTTTTGTGACTGTGGCTCACTGGTATGCAATATTGTCACTGCAAGAGATGAGTATTTGCCTCTTTATTAGTGAAAAATGTTTGTTACCCTGCACAAATAACTTGTCGCCTCTGAGAGCTAGAATCCTTGGAAAACTTTGACAAGAAAAGCAACTGGGAGTGGGAATAGTTTGGTGGATACTGTTCTTGTTCATGGAGTCAGATGTCAATAATTCCCTGTGTTGGGGGCGCCCTGTATTCCATACGCGTCCTTTGGAATTTGGGGTTTTTTGAAGTCACCAGTGTCACTCCTGATTGTGATCGAGACTAGATGGTGACTTCACGTCCCAGTTAGTGCCATCTCAAGCAGCCTCCATCAATGTGAGGAAGCAGATCCCTCTGTGTGGTGCTCAGCACGAGGTTTGTGCACTGCTGGGGCAGGTCAGCTCGTGTGCCCATTTCTGTGGGCAGCTGGAGACACCATGACCACCTCAGGTCCCTGTGTGGCTGCAGGGAATGGCTCCTGCATGGCAAATATCAGTGTCAGAAAGCTGAGTGAATCCTTTTTCAGACTGATGCGTGCCTTTTAAAGTGACTCTGTAAAGAATTGTGTTCCTGAGGAGAATTGTAAGAATTTTTGGCCTGTGAAAATATTAATTTCTTTACTTCTAAAGGGAAGTGCTTCAGCTGGAGGTAGGCAGCTATCAGTTAGCAGTGATGTGGTATTGCAACACCCAGAGTAAATGTGCATGAGACACAGAGAACATAAAGAACCTTGTTAATCTGTTTTGTAGTCCCATCCAGGATCAGGCTGGCATTGGTTCCTGCCACTGATGCCAGAAGAGTCCTTTCCTGCAGTTGCAGGTAACAGCCCTGACATGTGGCTTTGTGCTTCCTGTGATATGAAGGGTCCCTTTCAGTATTGGAGCAACTCCTGCAGCTTAAAAAGCAGCTGGGAAGATTGGCTGTTCTTCCTGAAGGTATCCTACCAAGGAAGCTGCATGAGACACTGATGGTGATGACTGAAAGAGCAACATTTGAGTTTATAGTAACTCGTTGGATTCTAATGGGTTATTTTTTTTTAACTAAAATTTGACTTTTCTATTCTTTTTGGCTAAAATGAAAGTAGGAAACCAAACAAACATATCTCAAAAGATACTTTATCTTGCAATTATTATTGCCTTAAATAATAGTTGCTCTTAACTGGTTTAAGCTGGTGTTGCCAAGAGAAGCAGTCCCACCTTCCCTGGCAGCCTGTTTACATTCCTGTTGCCTCCTCGACTTTGCCAGCATGAGGGGATCTGCAGCTGAGCATTGACATGGGGTGAGGAACTGGCACAAGGTAACAGTAATCCAAGAGAAATTGCTGGGGTTTGTGTTTGGGTCTTTCCTCAGCTGTTAGCCACCCTCATTTGCCACCTGGCTCTGTGTGAGATGGGGGAAATGACTTGGGGCAGGAGCAAGGGGCTGAGGAAACAGGAATGTTCTGTGGGTGATGCTTGTGCTGGCCCAGCTGATGGGAGAATACAGAATTAAAGGTGTAGCTGCTGGTTTAATGTGGCACCTTTGAGCTCTCATGTTCTGCAGGACAGTGAAGGCTGGCACTGACCCATGTATGTGCAAACTGCTGTGGTGCAGGTGTTGCTGTTCTTCCAGATTTGAGCCATCAGTTCTCTGACTTTATAGTGCTCCACAAATGCGCATTATCACTGCATGAAATAGGCTTTAATGTCCCATGTCTGTGGTGGTGGTGTGCATCCTCTCATATTGCAGACACAGTGAAGCAACTTTGTTTTATAGGAGTCCTTTTTCCAATGGTTTTCCTCTGGTTTTACTTTGGTGTATAAATCTCTGTAAAATTACTGTGTTAATGCTTCTCCAGTGCAATTGGTGTGCTAGTTTTAACTGCAAGCGTGCGCAGAGGTCATCTATGGATCTGGAATTAGTCAAGCAAAGATTAATGCTATCTCTGCAGCTGTTTTCTCCTCACTTAAAAAGAAAACAAAGTTAATTGCACATGAGTGGGTGTAGAAAAGCAAAGGAAAATTTTCTGATAGGCCTCTGTACTGTGTTGGATGATGTTTGCTTTCTTGTGCAACTCTGCTCATTCATCCAATTTTTTTTTAATGAAATGAACTTGTACAGGCACATAGTTATTTATCATAAACAATTTAGAAGCTTTAAAGACTTTTCTATCTGTTGTCCATTTGAATTAAGGATCATTTTTGTAATAACTGCCTGGTCCTCAATACACTGTGTCACAATTTGCTTGTGTAGCTGAGGACAAAAATGTTTTTTAACACATTTGTGATGAATGGAAGATGAAGCTTTACTGTACTTATGACAGGAACTGGAGTTTTCTCTTACTTGCAGTAATAAGCCACTGCCAGTAATTTCTCAAAGCCTTTTTTAACTTCATTGCCCAGGTGAGAATCAGGGGCTGCTACAACTTCCACCCAGTACAGGCAGAGCACTTTGCAGTGCTGCACACAGTGTGGAAACTTAGAAAGTTTGGAAGCTTGGAAACTGTGGTTTCTAATGTTTTTGGGAAAAGACAATGCCAAATGGGGTTATGTGGGGGGCTAAAGAGGTGCTGATGGTCCCTTCACAGCCATAATCCTCCCTGAAATGGAGGTAACCTCCAGTGCTGCCTCCTGCATCTGCACAGCTACTCACACAGCACATTTTTGAAAACTCTTGTGAGGATAAATGCAACAAAAATCGAAACACGGAATAAGCCTTACTCAGGTTTTAGACCTTGCGAGTTTTATGGTCTTTTAGTTAAAAATTGGCTTCTAAAAATTTATCTTAATTGTGCTGGAAGAACATCTTTCATAGCAGGTGTTCTGTAAAATGTAAGTTGGACTTTCAGCATCTGTTTCTGGTTGTGATGTCTTTGTTGTGAAAAGTTGTCATCAGTCTGAATGCATCATTTTTCGAGCCACCTACTGCTCCTTTCCTCTCTCTCCTCTTCCCCACTCATTTCCTTCTGAGGTTGCATTAAACCTGAGGGCAGCCTCTTTCTACCAAACCTGCTTTTCACACTGTGCTCTACTGCTAATGCCTTTTTTATTAGCCCCCTTCTTACCCTGGCAGCAGAGGCAGTGAAGTAGCAGCCGGGGCACTTTTCCAAACCTGCAATTTTACAAGCAGCACCCAGTGGAAACATTTATAAATCTGTTCCAAGATTCATATGCACTGGGTGTATATATACAGATGTAAATACTCAGATCTGTTTGTTGAGTTTTGTGAGTTTCAATTCTGTATCCCTTTTAAGGTTTTATATTCAGGTGTCCATGGAGGACCTTTTGCTCTCTCTGGTCAGGATGACAGAAGGTTTTCTAGGGAGGAAGAGTGCTGTTTTCTTATCTTGGTGTTCCCTGAGGCTTATCTGGAGTCCTGGGGCATCCACGTACATGGTGTTGATAAGGAGAGAGCTGGCAGCTCCACCAGGTCTGCGCTGCTGACTCCTTGATGCTCAGTCATCTGTATGAAGGGATGGGCTGCTGCAGGTTCGAGCTTCTCATGGGGATGTTGAGCTGGTTTTGTCTCTGAACAGGACTATTTTGTGGTTTCTGGTAAATCAGAACTTTTTTTAAGGGGTTGAGATTATCTGAAGTCCATCATTTGCTAGGGGGAAAGCTGTAGCAGCTCTTATATTCTTCAGAACAGTGACAGTCATGAGGATGAGTGAAGCTTTGACCTCTCCAAGTGGAAAACTACATTGTGTTTCTCTCTGAGTTGAAGAAATGGGAATAGTTTTAAACCGAGTTTTTACTGTTTGTCATATTTGATCTATTTTTTTCTAAATTATGACTTGTAGGCAAAATCCATTTAGCTTGCCTAATGTCTGGTCAGATTTTCTTGAAAATTGTCATCTTTTAGTGTGTAAGTTCCATGTCTGACAAAAGACAGTGATCAAAACTTGTGTCTGAAGAAAACCCTGGCATTGAAAAATTTCAACATTGATGGTTTGCCTCTAGATTTGAATTAAATGGATTTTTATAAAAGCAAACCTCTCCATCAAATACTGCAACCAAAATTTCACAGTTTTGTAAATTTATGGGTGTGATTATTAGGTTTATTCCCATTCCTAAGACTTGGTGTGAGAAAAAGTCTTTACCTCATGTGTCTGGTAAATCCCTTAGATTTTAATAATCTGCTGAAGAATGTCCTGTCAAATGACAGTGAATCTTCAAATGTAATGGTTTAGTGATACTTTTCTTAATTATTAACACTATTTTTTCCTCTTTACTGTATCTGAAATATGACATCTGCAGTTACAAGAGCAAGGGCACCTTGCAGAAGTTAGCAGAAATGCCAAGTTTGTAATCCAGCCCTTCACTCTATGAAATTATTAAGTGCAATTGCCTGAAAAAACATTTGGTATCAGTGGAGCTAAAAAGCATGAAAAGGTCCAAACTTGACCTTTGGAAAGGAAATATTACCCATGCTTGGTGAAGCACATCTGCACCTTTTGCTTCCTCTTGACTGAATTGGTGTTTGAGGATTTACTTAAAAGTGAGCCTGTGCCAAAGCGTATTCCTGAATCGTGGTCTCCTCTTGGTCTCTTCTCTTCCTCAGAAGGAGGACAGTGCTCCCTTTGTCCCTGTGGGCCTTTCTGACCATCACAGGAATGCCCACCTGGCTGTGCAGGAGCAGGGTTTGCCATTCCTGCCTGGCACACAGGTAAAGCCTGGCAGCATTTCTTGAGGCGTCTGTTTTCCAGAAGAGCGGATGGAGTGAGGACCAGAGAGCATGGGGATGCCTTGTGCAGGCTGACCTAGAACAGGGCTGGACAGAACTAAGGAATGAAGTTGGGATTTATTAGGAGGCTCCTAATTAATAACACAAGAGCCCACCCCAGGTGAACCCAAAATGGTCACAGAAAAATGGACCACTGGTCCCAGGGTCTGTCACTGTGATCAGTTCTGCTCCATTTGCATCTTGGAGTTCATTGTCCAGTTACAGCTCCAGCCCATGCAGTTCCGCCCTGCTTGTTTTTCTCTCTTCATTTTGCTGTTGTTTGTGCTCCTGGGCTGAGATTTGGATCATTTTCCTTGGTGCCCAGCTGGAGCAGGTATTGTTTTGTCTCCCTGCTCTGTGCACAGAGCTCACCGTCCCATAGTGTGAGGCCCAGACCCACACACTAAAGCAGCACAGAATCTAAAAAATATAAAAGCTAAAACCTGAGGCATCAGTGGAACACACTCTTCTTCAGACTTGGTGGTGTTGCAAAGTGTTGGTGTGAAATTCATCTGGCCCCTAGGCAAGATGTACTTTTTCTTATTCTTTTCCTAAAGTTTACCTTCTGTTATTGGTCATGTATTACTGCAAGTGCAGTAAGCTTTGGAAATTTTGATAAATGAAAACCATTTATCAAATAGTGGGAAGGAATAAATACAGCACTGGGCATAGGAGGATCAGTGTGAGTGTCCCCAATTCAATATGAAACGCATTAAATAATTCTCTCTCTGCATTATTGCCCTTTACCTGAGTGTAAAAGTTGCAGTTTCTTTTATATGATCAAGTCAAACAAGCAGAAAGGGACAGGACTTTGCAGAGTGAATGGCAGTAGTTGCCCCAAAAATAAAGAGATATTAAGGTTTTAAGGAGCAATCAAGAAACAATTTCTGCTGAATTCATCTCTGTATGAGCAGCATGCAGTCAGGGCAAGGCACCTGAGTATACCATGTTCTGAAATAATATTTCTCATCTATAACTTCAGTAGTTTGACACAAAGGAGTAAAGTACTTTGGCTTTTATCAGATTAAATTCTCAGCAAATAAATTCTCAGCTAATTTCCTTAGCTGGTTTGTGTTCTTCTTGTTAGGCTGTGGTGCCTGATGCTGTAATTGGTGCCTCTGATGGGGAAATCAGTCAAGTCTTACGAGTGTGCCTTGCCCAGCACAGCATCTTCCTTCAGTGCAGGGGTGCTGGGACATCCTGCCCCAACATCCTCTGGATTGTGGCTGCTGGGATAGGAGGATCTGAGGGGATGCAGGAATAGTGGGAATGCCCATCAAAACAAGCCCTCATGGGAGCAGCAGAGCAATGCAAGCCCAGTTCTCTCTAGGTTCGCCTCATCTTTGGATTTTCTGGTGCCAAATGAGGAACAGTTTCTTCTTGGCTGTTTTTGAAGGCTTCACACTCAATTCTGGTGCCTGCTATGGGTGGCTCCAGCTGCAGCCATGTCTTTGGTTGAGTTTAATCCCATTTATGAGCCCTGTTGGACTTTGATGTTTGGGGCTTTGCTAGCACAGCAGCTAAACCTGGCAGGTAAACCTCCTTTTTTGTCTTTGGTTCAAGCAAAAATTCCAGGCAGGAGCTGTTAAACTGTGTAGGGAAAATTGGTCCCAGGCAGGACTGGTTGTCAGTGCTAACACAGCTGTTTTCAAAAGATACAGCGAGTTTTGTTTTTTATGAAAATTTTTTTTAAAGGTTGAATTTTAGGTAGACATCCCTTGGGGTCAGGCTGGCATAACAGAGAGCAGAGTGTGCTATCACACAGTGACAGGTAACAGGAGATACATTTACTGGAAACACCAACAAAAACATACCTCATAAAACTACAAACCACAATATTGTTTTTCATAATTCACCTGATCTTAAAGCTCATCTATTCAAAAGAAGAGCAAATTGCTACTTGTAAATAAAGTGATTTTTCAAATGCCTTTTTCAGATCTTCATCTTGTAATAGTTTCTAAACATAGCATCACATCAAATACTTGAACAGAGCATTTGTGTTTCCCCAGCAGTGCTTCAAACTTCAGTCTCTTGTGCTTTCATGCAACTTGTATCTTTGGTCTGTGCCAAACCATTCTGATTGTTACTGGTGCTGTTTCAAGGCATTTTTTTATCCAATTCTTTAGGGAATTTTTAATCTAATAAAAAGACAGGCTAAATTATGCTTTGGCATAATACTCCATAAAACTCCTGAGATTTTCCCTTGTTTTCCTCTCTTTCAGATGCTGAGTCATCATGTTTATGAAAATCATACATCACTATCTGGAAATGGAATAATTTATTTAGAAGTGCTGACTGCCACACTTTATCTGCTAAACTAAGCAAGCCCTGAACTGGCCTTGATCAATGTGCTTCAGTCAGGGGTGCTGCAATTTACTGGCTCTGACCTTCCCTGCTCGTTTAAGAGCCTTAAATGACAGGGAAGGTCAGTGGTGATTACAGCATTTAAGAAACTCATGGAGAGTGAGGCAGCTAAATAACTACAAGGATTTAGAGCAGGCTTGATTTATTTCCTTTTTTTTTTTTATGTCTATATCGTCCCTTAGCAAAGATTTCTTCATTTGTGGTGAATGAGTAAGGTAGATCTAGAAGCAGCGAGTTCAAATAAATAAAATCTGCCTTCATGCTTCTAAAAATAGGCTTTTAGGCCATCTGGAGAATGTTAATAGAGAATTAAAGAATGTTGTTAATAATTGCTGGGTCATTCCAAAGCTGTTACAAGATCCACATTACAGTAATGCAGGTTGTCTTGGACCAGCCTAATAAAATCTAATCCTGTTTTCTCAGTCTCAAACTCTCCATTTTGGCCAATGGGAGATGTTTAAGGATGCAGTACGTGCATCCTTATATACATATATAAGGATACATCCTTATATATCCTTATGTATCCTTATATATCCATATACATCCTTACACACATATCTATAAACATTGCTGCAATGTCTGACAGTATTGGATGATTTTTTTTATCTGTGTCTACTCTGAGGTGCTTTTAGAAGTCCCAATGACAGAGTGTGTGCCCTTTGTGCAGCCTGGAGCTGCACTCCCAAGGTTTGTCAGGTGGAAGGGCAGCCAAACCCCATCAATGATGTTGTCTCCTGAGGTACATGTGCTGCTCTTAGAATTCAGAAGACTGTTGGTTTTCAGCATGAAGCAAAGTGATCCTGCTTTGCCCATTGGTGTGTGTTGTTCTGGAGGATTCCTCAAGGACACAACATGGAGAAAAGTTGATGGCACAAAATTATTCCCAATTTCGTGGCTGACACCTTCAAAGATTCACTGTCCTGACCAAGCTGTTTGCATTTTAACCTTGTAATGTGAGCACTTCCAAGCTATTTAATCCAGTGCAGCATGACAGAAATAAAATTAAACCTTGTTTCAACAGCTGGAGTAATTTTATCTCAAACCTTTTAATTAAAGATCGCTTCTTGCTTTTTCCTTCACTACACTGTGTGTCTGCCAGGTGCTTCTTGGGTGTAAAATGTTGTGTAGAACTTCTGCATGTGCTTCATGCAGAATTTCAATGTCTCTGGTCAGGCTTTTGTTTAAAAACCATTTTTGTGCATCTCAGGAGGAATTGGAAAGTGTATATGGAGTTGTATTTGGACATATGTGTACAGACTTTCCTGCTTAAATTTGTCCTTTTGCCATCAGCATGTGTGAGGTGGCATCAGTGCTCCCTGCTTTGCAGGGGTATGTCAGGATGGTTGTTGCTTCTGCCAGGTCACTGGATGTTAACTAAAAATGCACATTTTCATCAGGAGTCCCGGGTTAACCACGGTCTGTGTGTGGGGCTGGCACAGGGGATTTGATACAATTTTTTAATGCGGTGGAATTTGGGTCTGTGGGGCATTATCTGTGCCCTGGGCTGGCCCTGGCATGGCTCTTGTGTCATCTCCAGCCTTGCCCATGCTCCCCAGTGATGGCAGACTGAGAAAGTCATTATCTGCCTCTCCCTGGCTCCCAGAATGGAGTGGCATTTGCAGTCTGGTGCTCTCTAAGATGCTTTTGTTCACTTCATCAGCTGAATATTCATTTATGCATCAAATTGCACATTTGTTGAGAAAAATGAGGGCTGAAGCTTTTCAGTGCTTAGATTGAGATGCAGAAATGAATCATAAATCACTTGAAGAATTCTGTGATTAAAGCCCTTATTGCAGTTGCTGGAAGAACATGTATTTAACACCATCGCCGCTTTCTAGCGTGGGCTGTGCTTACTGCAGTGAAATTGTGAGCACCTGGATGAAGGAGACTTGTAGGAAAAAGTGTCTAACATAATTTGAGATTCACACAAAGTGCTTCCCTTCCACTTTGTCCAGATTTGCGTTTGCAGTGGGACTTGCAGGAGTGAGGAGTTCATGGGTTGGGTTTAATTTGTTTTTATGAACTGCAGTGTAGGCATCACCTTTAATACATCATAAGAAAGTGGTCTGATACCCCCCAGTTGTGTTTCAGGGCTTCCTGCATCTGCTCAGGCTTGGAGATCTAGAAATGCTGTCATTTTCTCTCTTTTTTTTTTTTTTTTTTTTTGCAATGCATTTTCCCCATAACAAATGAGAAATATTAGCATCTGGTCTGTTTGTTTGAGAATACAGTTATTCTTCATGCATGTGTTTCATTTCACTAAGCTATGAACATTATTTAAATTTGCACAGCAATAGTTTTACTGGGGAAGCAATTAACTATAGTCTGGAATAAGTGTGCATATGTATGAGGAATATGCTGTTACTGGGAGGACACGTCCTGTGTGTGATGAATGCTCTGGGGTTTTTCTGAAAGGTGTGAAGAGGCAGAAGAATTATTCTGCTCTTATTTGCTTCTCCTCTTTGTGCCCCAAATACATCTTGCTTTTAGTAAATTGCTGGTGGTGAGCTTTAATGAATCAATTTCATGGGGGCAGAACGCTGGCCAGAGGGTGCTGGTTAATGTATGGAAATGAATGCACCTCCTGTGCTTTGGAAAGTTGTGGCTGGGGAGAGGGGCAGAGATGGAACCAGGTCACACAGTTACCTGTGAGTGTCAAACACACCTCAGTGAACCAAGAAAGCCACTTAACACAGAGCTTTGAACTCAATGGTTTTATTCTGATTGCAAATACCTGCAAGGCAGCTGAAGAAAGGGAAATTCTGAGCCTGGCAAATTCCTGATTGGCATCTTCTTGTCTGGCAGGCACAGTGGACAGCTGTGCCAAGATAGTTTTGTCTCTAGTCTGTGAGGTTCAAAATCATCCAGGTGATGAGTTTTTACAGAGATTTCTTGTGGGAGAGAGAAGTGAAAGCAGGAATGTACTGTAGGAAGGAGGTGGCTTGCAGGAAATCAATAAAGTTATTGCGTGCAAAGGACATGCTATTTAAGGAGAAAAAACCTAGGAAAGCATCATTAGTATATATTTGAAAAGAGAAAAGATGTTTTGGTTGATTTAAATATATATATATATATAAAATTATATTTCCTATGAGAAAGACACAATCTTATCCCAAACTGATTTTCTTCCATTCCATGCCAATTTGTCTTTTGGCCTGCTGGCTATGTGGAGCTGACTGGTATTTTGGGGGTTTTGGTATTTTTGAACTAGGTGTTTATTTCCTTTTGTGTATGCTTTAAATGTTAGTGAGGGCATGGACATTTTGGTGAGCTTCAGGCTGAACCTTCCCTTGTTGCTCAGTGTTCTGCTTTGAGTAGCTGCATTTAGCTTTTCTATCTAGGAGGAACATCATGTTGGTGGGAACGAAAATGCAGCAAAGCCAGCAGGGATTTTAAATGAACTTAGACAAGAAAACTGCTTTGGGGCTCTGGAGTGAAAAGATTTAACTTCTGTTGCCTTATACTGTAAGTTGGTAGCAAAGCCACAGAAAGATTGCAAAAATTCTGAATCCCCTTCATTTCTTGTAGCCACATGAAAGAAATCTTCACAACTGAAAGCTTGGAGAATAATACTGAATATGTTTCTCTGTTAATGATGGCCCATTTTAAAAAAACACCTGTCCAATTGACAGAATTTTTTGAGACAAATTACTTTAGCCTATTAATAAGCATGAATTAGAAGACATTTGTCTGTATCACCTTGAGTTGCAGCCATCAGTTATGTGTGGGTTTGGTATCTCCTTCAGCTCTCCTCATTATAACCTTGCATCTCTTCCAAAGTCATCCATTCTAATCTAGGGAAGTGGGACTTGGCCTTTTCTCCTGCCTGCCTGCCCTATCCAGCATCCTTGCCCACGTCCTCCTCACACATTCTGAATCTATTTTATTTTATTTCATATTTTTGCCAGCTTTAGCCATTATGTCCCTGGTGAGCTCTATGATTAGTTATTTTTGCCAACAAAAAAATTTGCAGTAGGATCCCATTCTCTCTTAAACCTGCCAGTGCATCTACCACATAAACCAAGCAAAATCTAAGTTAAAGGAAGCTCACGTTTTACTGAACTCCAGCGATTCCTGCAATAAACAAAAAGGCAAAGAAAAGCAGCTTTGTTAGTGCTTTGTTAACTTTACTGAACAGACTCAAAGGGAAATGAGCACCATACACAAGAGCTGAATGCTGTTCCAAATGCTCCAGATTATTTTCTAACTTGTATTTCTCCTGAGCTATGTAAATTGGCCAACATCTGTGAAGATGCTAAAAACTGTTTCCGCTGCTGCGAAATTAGAATATTCTCCTTCTGCAACCTGCCTCATTGCTTCTCCCTCCCTCCTGCCCTGCTGAGCCTGCTTCCAGCTCTGCTTCCATCTGCTTGTAGGCCAGCACAGCTCAGACTCTCCAAAACTGCTGAACCTCGTCATCCATGGCAGTTTTTAGAAGCAAGATGTTCTTAAGGATCTAAATTATTTTATATATATATATTTGTGTATGCCTATTCCTTATACCAGAGCTGTGGCAGAGCCACATAACAAATGTGCCTTTTTCTGTTGTGCCCAGACCTTTGCACATTGATGGTTGTTCTTAGCTCTGCCTGCTTTGCCTGATGGAGCTCTTTCATTTCAAACAATAAGTGTTTAGAAGGAAAATGTTCAGAGGTGGGCCACGGGCTTTCCTCTTGTGTGGCATTTTTGTGCAGTGACACAGCAGCCAGTGTCAGTGGAACTGGGGCACTGAAAGGAGAAATACACCACGAGGGTATTGATTCAGCAGCAGTGCTGACACTTAACAAATGTCCGTCCTGATCACAAGTTCACAGGACTCGGGAGTTTTGGAGATCAGTGTGGAGTTTCTTTGCAAATGCAGAGTAGATGTGATAAGTGCATCTTTGTCCCAGGCTGAATTTTTATGAAGAAAGAAGCTGTGTTTTTTTCATGGGGAAGCCATAATGAATTCTTCATTGTGTATTTCTGGATCACAAGGGGTAATTTACTCGCCTTTTTCTTATGGCTCTTGTCAGAATTCATGTTGCTTAATCTCCTTGCTCTGCTATTAAAACTCATCTTTGTATTTACCACAGGCCAGGAGAGACTAATCTTAGCTCCTGGTAATTAGTGCTTTTTTAGTTCTTTGTGCTCCATGCATGCCAACAAAGGCCTAATACAGAATGTGCATATTTTATCTGCACAGTAAGCTAACAATCCAATAAATGGGAAGTCTTTCTCTTCTTTCTCCATAATTCCTGTTTTTGCCCTCTCCCCCCATCATATAAACCTGTGGAAGTATTGAGCTAACAACAGTAAGAATCAATTTAACTGTGCTGCAGTAGCAGTAACAAGAACAAGCAGTGATAGCAGGGGTATTTCTGCCAAGGCTGAGCCCCAGGCTGACAGAAATGTGTTTCCAGGGAAGGGCTTCATCCCGTGGCTGCTTCCAGGCTGTTCTGAGCCAGGCCAGTGCAGCAATCACCTCCCCGGACAGCCTGGGAAGGGTGCATCCACATGGATTGCAGGTACAGCTTGGACAGTGGCTGCTGGCACCCCTCTCTCCCCCACAACCTCAAACACACCAGTAGCCTTCTGGATTTTCACAAATTAGCATTTTAGAAACTCTTCCTACAGAAAAAAAATATATTCTTTCCTTTAGGCTGTCACGTTAAGCTGGTTGTAGCTCCTGTTTGAAGGCAGCAGTCTCACAGCTCATGGTACCCAGGAGCTCACAGGAGTCTCCCATCTCTTCTGGCTGATAACTGCTCAGTGACCAGAGAAAACACAGCTTAATACAGTCAGCCTGGTAAAATCTGCTGCTGCTGGGGAATTCAGGGTGCTGCAGAAGGGGTGTGTGTGGTCTGCAGGCTCACAGCCAAGTTCAGTGCATCCTACAGGTAGAGCATGTCTCTCAAATTCCTGAATTACATGGAATCCCAGAATCTCAGAATGGTTTGGGTTGAAAGGTGCCTTAAAGATCATCCGGTTCCACTCTCCCTGCCATGAGCAGGGACTCCTTCCCTAGGCCAGGTTGCTCCAAGTCACGTCCTGCCTGGCCTTGCACACTTCCAGCTGTCTGGGCAAGGGGCTGCCAGGGCCTCACCAGGAAGAATTTCTTCCTACTATCTAATGTAAACTGGCCTTCTGTCGGTTTGAAGCCATTCCCCCTTGTTCTGTGCATGCCCTTGCCCAAAGCCCCTCTCTGGCTCTCTTGTGACCCCTCTAAGTACTGCAAGGGTCTCTGAAGTCTCCCCAGACTCTTCCCCAAATTGAGCAGCCCATCTCTCTCAGGCTCCAGCCCTCTCATCATCTTTGTGGCCTCCTCTGGACTCGCTCCAAGAGCTCCCTGGCTTCTTATGCTGGGGGCCCCTTATCAATAAGGTGGGAGCTTTTTAACCTGGGTAGATCCTTCTTGTTTTAAGTCCATTCTGGGGAACTAAGACAGAGAAAAGTAATCAGTCAGTTGATGCAATTGGGAATACATTTAAAGTAGTAAGTTTATTGTGTTTTAATGCGTGATTTTTGTACCTTACAGAAAAGTTTGCTGCTGAAGACTGTTAGATGTGAATCTGGACCATAAGTAGGTGGTTTTAAGAGAGATATGTAAGACCCCAACTCTAATCCCAGACAACCACCAGCAATGGCTTTCTGCCATCCACAGGGAAGAATTGCTGCTGTGGTTTTCTGTGTTGGAGTTCAAAGTGTGAAGGTCTGTGCTCTGCAGTCAAATGGTTGAGGAAAGTGGTTTCACTCCAGTAGAAACTCCATTTAATTTTTGGATTTCACTTCCCTTTCCTGTCCTGCTGTGAACACCCAAAGCTGTCCCCATTGTTGCCCTGGGTTTGTGTTTTCAGTGCCAGCAGAGGCTGAATTGTTTCTGGGGGGTGACTCCAGCAGGGCCTTTGGATCTGTGGCCAGTGCAGAGTCAGGAGGCTGATAAGCCCCAGACAAGCCTCTGGATTTTAGTTGCCAGTAGCCAAAGGATAGAAACCTCCTCTTGCCCTTCTCTTCTTGTCAGGTCCATTTTGTGAGATGAAACAGGATCAGAGCTGGACTTTGTCAAGCTGCACCTTGACAGATACACGTATGGGATTGCCAGTTTGTGGGATGTCACAAGCCATCTCCTCCAGTAAAAATCCTCCTCAGCTGATGAGGAGCTGAGCTGAAAGATGATAAAAATCTTCAAGACAGGCACAGCCTTTTGCTTCAGAACAAAAAAAGTTGCTGAACAAGCTGAATATTTTAGAGTAAAAGCAGACAAAACCTGCAAGGTTAGTCATTGCAAATACTCTGGCTCTCACGTGCATGAAGTACTGCAGCACATTGCTAAATCCAGTGGAACTGGGTAGGAGTCACACTCCTCAGGGCAATGGGTGTGAAATCTCAGCAAATCTTCTTTCTGGGACCTTCTCAGTTCTTCAGAGCCTTGTGCTCAGGGAGCCTCCCTGCTCCTGATGTGCTTTTGTTTTACTGGGAAGTGCTGTGTTACTGATTCACCTGCTCCTCACCTTCTTTTGTGTATTTAAGCTACTTTCATAGGGAGCTTAAATTTGTTTAGGGTAATTCTGTTTCTCCTTTTTTCTGCTAGTTCATCTTTTCTCCTCTACCTTCTTCCAGGACCTTTAGACCCCATTTCCCAGTTTCAAACCCACCTGAAGGCAGAGCAGATGTATCCAATCTCTAGAGATGGCTCAGTGAGGCTAATGAAGGTCGCTGGCTGCTGGAGGGAAGGTGTTCAAAATTATCTTCTCCATGAGAGAAATGCAACCTCAGGCTGTGATGAGCACCCTGGAGGCTGTTCAAGAGCATGTGGAAGAAATGCTAGGTAGTTTAAGGGAAATAAAGATACTGCCAGGGAGAGGAGTCTCAACAGGAGCAATACGGTGGTAGAGAAGTGGTTCAAGTCTTGAAGGGTTTGTGGGAAATGGGGGCTGAGGTGGTGGGAGTGATTACTGGGAATGTCCCTGAGAAGGACCAAGAGCAAGGACTGATAATGATGGATGGAGGGGTGTGTGTATGGGTGTAGGGTACAAATCCACAGGAGAGCTTTTCTTGTTCAACTGCAGGCAGGAAAACTTTTTTTTTTCCTGATGGCACCCAGTTAATTGTGGTTTGGTTTGATAAATGTTAATGTACTTCTGTGTCCTAAAAGTGCTGTGTTAGCATGTGTCTGGCTGCCATTTGTGGATTTGAAGCAGCAGTTTTGCTGTGCAAGGAGGTCTGCTCTGCAAACAATGGTGCATGAACTCGTGCTGACTTTTCCCTTTAGGTCAGCTTGCAGCTTCATTCCTACAGGAGCATTATGTTGGCAAATCAAGAAATCATTTCTCCCTCTTTGCTGCCACAAAGGAAAAACGTTCTTGCCCTAAGCTGGTTTTAGGATGTAAGATTTCTTTTTTCCCTGGCATTATTTCAGGTCCTGCATCATCCTTGCAGGTTGTACAAATCAATTTTTACATGTTTTTGTGACAGTGGCTGCTTTAGCTGCTAAATATTGATTAAATAATTTTGATATAAATATGAGCTGCCAGAGGATCTGTGTTAAGGTGCCTTCCAACCCAAACCATTCTGTAATTCTGTTATTAAAGTTAAGGTGGCTCTGCTCAGTCAATTAATATCTACAGAATAATTGTGCTGCTGTATGTATTTCTAGAATGTGCTAAGACTTTACATATGTTTCACAGTCCAGTAAAAAAAAGCTTCATATGGTGAAGACTTAAATAATTTAATGTGCAGATTTCATAAATCTTTATTAACGCCATTACTTTGCAACTTCTTTCTCTGACTGTGCCAGTCAAAACTAAAAATAGGGCAAACAGGGCTTGAGGATTTCAAGCTGCAAGTCATTAAGGAGTTAATGCACATAATTAATGAGCAAGTGGGAATAGCATACATCTGATAAGAAATATATGCATAGAAATTGTAGCTGCCTAGAAAGAACCATGAAACAGATCTGAATGAGCAACAGAATTGGAAATGTATTCAGTGTTGCTTCAATTATTTTTGCAAGCATCCGAGATCAATAAGGGTATAAACCAGAGATTACAGCATTACATCACCATTAATAGAATGCCCTTCACTTTATATTTAAAAGCATTTACCATATGGTTTGGTTACTTCTGAGTCCTGCTGTGACTCTGGTTTTGATGGAGCATATGTTTCTGCTTCCTATCTCCTTTAGCTGGAGCGTGCAGCAAATGGAGCTGGTTTCCTAGCAGCTGGATCTCTATCCCTGTATCTCAGCAGGGCAGCCTGCCCAGGGATCATCGTATCACTTGATGGGAGCTTCTTATCTCTGTGTACTTCACTTTGGTGTGAGCACTCTGCTGAGTATCTGAGTGCTCCTGCATCAGGGGAGGAGACTGCAGAGATGCTTTTTCTTGGGTACATTGCTCTGTTCCTTGGTTCTTGTGCCCCTCATGCATCTTCCCATTTAGTGATCTTTCTCCAGCTTGTCCTGGCCAAGGATAGGTGAACCAGCTAATTTCAGAGCTCATTATCACTGCTCCAAGCATCAATTAGTAGTGAAATATGAGCATGGTGGTAGTAGTGGGATAACAGCACCTTTACCCAGTGAAGGGGGTTTCATTTCTGTCTGCCCTCAGGGACATGAAGAATTGTCTCCAAAATGCTTCAGCCATAAACTCAGAGAGATGGAATCGCTGTTCTCCATCCCTGCAGCATGTTCTGCAGTAAGGACATCCCCTGCTTAGCCTGTGCTGCTCTATCTGGAGCAGTTAATCAGGAGTGCACTGCTGAGGATGTGAGTAAGGCAGAACAACAACAGAAACCCCTCTGCCAAACCCAGCCTCAAAATAAAGAGCGGGATACAGAGCTGCAGCTTTGTTTTCCAAATGAAAGTGAGGAGCCCTGTAGTTAAATTTCTGCATTTGAAGTAGTATTGGATGTGAAAGCTCGTGCAGATGAGTACAGGAGGAGTCCAACCGACTGTCAGCTTGAATTTCTCAGTCAAAGGATGTTTCTGTATTCGTGCAGGGTGGATCAGAGTGGCTGAAACCCGGGGGCACTCCACACCAGCCTGGCTGCTCTTGGCACTGGGAGGAGGGCTGTGCAGGGATGCTCTGGCTCAGCACACCATGTGGGATGGTGCCAGCCACCCTCTTGGGGGAGCCTCTCATTAGAGACACAGGAAAAATGGGAGAACTCGAGTGTAAATACCTGCAAGTTACAGTGCAGGGCATGGAAAGTGTGAGTGCTTGCGGGGGATGCTTTGGGTCACGCATGCTGTGTGGCAAACACCAGCAGCAGTGGTTGGTTCCAAGGTGAGAGGGTTTCACAGGGATGTTCTGCACATCTCTGTTCCTCTGTGTCTCCATTCCTTATCTGTAAAACAGGAACATGTGCCTTGCTTTTCCATCCTTTTTGCTTGTGTCTGCCCATATTGCCTGCTGATTGTGGCTGATGGTACCTCTTACCAGGTGTACAAACTCTACCTGATCTCCAGGGATATGGATAAAAGGACCAACCAAAGCCATCTCAGTATGTACAGATGAGGCTGTGATCATGTGGATTGTACTGTGAGAGTGTTTTCTATGAAGAAACTGTCTCAGCAAAAACAGGCAGACAAACCCCTGCATAAAGATGATGTTCAAGAATGAACTGAGTTCCCAAAAGCTGTCGACATAAATATGGTTATGGACCAGCAGCCAACTCCAATTCCCCCCAAACCACAGAATAAATTAATTCTCTTTCAGTCTTTCTGGAACGCAGTAAGGTGGTAAACAGGAGACTGTATCCCATTTGCTACTCTGTGGGGTTTTGTTTGGCTGGTTTTGTTCTTTTTTACAAAAAATGATACATTCTAGCTGTATGTACCAACAAGTTTAAAAAAGGAGGAGTTGTCCCCAGTGTACTTCAATCAGATACGAGACTGGGGATTAAGAGGAGCTTTACTCTCAGCTCAGTAATTGTGCAGGCTAAGGATGTACAAGCAGTGTTTTTTTGTATCTTACCTTCCCTGTGCTGTGGAGTGAAAGAACCCCAAGCTGCTGCATATAGTAGTTATTGGAGACTTTCCTTCATGTTTGTAACATGCATAGAAATCTTGGGCAGATTGTGGCTCAGAAATGCCAGGTATCTTTTAGAATATTTCAACAAAAAAATCAATTGATTGAAACTGCTCCTGTGGTTTGGAAGGTTATGGCCTTGATTATAAGGAGAGGTGGGTACAGCGTTCACAGAGTGCAGGTTACTAAACTATGGCAGTCCTTTGTTTCTTGCCAAGAACTTAGAACTAAGCATGAGTATATTTAAAAATTTAAAATCATCAATTAATCAGAAGTGATAAAATATTTAGCAAGTGTGCTGTGGAGTGCAGATTGTTCAGATGAATGCAATGAGCCTGCTGCCCATGTTTTGGTTTCCTGCCTGCTGAGGGCGTCGGGAGGAGCCCGGTACCAGGCTGGTCCTGCCCTGGCCCCTGTGGGGCAGGAATCCAGCTGGGCTCTGGCTCTGGGCCATCTCCCTGCTCCCATCCTGGTTCCAGTAATGCCTTTTCCCCTTTCCCAGCAGAAAGAGCAGCTCAGAGCAATAGAGCTCATCCCCATCCCTGCGGGCAGCGGCCCCTGGTGCCTGCCCTGCCTGGAGCTGCAGCACCGGGGCTGCCTGGCTCTGCTGGGGAGCTGGGGGAGAAGAGCAGCCTGGCACAAGGGTTAACACAGCTCTCCCAGGGCACAGGAGTGCTCCAGGTGCCACCCTGCCTAGAGTGTCCCTGGCTGTCTCTTACCCTCTGCTTTCACAGTGAGAAATCGTGTCCAGCATTGTGCTCACAGGGGTTCTTGGGTGAGGGAAGAGACCAGGATCTGACTCCATGTTTCAGAAGGCTGATTTATTATTTTATGGTATATATTACATTAAAGCTATTCTAAAAGAAGAAAAGAAAAAGTTTCATCAGAAGGCTGGCTAAGAATAGAATAGCAAAGAATGATAACAAAGGTTTGTGGCTCAGCTCTCTGTCCAAGCCAGCTGACTGTGGTTGGCCATTAGTTACAAACATCTAAGGTGGGCCAATCAAAGATCCACTTGTTGCATTCCACAGCAGCAGATAATCAATGTTTATATTTTGTTCCTGAAGCCTCTCAGCTTCTCAAGAAGAAAAATCTTAAAAGATTTTTCATAAAAGATGTCTGCGACACAGCATGTAGTTAGTTAATCTATAAAAGGGAGAAAATGATGTTTGTAATATGAGATGTAGAGCAATAAGAGAGTAAACACTATACATAGAAAAAATAGATGTATTAATAATGTATTCCTGTGTAGCACTAGGAATTTTCTTTAATTACTAACTTGTTTTGTGACCAGTCAGGAAAATCAAATATCTGATCTCTCTCACTGCCAAGTAATGAGCTGCCTAATTATTAATAGGAAAATGTTGTGATGGGCCACATTCAAAAGTTCACTGGTGTTTTCCCAGGTCACAGTGCGAGTGGGCTGTGATTCCCATGAGCATGTCAGTCCTAGCAAGGTCCTTGGAAAGCGTTGGCCTTTCCCTAGGGCTGGGCTTTGCCTCGTGAGCTCTCTGGGAGCTGTTGTGCAGCCTGCTGGCTGGAGCTGTCAGCATGCCCTGGTTTACTGGGGCATCAATTGCTCTATCCAGGCACCATCTGCTTGGAACCTGCTGCTGCTGCAAGGGGGAGTTTGCTCTGGGAACAGTGCTAGGTCAGATCCATGCATTGCTGTGCATCCTGATTGTAAAGTTCTTGGGAATCAGAAGGAAAATTAGCAGGATGTTTAATCTTTGGGTGTAAATTTGAAGGTAGATTAACACCAGATTAATAATCTGAAAAAAAAAAAGTGTGTATGGGTTTAAATGCTGTACCACTTTTTTTCAGCACTCAAAAATATTTGCCTTTTATCATATGGCATAATCATTAACAAGGACGTTTGTGAGATTTAAAGACTGTCTTCTAGGATGTGCTGACTGATGTGAATTAGCCAAAAGCAGCAAGATGAATCGTGCAGCTAACCCAATTAATCTTCTTTACTTTTTTGCTGCAGTGATTTCAAATAAAAACCCCCAAACTTTCCCATGATTTTAAAGAAAAATGCTCCCACATCAGGGACTTCAGAAGGAAAACTTATTGTAAGCTCACAGCAGGACATCAACTCCCAGCAAGCCAGGAAGATAATACTGTGGGCAAATTGAGCAAATGTCCTTGCCTCTCCAATCAGACAGTATTTGAAGGGTATTATCCTTGCTAAACTTGTCATCCACTTTAAATGGAAGTTGGGCTGCAAATGGACAGACTCTGCTTAGTGTGACTTTTGAAGAGTTGCCTCTGCAGTTTAGAGGTTGGATTTAATTCTTAAAGACCTGACTTTGCTGCAGCTTTATTTAATCTCTATTTATTTGCTTTGCCATTCTCTACTTTATAATCTAGGCAGGGTGTAAGGAAACTACTAATGAATAAGTAAAGTAAACAAGAAACATCCTGGAGGGGAAAAAAAAACCCTGAAAAGCTGAATATCAAATCAGATTCAGGAAATTTCTTTCTTGAAGTAATCAGAAAATAACCACTGTTACCGTATTTTGAGGAGCAGAAATAACCTTTATGACATGGAGTAGAAAGTGTAATATTTATTCCATGTGCTGGAATATTTAGTGAAATTGTGGGTCATCTTCTCTAGCCAGTGCATTCCACATAATTAAGGCTTGAATTGTGAAAGCTTCTGCTTGTTCTTGCTGTCGGTTGCCCATTTGCCTCCTCTATTTTGTCCTATTATAGTAATTTCAAAGCTGGATAAGCCCAAGTATTTTTTAGTGTCATGAATACCATTGCTTCCTCGTCCAGAGACTTCATTACCAAAATCTCCTTCAACCATTAAATAGGAGCTGCAGCCTTCAACAGGCTCAGCCAAGTCAATTGACACAGCATGAGAGGCACATTTCCCCCTTTTAATATGTATATAATAAATCTGTCTTTGCATATGTAAATATCTATGTCATGTACATTATGTGAGTGGAGGAAGGATATGTGGGGGGTGTGTGTGTGTGCAGACTGCTGACACAGTCTGACCCTTTGATGTATGGCTGCTGTAAAAAACCGGATTATTTCTTCATTGTCTTTTACCAATCTGTAGGCATTTCCCTGAAACGTAGGTGGAGGTGTCTGATAAAAAGCAAAGCCCCCCCCCCCCCCTCACAGCCTGCTCTCTGTGCAGGGGTAGCAGTGGTGGTGCTGGCTCCTTATGGCTCATTTTGCATCTCCAGACTCTCTGCTCCATTTCTCCCCTAGCAAACACATTCATATTTGATGGGTTTGCATCAGGAATTCATCCCTTCTGCTCCAGCATGTGTGGAAGGCTGGCAGCTGGGGATTGCTGGGGATGGCAGAGCTTCCCACCTAACTGTGCCTCACAGATCAGCAGTTCGGCACATCAGGGCGGTGTTATGATTTAAAACTGTGACTTTATGAACCAGAAAGCCTCCTCCATCTGAACCAGAGGTGATTTAGGACATTACACAGTATGGAGTGTCGCAGACATCTTTTATGGAAAATCCTTTCTTTAGGATTTTTCCTCCTGAGAAGCTGAGAGGCCTTCATTAAACAATGATTATCTGCTGCTGTGGAATGCAACAGGTGCATCTGTGATTGGTCTCATGTGGTTGTTTGTAATTAATGGCCAATCACAGCCAGCTGGCTCGGGCTCTCTGTCCGAGCCACAAGCCTTTGTTATCATTCTTTGCTATTCTATTCTTAGCCAGCCTTCTGATGAAATCCTTTCTTCTATTCTTTTAGTATAGTTTTAATGTAATATATATAATGAAATAATAAATCAAACCTTCTGAAATATAGAGTCAGCTCCTCATCTCTTCCCTCATCCTAAGACCCCTGTGAACACTGTCACAATACAGTGCTCTTCAGTTTCAGAGTAAAAATCAGATTACCTGAAAGAACTAACCTAAAATGAGCTACAGAATTTTAGCTGTTTAATCACTCAGCTTCATACCTGAAAGGATGTCACTCTGGCTTTTCAGTGTGTTGCCTTTAGCAAGCTGAACACAACAAAAGCCCAAAGCTCTCAGAGGCTGCTGTAAGTGGAGCAAGTGGTTGCTGTTCTCCCTAAGATCTAAAGGGAACAGTATCACAGCTTGGAATAGAGATGGGGACATTTTGCCTTCCTGCAGCATCAGGTTTGATTTCTCCTACTTTGTGTTCCATGTCATGGAATCCTCAGGAAAGACATGGATTGTTACACAGCTGTTGAACTTCATTCTGGAAATAGTCCTGTATCACTCTGGGAGTTTCCAATAGGAAATGGGGACCTGAGAAAAGGGAAAGGAAACCAAACAATTGCTAGAATTTCTTCTCTACAATCTGATGTGTCAGTTCTATAGGACTAAGGTACCAGTAGAATGTCTTTGCCTATTCTTTCTAATCAGAAAGTAAAATAAATGTTAAAAGCATGAGGATTTCCTCCCTGGTGGGATGTAACTTGTAACTAGTCTCCTACTGAAAAATCTCTGACAGAGCTCATGTATTAGTGAGTTTTTTTGTCACTCTTTGTACATGAGCTAATTAATAATTTGCATGTTTTCAGACAGAGGCCTGACTAAAATCAGCCCTGACACAAATCTCTGCCTGGACTCTGCCTATCAAGTGATGAGCTTTCCTTGAAACCTAGCTCTGGCAAGGTTGTCTGTGGTGATTTGGATGATCATAATGATCCTAATCTCCAAGTAGATTTCCATATTGTAAGGAATATGTTCTTCAGCATTTTCAAATCTTTGGATTTTTACAGATGAGAAGTAACAAGGGACATAAATAAATTAAGGGGACATGCTTGAAAATTGTCCTAGCTTTTGAGAAACAATCTCTTAATATTTCCAGGTGTCTCAGCAACAGACATGGAATGTTAATTTTCTTCTCTGGGATTTGGGAATTTGCTCTTTGTGAAGATTTTGAAAGATAATCTAAACTGACTGGAGCCTGGTCCTGTGCATTGGTTGTGATAAATCCCCAAGGCAGCTAAAGGGGAAGTCCAGATTTGAAGATGTACTAAGTGAACAAAGGAATCATCTCTAAGAGCTGCACAATGTATGTTTTCCTTGTCTTTAGGGAGGAAGAGTGCAGTGCTACTCTGGGAATTGCATTAGACATGACACCTATAATGAGGGCTTTTGCCCATTAGTTTAATCTGATTTAAAGGGAAGGGAGGGGGAAAAAAGAGTCAATGTGATAAATGCAGAATTTTCATATCTCCTGCTGTACACTTAGCCCTGAGGCTGAGTGCAGTGTGTGTTGAAGGCAGGGCTGAGGAACTGCAGTTCCCCCCTGGCTACACCCAGCTCTGCTGCTGCAGTGCTCTGTCTGTCAGTCTGTCTGTCTGTCTGCTCATGTGCGTGAGCACCATGCCAAGCAGATGCCACAGCACGGGTCACTAATTCCCTACTTTCTCATTGTCTGAGCAGGGCAGATGCATTTCAGATTGTCAATGACCATTTCCAGACCTCTATCAATATCTGCTAGTGAAAGCAGTGATGTTTTTATGTGAAACCAATGGCTCCCTAAAGCAACAGACAATAGGAGCTATTTACACTGGTGTGTCTGACACTTAGCTGTATTGAGCCTTGTGAAAGTACAGCCCAGGGGCAGTGCTGGAGTCCTACTGACCTGGAAATTGTAGCAGCTATCCTGTGACAAAGTCAGAAAGTACAGCACTGCACAGCAAAGGGCTTTGGGGTTTTAAAATAAAAAGTAATTGAACCAGACTTGCCCTGGGATGACCTGGCTCACCATGTGCTTAGGAGTCCCTGTTGCTCCATGAGATAACACTTCCAGCCCCTGACTCTGGGCATGGAGGGAGGGAAGTCTGCAGCTGACACAACATCTCTGCTCTCGAGGAACATTTCCAATTGCTCTGCTGTTCATTCCTGTGGCCAAGGGACGCTTTAATTGGGTGACAAAATTTCACACTTGGTGCTGGGCAAGACTGGCTCAGTGTAATACAACTACTGCCATTCAGGCAAGCTGAAGGACTTGGTGAAAATACAGAATTCAGCTGTGCATGTGCTGGCTGAAAGGTGCAGGAGGACCCCCCAAGCTGCGTTTGGGAGCTGCACAGCAGGAGAGCAGGGGATGGCATTGTGAACCCCCAAAGGAGAAGGGCGGTAGTGTCTGTTTGCCTGGTGTTTTTCTCACTTACAGGATGGGTGATGGTTTCCTTATATTCTGTGACACTGACAATCAAATCCACGGGGAAAAGAATAAAGTCTGATAACTCAAATAATTATTTCTGAAAAAATTTAGCACTGTGGACTTTGTTAGGGTGCTTTGGAGAGAATGCAATCCCTCAGACTGTGTTTTCTTAACTAGGTCTGTATAGCTACTACATGGCTCTTATTATAGCTATAGCTGTTGGACTTACGTTCTCTAAAAAAACACCAGAAACACGCAGTACAGTGTGGAAAATGAGTTTAGAACATGAAATGGATTTTGAAAAATCTCAGTTTAACAAGATTTTGATTCCAAAGATCTTTGGAATAAGACTTGAAGGTAGTTTGCAGGTAAAGTGTTGACACTGGATGGCCTGCCTGAGGAATTAGAAGTTGCTGACCTGGTCAGGAATGAACCAACCTTGGAGGGAATTACAGTGGGAGGCACTCTCACTGTCACAGCGCCTAAGCAGCTGAACAGCAGATGCAGGCTGCTCAGTGGCAGAGCTCTTAGGGCAGTGCAGAGTCTGGAGCTGGGTTTTGTGGCTGGTCTTTAACAGTCGGCAAAACTCTGCTCACTCCTCTAAGAAAAACCCTCTGCATCTGTAAGAGACAGGGCTATACTTCAAGAAATATAAGAATTATGTGTGGCTGTGGCAGTATCTAGTTCTCAACATTTCTTGCAGGAACATGGGAGTTCCAGCCTAATATAATTTGTATTTCTTTTGGATCACCTTTAATTTTTTTTAAAGCAAAGTAACCTTACTTAGATCCATGTAACCTGGATACATGATCCCTCTTAACCCTCTGGATGACATCCCAGAACATTTTATCTTTTACTATTTCAAGAAAAGACTCTAATTT
Source organism: Melospiza melodia melodia (assembly GCF_035770615.1). NCBI lineage: Eukaryota > Metazoa > Chordata > Aves > Passeriformes > Passerellidae > Melospiza > Melospiza melodia. Next base: position 53,005,196 of record NC_086199.1, on the reverse strand, counting down.
TCATTGAAGATAATACTTCTACTGCAACAGTTTGGGAGTATTTATTTGATGGAGCCCATGTTTACATGAGAGACCTTTGTTAATTTAGTTCACAGCAGCTGTAAAAGTGAGCTGCTTCTGCTAAATGCATAATGCTTTCATTGCAAAAGAAAAGCACCAGGATCCAGGAGCAGCACTTGGTTTCTAAAGGCAGGGCATTTCCTGTGAGCACCTCAGGTGCCAAAAGTGGCTGCCAGGCTCCACACATTCTGGGATAGTTTTCAGGGTAAAATTAACTTCCATGTTTCTGTGTGTTCACAAGGAGCTCCAGTGACAAATAGCTCCCTTTGGCCTTTAAGCAGGATTGTTGTCCTTTATGGTTAGATTCTTGGCTGAGAGCAAATAACAGTGTGCTGCCTTGGGGGGGTCTGTTTCTTTTAGAGCGTGTGGATTTAAACTATATTGAGAAATTAGAGGAATCAGTTAATATTCAAAATTATTGTGTCAGTCTGTTTACTGTACACTGGTGAAAGCACAGCCTTGACAGCCTTAGGTCTGAGTTTGAAAACTTGCAAATGTTCCTGGGAAGGAAATTGTTGTTGCTGGAGGCTTTTTTAATGTATCTTTACTGCGTGTGGGTCGAATTCATCCTCCAAAGGTCCAGGATACAGCACTGGTCTGAAAAACTCCAGCTTGCACACCACCTTGGGATTGCTGAAAGGAAGTGCTGCAGCTCTCTGGCAGTTGTATTTTATAAATATTGCACTGGGGTCAGCCCTAGGCAAATGCTGCAAAATATATGGCAAAGATTTGGAGCTCTCCTGGCAATAATTTTGACATGTCCTGTTTTAGTAGTTTTCATGGGGTTGTTTCTCAAGAGGTTGCTTCATTCATGCAGTGCAAGTTTTTGTGGAAACAGATTTAGTTATGCAAGGGCAATGTAGAAAAGTTGGTGTGCAACTTGCTCTTAGGAATTAGTTTTCCTCCAAAATCCCTTTATAATCCTGTTTCCCTGCTCTGAGGCTTTGCATACTCCATTTAGGTTGTGTACGAGACTTACTTATGGGGATGGTTAAGGGAATGCATCAGTAAGTTTTATCTTTCTTTCAGTTCATGTTCATCGAGACCTAGGAGTTCAGGAAAAACATGGCTTGCCCTTTTGGATTTATTTGAAATAGAAATAAACTACTCAGCTTCAGAACAGGAGGAAACTCAGCCAGTATTTTCCCCCTTCAAGGATATGAAAACTTACTCAGATGATTGTTTCTTGGAGATTGTTTCTTGGTTGTCACCTCAGACTTTGTAGGCTGTTCTGGATGTGTGATGAGACAGTGTCTGCAATGGGAGCTACTTAATCCACTAAGCAAAAATTACTTTGGGACTTAGGAGATGAGATATTAATTCAGAAGCCTGGTTTTCCTTACTCATCATCACTTGTGGGAGTTCAGGTCCCCATGCCTCATCTCCAGATTTAGAAATGTGGAGTATCCTGACTAAAAGAGATGCAATCAATATAATAATATATTATATATTATATATTATATATTATATATTATATATTATATATTATATATTATATATTATATATTATATATTATATAGTATATATTATATATTATATATTATATATTATATAATATATATATTATATATTATACATTATATATTATACATGATACATTATATATTATATATTATTATATATTATAATTTATAGAATATATATTATAAATTATATATAATATTTTATGTTATAATGAATATATTATAATAAATTATAATATATATTATATGATATTTATTGTATAATATATATTATGTTATGTGTTACAATGAATATATTATAATAAATTATAATATATAAATAAATAAAGACTGAGTCCAGCTTGTGTGACATGGTCTGGTATTTTGGTGACGGACTCACAGAATATTCTGAGCTGGAAGGGCCCTACAGGGATCATTGATTTGTGCTGGTGCAGGCAGTGTTTGCACTGATAAATAAGTGAACCTAGCCACTTGTCCACCCCCTGTTTACCAGGTCCTGGGGCAGTTCATCCCTCTGCTGTGCTGCAGCAACACCCACCAAGGACCAGTTTTCCTTGGCTCCCTTCATGCTGCTCTATCCTTTAGCACTACCCCAACATATCCTGCAGCCTTGGGCACCCCTTTGTGCCACAAGCCAGGGCACGAAGCACACATCCAATATTTCCTGCCATAAAGCTTCCCAGCTGCAATGCAGTCGCTGCCTTATTTCAGGCACTTAACGAGCAGAGAACGATTCCTGGCCCTGTTTTATTTAGCTGTAGTCAAGGAGACTAGAAAGACTGGGATGTGATTCATGAGCAGAGATAAAGCTGGCAGGGTCTGGTTTTTCCTTGTACCCAGGGAAACAGAAAGCAGCTTTAAGTGAATGGGCAGTTCTATCTCGAGATGGAAGTTCATTGGTAATTAAAAATGCAGCGTTGCAGGGTCTGGGTGCTGCCCCTTAATCCTGGGTTGCAGTCAGGGCTTCCCCTGTGCCCTTTGCAGAGCAGCCATTGTCACAGCTTGTCCCCAGTTGTGATCTATCATGACAGGCTCGCACAGTTTTGGGCTGTTGGCAGTGATTCTACAAGCAGCCCACAACAAGCTGGGATGGAAAGAGCTCAAAATAGAAATAGGAGCTGATTGCTTTTAACCTATGCAAGCAGTGTCAGGGAAATCTCACCTCTGTTTCCTTGCCTGGTGTCAGTGTGCTCTCTTGCCAGCTGCCTAGGAATTCCTGGGAGTAAGGACTTTTTGTGGTGGAACTGAACTTGGCACTGGCTCCTCAAATCCTCGCTGTCCTTCCTCTGCTGTGTCAGACTGAAATGAGAACGC